>NC_079319.1:22488216-22790716 GCF_029931775.1 Euleptes europaea | reverse complement strand
TATGCTGCCTCTCCAGACTTGCATTTCAATGGGAGAGACATATGGTTAAATCTCTTCTACTGAAATAAATGAAAATTTGAAATCTTAACTTTGGCCAGATTGCACCCATTCATTTGTGGTAAAGACTTTTTAATACTGGTATGTCGAGTACTTCAAACTAAGAAAGTAAGTGTTTTGGAAAGGAGGACTTTAATATTTTTTAGACGGATGCTTAAATAGTTCTAATAGCTATAAATGTGTACAAGTGCTACACATACATCCATTTAATTTTTAAAAATACAACTCGCAAGCTGAAAATGTATAGTACTATTCCAATGAGAATGGATAAAGCTAGTATTACTCTTTTATTTGGATGGAGCGAATTCTATTGCTGAGGTTTTTATCCATAGTTTTTATACTCTATAGGTGAAATTCATGTGAGAAACTAAACATGCTTTGCACAACAATTGGCAGGATGTTTATAGCCTGTGTTTGAGGCATTTAGACAAACAATCTATGTTTTAATAATTTCAGTAACGTTCTGAAATTAGATTAAGAAAAGAAACGGATTCGAATCTATAACTATTCTTTAAACAAAATCATCTACCTGTGCTGAAGCTTATTTTTGTTTATAGATGTGAATGGAGAGATGCAATTAAATGAATGGAGCTGAATGTGGAAAAGCCATGCTTGAAACAGAATCATAGTCTCTTTAAAGGTATTAGCATAAATCTAGCACATTTGTTTATTATGTTTGAAAATCAGTCACTGGTATCTCTGCCACAGGTAACAATTGACTTTTCAGGCTTCAAGTTAATAGCCTTGTCTCTTGCTTGTAAGGATCAATATTAGTATTAATTAATCACCATTATCAGTCCTAGGATCTGGTTCTATTTGTTGTTACATCAGCAAATATCAATATAGAAAGTAGACTCTCTGATCGTCATGGCAACTTCATCTCTTGGGTCAAAGAAAGTTTATCTTATCTGTGCATGGAGAGTGGCAAACTGTTTAGGGATCTAGTTTGAACTCTAAGAACATTGATTTAGTTTTTGTTTGTGCATAGAGGCTGAATTTCAATCACAAGGGATAGGGAAGATTTAAATATTAATGCCCAGAGGTATGTCCAAAAGGGTGTCATGCTATTACTGTCAGATTGTCTTTCTGAGATGACACAAAGGGAGAGAAAGGGAATTGTGTCATTTGGATTATTTCAAGTTCAGTAATTTGTGCATTTGGCAAACATGGTTAGAATTCAAGTGTATTCATTTTATTGGACGATAGTTTTATCCAAGAAACCTGCAAGTTTGGGGTATGTTTCTTTTGAGGTAGAGATCAATGTAGAGGTTACTATGTCATCTAAAGTGTGGAATGGTTTATTAGGCATTACCAGATAGTTTAAAAAAGTGGGGTGACAGCATTAAAACTGTTTTCATTATCGTGAAATGATGACAAGCAAACAGAAATCATGGACAGTCTGAATAATATTCTCTAATCAGCTAGATGCATCCTTGGAGACTGCTGAACTGTTGAAAGTATTTCATGAGCATGTAAAAACAAAATATGAATTCCACTTTGTTGCTGCTCACCTTAATAAAATATTGATGTTTAGCTCTGTTGGAAACGTCTCTAGGGTGCTGGTATTCATATATGCAGCAATTTGTTGAAATATAGATATACACACCACCTTGTTGAGACATAGAGCTCAATCCGTAGGAAATCCTAAGCATACTACAATAATATATGGGTAGCCTTGTTTGGAAGAATGGCAAAAATTCCACATTTCAGTTGTCCTTGAATGTTTATACCATTGTTAAGAACATTACTACTTTAGGATGTAGTTGAAGTAGAGGTGAAGTAGTTTGCATGTTGCAGCAGTAAGGAATATATCTTATCGTATACAGTATTTACTCAAATGAAAGACTTGTTTATTCCAGATACGCCATTAAAAAGGGGATAATCTTAAATTCACATTCAAGTTAGTTATGTCCAGTAATAAAAATCTTTTGGGGTATTTTTGTGGGAGAAGGGGTTGGCTTACATTCAGGGTCATTTTCCTTTTGAGTAAACACGGTGTACAACCACACTATTTGGGGATTTCCGATGGATGCCTACATAGTAAAATATTACATGGATGCCTACATAGCAAAAGGCATACTGCCAAACTACTCACTTCTTGATATTGACATCTCTTTATTGATTACTAAGTTTTATCTAATGCCTTGAAAAGGTATTGCCATCATGACTTGGCAACAGCTGAGGATGGCTGTCACAATTTGATTTTTTTTGTACTGGATTTAATCTGTTCAGAAGTAAACACATATTGTTCAGTGTCCAGTTGTGTCTAAAAAGCTTTGAATTGTTTCATGATGTGAGTAGATTTGGTTTGGGAAAAAAAACCCAATTAAATGTTTTGACTTGAGCTTTCAACTCTAAGATAACTTCTCCTAAATAAAATACGTTACAGATGTCTCACCTTGTCATTCTATGTGCCAAAAAGACCCCATTCTATTTTCCAATCTCTCACCCCCCCATTTCTGTAGCTGTGGAAACGTTTACTGAACAGCAAATAAAGAAGGAGAATTGTTATAGTCTTCAAATAGTTTTGTATTTCTCTTGATAAGCCTTTATTCTGCTACTTTGCAGTGTGCTAGATTTTTTCTTTAAAAGTATTTAAATTAATGTGTGATTGTCCACTCTATCCCAAAGAATCAGGACAAATAATGACTTCATTTTAAAAACTTTAAAAAATGCATAAACCACTCTAATTCTCTTGGCAGTCCAGATTTGCTGTTAGCTCAAGTCATATACTGCTTTGGGAAGAAGCTTGGGCTCATGCTTTGGCTAGCCATTAGTGAAGGACATTGTACAATAAAGTTCTAGGAAATCACCCCCAAATGACCTTATAATTAAAACACAATGTCTTGGCATTGATAAGATTCCTGCCACTCAGCCATATTTCACAATGCAATCCTAAGCAAAGTTATACACCCCCTAAACCCATTGACTTCAGTGGGCTTAGAAAGGTATATCTTTGTTAAGATTACCCTGTCCATCAGGGAAAGAGACCTCTCTTAGCCAATTGATGTCCAGGTTATTTAGAGTTTTGTGGGGAAATGTGCTAAATTATGAATTGACCATTTTCAGTCAAACATCTTAAGGTGGTTTCCTTCCTTTTTAGCATAAGTAGCTAGATATTTTATATTTAGTTTTCATTGTGTATGTTGCATCGCTTCTTATTTTAACACAAAGGAATGCTGCGTTAAAATGCCTCGTTGACTATAGATGTGCTTATTGAATAAGATTAGCTGTGGGATCTTCAGCGTAGCAGAGGTGAACTGGCAGGAAATGGTTTTAATTTGTTGTCCTCAGATCTTCCTGCATATTATGTGGAATGTTGGAGAGTAAGAGTGATGGTTTTTTTTGCTACCAGAAGCCCATGCTTGCCACTACTGAATTGTGTTAATTACTAATGTAACTTGTGTCAGTGGTTGTTGTGACTATAGGTACTCTTTGTACTTCAACTCCAAAAGAAAAGACAGAAAACTTGAAAAGTTATCTTGGACTTATATTTCTTATTCTATTCTTGCAGAAAATTGTGCAACAACTATATTAAATCATCCTAACTAAACTTTTGTATTTGTAATGTCAACCCCCCCTCTTCAAAATATGCCCCACAGTGTCTTTTATAAATTCCATGGAATCAATGCTGCTTAGGTGTTTGGTTCCCTTGTTTGTTTATTGGTGACCTTAGTACTTTGCCGCTTACATAGAAAAAATGTTGCGTCTGTGTATACAGCTTGTTTTACGGTGATGTGTATAAACATATGAAAAAGTAAGGATATGCATTATTGTTTGGGACTGGTATGAGTAATTAAAGTTCAGTGAAATAGCAGAGGGCATTGCAAAGGCTACTGGACTTAGTTTTCATACTCTGGCATTGAAACATATGATCTCTGACATAATATTTCACCTGATACTATTTTATGTGTTTGTAAGTTACATTTTTAGAGTTTACTGTTCATGGTTGTCACTGAACCCTGAGATAAAAGGGCAGAAATTCCTATTGCTGGACTTCAGTAACATAGCAATGTTTAGAAACATTAGCAGTGTTATTATATACCTGATATTACAGCAGATGAAATAATATTTGAAGATTAATCTTTACAATTGTAGATCAGTTCAAAATGTATATTGGTTTATCAGGATTTGGGGCGACTCCTAAAATTATGAGTACATCTGCTGTTTTATTGGGTTTGAATTATTTATTTTGCTTTGCCTATTTCATTTTAGCTTCGTATTCTACCTTCATCTCTGAAATAGATCCTTCCTCTGAAACTTCTTCAGAAGACATACAGCCAAATCTTATATATTATAAAGAACATTTTTAGTGTTAGCAACCCGCCAAAAACTGATGGGACACTTTTAAGGGCCTGATCTTGGATTCTTTTAAACAAATGCTAGGATTGCTTTTTGGTGCTGCATGAAAAGTGTATATCCAAAAACTGGGAAATGTTTTGATCCCCCCCTTCAGCTTTTGTTCAGTCTCCTGCCGAGTTAGAAAAAGAAATAAAACATATTATATACTGTAGTATCAGCTTTTTGGCAATTTAAATTTTTAAATAGGTTTTGAACAGCGAACATTCTGTCCTGCTTTACATTAGATAATTTATTGAATTGGACATGGCATGTCAGTATTTTCTTTCATTTAATGTAATGGGGCTATTTACAGAAGTAATAATAACAAGAATGTTGTGTCAACTCATATATATTTATGAACATATATATATATATATATTAAAGTACCTCATATATGTATTCTGAAAATCAGATGTATTATATTAATTTTAGTAGTTCTTTTACTTTAGCAATCCATGTGGAGTTGCCAGGTATACAGTTTGAACTTGAACATTCTGGTATCGTTGAGAGGTAATTTTAAAAACATAGCGGATGTCTAAAAAATCATATCCATTCTTTTAACACTGTGCATCCTGGACAAACAAATGCATATTTTGCCATCTGGTTCCTTAAGCTCTTGAAGTCAAGCCTACAACTGGGTCAGATGATAAGATGAACACAACAGCAAAAACGAAGAGCACCTCTGATAAAAACTGATTGATTGATGTCTGGCTTCCTCACCATCACAAGCAGTTGACAGTTAGTTTGGGATCAGATGATTTGGCTTTTGCGATAGATGATGGGGTCTGTTAGGCAAGTCTGAAGGACGTAAAGGTCATTCTCTGTCTAATGTCAGGGAATACTGGGTTCCCACAAGGTGGGGCACTGGATTACATTTTCCTTTAGTTTGTGTCTTAACTTTTCGTAATCCTTTGAAAATGTTAAAAATGTGCAGTCAACATCGATTATAGGCAGAAAACAAGTTGAAACAAATTAAATGTTCAAAATACATGTAGCTGTGTAATTGGAGACTAAATAAATTCAGACATGATATTCTGGAAGTAAATTACAAATAGTTTTGACAGATTCACCTGTGATCATGCTGGACTGTAAATTACATATTAAAATTTTGACCACTCTGCAAGTATTCAGTACTTAATAGATATTGCTATAAAGGTGCTTCAAATTTCGGTTACCGTTCCTCTATGGAACTCATGAAAGTTCAGTATTCAATGGTGGCAGATATAAGAATTGACACATAATGGTGTCTGGCCAAAAATGTTTTCAGGAAAGTAATGGCAGTTTGAAGCAACTGTCACAGAAATGGAATTTAGACAGCTTGGATTTGAATTTAGATTTTAGACAGTTCTGTACTCTCTTTTGTACTATTATGATGTATCTCTTTACTCTGCATTTCAAGGGTCAAACCTCCAAAGGACAATTGAGTTTCAGCTAATGCTGTTGGCTTAATATCAGTAAGATGATTTCTTCAAGGTGCTGTATTGCAGATAGTATTGAATGCAATGTGAACAGCCTGTAGAGTAATTTGGACTGCAGCTGGTAATAAGTGAGCAGCGAAGATGAAATGGTGGCCATCTCAACAGTATTTTCTTGTGTATCAATAGACAATACTTTCTCAATGTCTAAAGTACAGGACCTTAATACATTCTGAAAAGCTTATGTAAGAATTAAGCATATTTATTTGAATTAATTTTATTTCTGTTGTGTCATTATTTGTGAAGTGCTCCTGTCAAATTCAAGGTAACAAATTTTAGGTACCTTGATTTACTTTGTAAAACTTTTCTTTTTTCCTTCTAATAACATATCACTAGCATTTAGCTTTTTATGTCTGTGTTTTTAAATTTTGTTATATTTCTAATGCATTCAAACTTGTTGGCCAAAAGAAGCTGTCATAGGTTCTTGTAGGTTATCCGGGCTGTGTAACCGTGGTCTTGGAATTTTCCAAAAAATTCCAAGACCACGGTTACACAGCCCGGATAACCTACAAGAACCAATGAACTCTGACCGTGAAAGCCTTCGACAATATTTTGAAGCTGTCATAGTCTCTACCCAGAAGGTAGGAAAAGTATATTTGTTTTTATTGAGATTATATTATGTTGTAAGATGAATTTAAGCACACTACAGCCATTTTTGGTGGGTTCAGATATAATTATATGCTAGCTGGTCTTATCCGCTCATTTAATGTACATCCTGACCCCCTACTCTGTTCCCAAAGGCTTACTTCACTTGGATATTTTTATGTGTAACTGAGGAAAGTGGTCTAATGACTTTGTCTGTTCTGGAGTGCCACACCTCTTATTAAGTAATTGAGAACCATCTAATTATACCCAGAAGAAAATCAGAACTGATGAATCAAAAACAGAAAAAAGTAATGTAGCCAAAACGATCAAGATCAGTTATATTTATAAATGAAGAGTAACAATCAGCTACTTAGATGAACTAGACTGTGTAATTTTATGATTAGTCCTGCAGTTTAGAAAATCTCATTTAAGTGGGAGTATTTGTTGAGAATGTTCTGACTGGAGTGATTAGCCTGATATTCTCTTTACTGTTCTTTGACTGTTAGCACAGAATTTTTTACAGGCGGAGAAAGAATAATATTGAAACTCAAGATAGCAAAGCATGCCCCCATGCAAAGAAGTCGTGTAGTTGGGAGAAGCTGTGTTCCCAGCAGTAGTCAGCTGTGCCAAATTGTCCGAAGGTATAGTAGAAAATTAAACATTGCGCTGAATATTTGGGGATCTAGTCTTTATTCTCTTTTGTAATAATATAACTTGGCTTTATAAAACATCTTCTTAACTTTTAGATCAAAAGATGCACTGTTTATTTGTGTGTGTTAAGTGCCGTCAAGTCGCTTCCGACTCATGGCGACCCTATGAATGAAAGTCCTCCATAATGTCCTATCTTTGTCAGCCTTGCTCAGATCTTGCAAATTGAGGGCTGTGGTTTCCTTTATTGAGTCAATCCATCTCTTGTTGGGTCTTCCTCTTTTCCTGCTGCCCTCAACGTTTCCTGTCATGACTGTCTTTTCCAGTGACTCTTGTCGTCTCATGACGTGATCAAAATACGATAGCCTCAGTTTAGTCATTTTAGCTTCTAGGGTCAATTCAGGCTTGATTTGATCTAGAACCCACTGATTTGTTTTTTTGGCAGTCCACGGAATCCGTAACACTCTCCTCCAACACCACATTTCAAAGGAATCTATTTTCTTCCTATCAGCTTTCTTCACTGTCCAGCTTTCACACCCGTACATAGTAATAGGGAATACGATGGCATGAATTAATCTAGTCTTGGTGGCCAGTGACACATCCTTACACTTCAAAATATTTTCTAGCTCCTTCATGGCTGCCTTTCCCAGTCTCAATCTCCTTCTGATTTCTTGGCTCCAGTCTCCCTTTTGGTTGATGGTGGAGCCAAGGAATAGAAAGTCTTGAACAATTTCAATTTTAAAATGTTATACAAGGAATATTGTATTTTCTAGTCAGCTGTTTATTTACATGTCCCAAAACATGTTTATTTGGCATTAAGCTCTACTGAGGTCAGTGAGACTGACTTCTTAGTAAGTATGCTTATGATTTTAGCCTTTAACTGTAGTTGCAATATCTGTGTATCTGTTCATTTGTATACTGTCACAAATATTTAGCATGGGCAGCACAATCTGGGGGGGGGTGTATCTGCGGCTGGGGATGGCACAGCTATGGCGCAGCCAAGACGCCTCCTAAGCGGCTTGCTGTGCCATGGCCAGTAAACTGACCGGGACTCTCCCCCAACCCCCGTGGAACTGCTGAATGCAGCTCCATGGGCTGCACCAATGTTTTTGCTGGTGTACGTTCACGCCAGCAAATGTGGACGTTCCTGAGCCGAGAGGGGCTCAGGAGGGTGACGAATGTCAACCCAACCCCTGTGAACACCCGTTTGACACTGGCACAAGCCCCTGCACTGGAGACACACTGCCGCCGCGGCTGTGCTGCTCCCTAGTGCTGGCATAAGTGCCCTTCCACCAGCATAAATACCCCTTATGCCAGTACAAGTGGCATTTATTCTGGCACCATGGCCATGCCGCCTCCAGAGCGCTTCCCCCCCCCCCAGGATTGCGCTGAGAAAAGAATTTTAAAGTGTTATACAAGGAATATTGTATTTTCTAGTCAGTAGTCTAGGTTCATAACTCACTGTATTCGTTTGTTTTTAAAAACTCAAGAATAGTGTGGAATCTGCCATAATATTTCAAATCTATGATTTACTGAATTGGCCGCTGGTTTTTTTCCTGTGGGATTCTTTTTGTTAGCTGAAAAAAAGTTAAATAATTTGGTAAGGTTTAAAATTAAAGTAATTCTTGCAAGATGAAAGTTTTTAATATAATTCTTGGAGACTTTTATCAAGTCTTTATACCATATAAATCCATTACACATGCACCCTTTGCTTTACAGATCCAGTACATACCTTTTAAAATCCATGATTTAATCATATTTAAAACCCCCACATTTGTTTCTTTTAAAGAGAGATGAACCCATGCAAACGTAGAGCTGAAAAGAAATCTGTACATTTGAATCTCCACTTTAAAGTTTAGCCATGCTATAGTTCTTTCTCTTTTATCCATGGTAAAGTGGTCTGTCTACAGAAGTGCTTCACTAAAGATTAGGATCTTTATTGTAAGATCATAAGTAGACAGATGCTGGTTTTTACAGTGGTAGCTCTGTAGTTTTAATGTGTGTTGCCTGTGAACCTCCTACTAGCAGTCTGGAGTTTTGTCTTGGAAACATGTTCTCTGTGTTAGATTTCAATGTCATGCTAATATAGGCACCATCTTGCAAAGAGAGGTTTATCTATCCTAGGTTGTTATCCTAGTTCAGAATTCTGAGCTGCTTGCTGTGCCAGGAACAGTTCATCTTTCATATGTATCAGATGTTTTACATTCTGAGCGATTTTAAGAATGCTGTCATTTTTTTATCCATAACTTTTATCCAGAGAGGGTTTTTTAAAAAAAAAGATTGGCCCAGCACCAAATGCATTGCCCTTATTATCACTTTATTAAGGATACTTTATTATCGAATTGCTTCCAGTGTTTTCTTTCCTATAATGGCCTTTTAATGTACATTAACATTAAAAAACAAATAATGGGGATAAAAGTGCTAATCTACAAAAGAAAACATACATGAAAAATAACAATGAAAAACTTCATTTTTGAAAATCATAATAAACCTTTTTTCTACTAGACATTAAATAAAACATGACTGTAAGTGAAGCTTATTGATTTCCAGTGAATTAACTTTAAAACGAAGTAGCCATGGGGATGTGATAGAATTGGCACAAGGAAAAGAGACATACATAGAAACTAATGATGATGCTTGCCATTAGCCTCTTGATGAATTAAACGGGGAGTTCAGCAGAAATATAATATGAGGTAACTGTTCAGCCATCTTTTAAAAAGGATTTTGTAGTACATGTAGGTTGAATTTAAACATCAAACTTTAAAGCACAGATGGGACACTATTTTTAGTCTATAGATTGGTTTTATAGATTGCTTTATTCTGAATTTTTAAGGATAGTTCAAACTTAGAATCCTGTTCATGCCTATAGCTATTAGCTACTTCTTGTCTAACAGGCCTTTCAAATTTCGTTCTTGAGTTTGATTTGAATGTGATCCCCTTATTATACCATATCAGAGATAGGTTACTTTTCAGACTACCTTCTAGTGTAGTCAATATTTTTCAAGGCATCACTTTCAGAGTCAGTCCTTCCTTTAAAGGAACATTGCTATCACCAAACTGTGATACCCTTTGGCCTGCCAACTATTGTAAATATTATTTTTAAAAGGTTTCCACGAGTTACTTTGGAAAGGGCAAAATGGGGAAGAAGGGAAAAGAATGGAAAGTGAGCAGGTAGTTTAATAGTTTGGAAAAGGTAGTCAAAGGTCATTAAACTTTGAGTATCCTTAGGCATATGGCCCAGGCTAGCCTGATCTTGTCAGATCTCAGAAGCTAAGCAGGGTCAGCCCTGGTTAGTATTTGGATGGGACTCCACCAAGGAAGTCCAGGGTTGCTATACAGAGGAAGGCACTGGCAAACCACCTCTGTTAGTCTCTTGCCTTGAAAACCCCATATGGGGTCGTCATAAGTCAGCTGCGACTTGACGGCACTTTACACACACACATCCTTAGGCATAAAGTGACAGCGTGGTGTAGCATTTAAGAGTGGCGAACTCTTAATCTGGAGAACCTGGTTTGATGATTCCCCACTCCTCCACATGAAACCTGCTGGGTACCTTGGGCCAGTCACAGTTTTCAGAACTCTCTCGACCCACACAGAGGTAGACAATGGCAAATGACCTCTGAACATCTCTTGCCTTGAAAACCCTGGGGTCACCATAAATTAGCTGTGATTTGATGGCATACACAGACATAAATTTATCTGGCTAAAAACGAATGTGATCTGGATAGTCCAGGTTAGTTTTATCTTGTCATATCACAGAAGCTAAGCAGCGTCAGCTCTGGTTAGTATTTGGATGGGAGACCAATGAAGAAGTCTAGGGTTGTGACACAGAGGCAGGCAATGGCAAAACACCTCTAAATGTCTCTTGCTTTAAAAAACTCTATGGGATCTCCATAAATCAGCTGCGACTTGATGGCACTTTCCACCACCACCACCAAAAACAACTGTAGCTGAGTGGATGGTGGTTTTATGCCCTCAGAGTCAGGCAGATCAATGGAAAAATTAAGAGATCAGGAGCCTGTACTGTGTTTTGTTTCTTTTACATTCCTCAGAAGTTCTAGTTTCATGCAAGAACTGATGTGTAAATCCTAACAGGATTAAAACTGGAGTTGGAAGGGTCTTACAATATGTAATGAAATGTATAATGATTGTATGGAAAAATAAAAATTCTTTTTTTAAAAAAAACTGGAGTTGGAAGGGTCAAAACAGTCATTGTAAAGACAGAGTAAATTTCCAGGCAAGGATCTCAATCTGATCTTGGAGCTGAAAAGAATTGATAAAGAAAGCTGATAGGCTGAGATCCATGGAAGCTTATAGAATTGCAGAGGTTGGATGGAGCCCTGAAGGAGAGACCTAGGCTTGACCTGGAAGTATTTATAACCAGGTTGTTTGAGAAGAAATCAGTGGCCTGCCTGAGAGAGGGTGATGAAGCCCAACTGGGAGGTTGGAGAACAATACTGAACCCGCTGGCTTTTGCATTCTAAAGCCTTCAGTAATCCCCACCACAGACACCAGTACCTGTACACCACAGTTTTCTTATTGTAGGTATAACACTGATGGAAGAATTCTTCAGTTGTTAGCCAGTGTAAAGAGCATATACACGATCAAGAACTGCTTGCTGGATCTCCCCCTCCCCCTTGTAGTCTGTACCAAGCTGAAGGATCAAGGTCTGTAATGTTCATATAGCAAGCGTTTAAGAAAACAAATGGATTCTTGTCTAGAAAATTTAGTATAGGTATGAGGGGGTGGAGCAGAGAGGAACAGTAGGGAAAACAAAGTATAATAAGTATCACAAGTATAACAAACATAAATAATGTTACATTGCAGACGTAATTGTTACAGTAATAATGTTATGGGAACTGATCCAGAGTTTGGTGTGTTTAGCAGTTTCCTTCTGCCTTATTGAAGCCATTTATACAAATAGTGCCCAGAAGTATTTGCATGGCGCTCTATCTACCCTTCCTTTTCACTTCACGTGTCTAGAACAATAGCAGTATTTATAAGACCCATTTCCATTTATTTACTAGCTCCTTTGACCAAAGGTCTTGAGCTTAAATTTATAAGACCTGTGTGGCAGGATCTTTGTCGGTTTCTACAATTATCAGCTATTTATTTAAAGATGATTTATACTGGATCTATGTAATATAGATCTGTCCACTGCTGCAGCTTGTTTCTTCAGATGCTCTTCTTGGTTGAGCTCAGCAGAAAGTGAGCTCAGCAGAAAATAACGTGGAGAGAGGTTACCTCCTCTTGTGTTCCTTTCACTTGAAAAATTGAAACCCACCATCCACTTTATATGTGATTGGTTGAAATCCAGATTGAAATAAATAGATCCACTGCTATCATGTTTAGTTTGGCCTTAAGAAGTAAAGAATGAAAGAACCACTTGATGAAAAAGAATTTATTTTTCTATTTTTTCCAAGGGGTTTTATGGGGGGCAGTTTCAGAAGGAAATTGCTGAAGGATAATGACTTTTGCAGACAAATGAGCTAATATTGCTTGTTTGTTGCAAGAAATTACAAAATGCTTTCCCCATCTAGTTCATTTTTTAAAATTACATTTTTATAGCATAAAATCTTCAAAATATTGTTGGGAGAATGTAACTTTGTAAAACAACTGGTATGCTTAGAATAGAATAATGAGAGTGGTATAGGGAATGTGGCTCCATGATTGACACAAACACCGGTTTGCAGCGTATGTGACATCATTTGTTGATTAGTGGTGAGGAGTGCCGATTCTGCTCTTGCCTGGAAGATAAATTCCAGAAGGTGGTGCTGTTGTAGTTTTGCCCCGGGGCAACTGTACTGTGGCATACTGCAGGGTTTTATATTGTCCCTCATGCTTTTATATATCTACATGAAACCACTGGCAGAGGGCATCTGGTGATTTACCCATTTAAGCTGAAGTCAGAGGAGATGGTAGAAGGGCTGAACTGGAGTCTGGGATCAATAAAGGGTTAATAAACTGAAGCTGATTTCAAACAAAATGGAGGGACTATTAGTAGGGTAGTTTAAGCTTAGATAGTGAGTTATTTCCTGTTCTGGACAGGATAATACTTTCCTTTAAGAATCAGATTTTTTTGGCTGGGGTGTCATTTGGATGTTCATCCCTGTCTTTGGATGTTCAAGTCATATCTGTGACATGAAGTACTTTTTGCCAGCTTGGTGCTTGTGTCAGCTGAGCTCTTTCTTATATAGAAATTACCTAAGTATGCTCCAGTTACATAAAGGTGTTTTTTTTTTATTTTAAACTTCTGTAAATGGGGCTGGTTGCCTTTGAAGAAAGTTTAACTGTGTCCAAGGTATTACTTCTCCTTGCCTTGGATTCCTCTGACTTTCACCTCCTTTTTTTAAAAAAAGTTGTTTTTATCTGTTTCAATAAAAGTTAGTTTTTTTGGTATTTATGTTTTTATGCTACTTGTAATATTATATTTTACATCAACTGTATTCATGTTCTGCTGTCCTGCCAACAGACATATTTTTGGGAATAGTGTGATGCTTATCACTGCTTGTTCAAAGTATGTATCCTTACCTTGCTGTTGTACATGGTGCCAGGTTGTGGTTTATCATTACCATGGTTCTCTATTTAGGGGGTTATTGGATGTGCTGCTTCTTTTTGTATCTGTAGAACTGCTGACCAGTTTTCTATTGTGCATGGTGCCAGATGTTGGTAGACAATCTTTGAGTATTTCCCTTCCTTTCGTATTCTGTGCAGTTGGTTTAACTGTACAGTATCTTTTGCAAGAAATCCATGATTACTGAGGACACTTATCTGGAATACTTTGTCCAAGACATTTATCCATAACTACAGATATGAGATGTTTTTGCTTTGGGCATGATTTTTTAAAGGGTATTTTTGCATCTACAACAACTTCCATGTACTATGGTAACTAGGATGGGGTGTATACCAGGCCATGACAAATTTTTCTTTGGTTCTGGGATCCAGGCCAAAAATTTACAAGCCAGACTTTTAAAGCCCTGGTGTATACAAAGAACAACAACGCAGCCCATGGTTCTATGGTGTGCATGCTTAGACCAGCTCCACTGACTACTCAGTAACTAGGATCCTTTTATGTGTGTTTGGATTCTGTGTATGAGAATGTAAACCAGTTTTCAGAGTACTTTGAAACATTTTTTTGTTTACAATAACTGGTATCCTGTCATTTTATGTCTGTTTTAACCCCTTACTCCAACCATTCATAACCTTTTTAATTTGAAGAAGCAAAGGACTAAATAGTTGAACTAAATAGACATTTTGTATGCATAGTCCCAGTTTTTCAATCCCAAGCCTCTCTAGGTTGTAGGATCAGGATGCAGGTGATGCAAAAAACCTTCACCTAAGACCATGGAGAGCTGCTGACAGTCTGTGACAGTACTGACCTTTGTTGACTAGCGGTGTGGCTCAGTATAAGACTGCTTCACGTATTCATGTGTACTTACCATGTG
Source organism: Euleptes europaea (assembly GCF_029931775.1). Lineage (NCBI taxonomy): Eukaryota > Metazoa > Chordata > Lepidosauria > Squamata > Sphaerodactylidae > Euleptes > Euleptes europaea. The sequence continues at coordinate 22,776,165 of NC_079319.1, read as the reverse complement.
CATTTTTGACATTTCAGATTATATCAAAATTAACAACAGCAAAAAGGGAAAGACACAAGTTGGGAGAAAGAGAGGAGAAACTACTAGAGCTCATGCTACCCTGCACTCCAAACAGAAATTCTGTATCAAACAAAAAACTCAGCCTAATTTGAAAAGGGAAACTCTCTGGAGGTCATATTGCATTTATGCTGAGTATTTTCTGAATGCATATATTGCTGTTTTCTTATCTTTTATTTATATTTATTGTGTGGTATTTTGAGTGCCATTTTACAAAAAAAAAGCTTAATTGCTTTACTAAAATAATAAATGCAATAGTTTTAATCAGAGGCTATCCACATTGTTAATGATTCTGGAACAAGGGTTACACTAGAATCCAGAGGTTAAAAAGCACAGTACAATACATGAGCAGTGAGTTGTTGTGTCTCTGAAATACCAGACATACTTTACTAGGGCAGTCCAGCTGGTTTGCTATTTCTATCTCCTCATTATCAGCACACTTATGGTATGGCCTCTTCCCCCTCACTTTCTGTGCCAAAGAATTTGGCAGAAACACCAAGCAGGGAGGTCAGAAACTGACCAGGTGGAGGGGAAAATGAAATTGAAAGTACAGTAAACAAGAACATGGTTGGTAGAAAACTAAAGATTTATTTTAGTGGAGTGGCTTCCACTGTATGGTTCCATTGGCAAACAGTAATTACAGCTCTGTGTAATTAATTACTGAACAACTGATACATTGGGCTTCATTCTCCTGATACTTTAGGCTGGTGTTAAGCTAAGGTGACTACACTGATGTCAACAGAGTTAATACAGGTAGCAAATGACAGGAAAATGTTGCCTTCAGTTCTGCCAACATCATTTACAATTTTTAAATATTTAACGAGGATAATATTTAGAAATTTTTATATCATGCCGTGTTATAAGCAGCAAATCAAAGGTCTTGTATATTTTAGATTTGATCCTATGGAAGAGATCCTACAGAAATGATATGCATGCATATATCCCATAAATTTCACTGGAAGGAAGTGAATGAAAAACAGTTCTCACATTTTCCATAGTTCCCATTTTTGACATATACTCTGCATTTTTGGCTCTGGCAATAATGCCAATGCCTATTGCATAGTAATATAGTTAAACAGGAAGCTGTATTCCATATTCTAATGTCTATAAAGAGAGGAAATGAGAGACAAAAGTGTTTGTTTTCTAGAAATGGAGTAAGCAGCTTCAGTTATATTCTATCTATCTCTGGCCATGTCCGCACTTACCATTTGCGGCGCCGGCTTCCGCGGGCTTTCCTTGCATGTTCCCACTGCAACTCACCCGAAGGATTCCAAGGACGTCTCCAGAGTGCAATTTCGCCGCTTATACGGCGAATTAAAAAAATAAAACGTCCTCTACACCAGGTGCCTTACAGTGGGAACATGCAAACTGTGTTCGATCCATTTCCTGCTGCCAGCCCACTTCCTGCTGCCGGCCAACCCCGCACTCTCCCCGCCTCCCTTACGCTGGACCAATCGCCGTCCTTGCTTGGAGAAGCCGACTGGGCATGCGTGGGAGCGTGCCGGTCTGGGCTTATCAAAAGCAGCAGATAAAGGCGGCGTGGTGGGAATAGAAATTTAAACTCGTTTTGGATGCTTTCGTACTGGACGCATGTAAATAGCGAGGTAAGTTGCTGATGTGTTCACGGGCTATCTCTCTATCTACTTACTTACTTACTAGTGGACTCAAAAAACCTCATATCTTTCCTGACAGCTCCCTACTTTGCTTTCATATAATTGTTTTCTTCCTTCTGTCTTGTTAGTAGCTAATTGCTATTGGGTGCCATCCAGATCCATTAAAAATAATGGGAATTTTGCCATTCAGTCATCACTTGGCAGTAATGACCGTGTAACGCCTCTTAAATATAGAAAGAGTTATTTATTATAATAAAGAACTGAAGTGTTGAGCATCAAGTTTCCAACAAAGTTGCTTAGATACAAGCAGTATTAGATTTTTTTCTACATGAATCTTAAAAGATTTCTTAATAGGTTTTGTGCACATTTGATACCAGATGTGTCCTTTTGGGATCAACCCTCTGGACATGGCTCCACCTACCTTGTTTACAGGTTCTGCCTACTTGGCTTCTGGACACAGTGTGCAGAACTACAGTGAACTGTCATGGCAGGGCCTCTGCTGAAACTCTGCGAATCTCCCATGATTTTTTTGACCTCCCTTTTGTCTCAGCAACATAAATTCACCTTGCTACAGATATTTGTCCATTACTGGAGTTTGTCTTTGTAAACAAAAGCCGAACTTTATTGTATTACAAAATTCCATCTTCTTGTCACTTTGAGGAAGGAGCTAAGCATTACGACATAGCCAGGGCTAATGCCAAAACTAACAGCTGTTGCCTTTTACCTGTATAAATTATAGTACAGTGTATCCTATATCCTGACATCATTATGCTGAGTATTTAATACGCTCATCATTGGCAGTCAGTGCATTGCAGTAGGATCTGGGATCCACTCAGTTGGACTATATAAAAAATGAGGTACGTTTACTAGATGTTACTTGGAAGTCAAGGGTATAATTGACACAGAGTGTGATTTTTTTGGGGGGGTGCCTCAGCACCATGTTAATTGTAACAATTAGTTCTGCCCATGATGACTGTGCAGTTTAAAGACTATATGTGTTCTTCATGATGAGAGAATAATACAGTGTTTACAAGAAGTTTTCTATTTTCATAGTCCTAGACAGGACTCATAAGGTTTGTTAGAAAGAATCCAGATTTGCAGGGACCTAGGTATTTACGCCAATCACTGAATCATTACTTCGCTTCTGTACAGACAACTACGTGTAGGTAGGATGTAAAATGAGAAAAAAATCCTTAAAATAACAGAAGAGGAATACTTTGCTGGAAGAATGAAACAACAAGAAATTCGTCTAACTATTTCTGTGATTGCTTGCTTCCTTAGCACCACGAGCACACAAGCAGGATGTAGATAATAGACAAAAGAAAACGAAAGGCTTCTCTCTCTGGGCTGGGATTAGAACTGGGGACCTTTTGGATATAAGGAAATATGTGCATTTTCAACAACTTCTTGTGTTTGCAGACCAGAGATACTGTGTCTGGAGAAAGCTGATGTTCTTGTTTTTAATCTTAACTTTACAACTACTGCTTATAGCTGTAATTTTTATACCATTCACAGTAAACTCATGACACTTCTGCCCTTTCACAACAGACACCTAACAATGGAACAGCTTCAATTAAGAAGCAGAACATCAGCCTCTGGCATCTTATTCTGTTGTTCCATCTTTCTTTTTTTCCTTTTTTTTTTTTTTTTTTGCTAGGGAGAATTCATTTGTTTCTTAATTAAGAAAAACACCAATAGCATGAAAAATCTGCTTATGGTACCTGAATGGTAATTAGGTGAAAGGTAAAAAAGAAAACATGCACATAAATTCCAGTAGCAGCCAAAATGAACTTGAGCTGATAAAAATGAACTAAACTAGCCTTGCATAAATCGAGGTTGGGAGAAGTGTACAGTCATTATGGCTAAGACAATATGCAAACTATCTTCAAAGAAATCAAATTGCTAGAGTGTTTTCATTTGCATGTATTAACTATTAACATAATGAGGAGAAGTGACATTGGACCCGGATTGTGTGTCTGTTCGAATTGATAACTCCGCTGCATCTGCAAACAGGCACCCAAAAATCATGCTAGTAGTCAGATCAGTGTTGAACTCTGAAGTGTGGCTTGGAGCCCTGAACAAACCTGATGGAATGATGAACGCAAGGCATAGTTTTTGATGGTGATTCCCTACCAGAGACACTAGCTTCATGCCTTAAAGGTACACAATCTTAATTTTGAACTTTTCCATCATCTTCCCAGTCATTGGCATAGGAAAAAAAGAGTAGTTCAGTATGCTTAGATTTCCCTCTTTACATCTTACTAGCCAGGCTTTTTGAAAACCATTGTGACAGACAGTTGGCGTTTGGAAGATCTGGCTTCAAATATCACTTGTTCCATGGACTTATTGCAGAATCTTGGAAAATAAGTCTTGTTGTCCTCAGTTTTCCACCACTACTATGGGAATTGAAGTGAATATGGGAATTGAATGTGTTGTAAAATCAAATGCAATAAAGATTGTAAAGGTACTTTGCAAATTAAAAGTTCTCCTGAAATGACACATAGCAGTGTTTACTTTCATAATTTATGCAGCAAATAATTCTCAGTGATGTTTCTTTCAGTCGTATCTTCATGCATAAAAACATTGTCAATAAGTACCTGATCAGGCTTGAGCAAAATCTCAGCTGAATTCTGACTTTGGGTTTGGCTAATTAAGTGACTGTTTACAAAGTTTTTTTTTTTAAATGCAATTATAGTTATTTTCTTTGATGCTTAAATGTTACGGTGGTGTGGGCTTATTACTGTTTAAATAATATGGCATTTCAAATGCAGCTTTTAAAAAGCTTTCTATTCTTTTAATGCCTTTTTGTTATTTTACGCTAGAAGTCATGTTTAAAACATGCTCTCTGTTTTCTTTGGCTGCCTGTAGCTGTAAAGTTAACAGGGAAAACAGTTATTTTTGGAAGGGTGTACATGATAACGTACAGTAACTGAAATTATCCTGGAAATTCAGGCCATATGACAAATGGCTAGCTCTAGGGAGAAGATACTGGCATGCTTTAGTGTGCAGATACAATACATTTACTGTTGAAGTTTTCTACTGTCCCACTTTTCCATCTGCCTTGGGACTCTTGACAAAATGGTGGCAACCTCTGCTTTATTTAAAAAGTCTGTATTTGAATTCCATCTGTGACGCCGAGTATGCCTTCCAGAGGGCAAGAAGGATTTCCCCCATGGCTGTACCTGATTGCTTTGTGCATCTGTTTATTAATCTAAAAAGCCCAGCACTCATTCTGCAGCAAAGAGCTTGAATTCTACATTTCCCCCCATTACTTGTGAAAGGAATCCATCAGGCAGGCTGGCTTTTATAAGTTAAAATAGTGCAACATCTGTGCGCCCGGTTACTTTATATACAATAACTGCAATAGCAGCTTATATATGCAATTAATACATGTACAATTTATATAAAAAGAATGCAACATATGTACTATATTTCATGTTAGAGCTAGATGTGAAAAGTGCTTTTCATTCATGGATTAGAGGCTCATGGTACAGTGACTGAGTAGCAAAAACACAGACTGTTCTGTATTTATTAATGGTATACAGAACAGCTGCAAAGTTGGATTCAGAGATTTTAGTGTTGCTCGTATTGTGTACTACAGTGTTTATTTTTCCTTACTCTCAGGAAGACTTAAAAGTATATTGTTTTGAGATAGTAAGTGTTATAAAGTTTATTCCAGTAACTGGTAACAGTTTTCTTGGCCTCTATTATTGTTCAGAAATGTTAATGATTATGAAACAAATTAGCTTTTCTGTATTCTAAGCTCATTCTGTTGGGTTTTAGATAAAGTGTTGATATCTAACAAGACTTAAAAGTATATTATGTTTTGAGGTTGTAAGAGTTATAAAGTTTATTCTAGTACATGGTAATAGTTTTTCTTGGCTTCTGTTATTGTTCAGAAGTGTTAATGAAGTTTTAATGATTACTTCATGAATTAGCTTGTCTATATTCAAAGTTCATTCTGTTGGGTTTTAGATAAAGTGTTGATGTTTAACAACAAATTTAAATTTATCACAATCCAAAAGAAACTCAGCAGTTGAACCTTCTAAAAGATGATCTAGATTTCACATATATTAAGCTGTCTGTCATGGAAAAATAATAAAAGTTAAAAAAATTATCTGTAGCTTGAGTAAACTTGAATATCTTTGTACTGAATTGCTTAGTAAATGTTGTTTATTTCATGAAATGCCACATAGTAGGGATGGATGGAATATGGGGTTTCATGTCACTAATTAATGTATTATTATAGTCTGATAATAACCTGTGGGGTCCAAAGTGGTCTGTTAGCGCATGATGTACTGCTGAAGCTGTAATATGGTGCTATTAGTGATACTTGACCCTGAATAGAACTGACATGGGAAAACACTTTGGAATCATAGCCAAGCCACTTTTAAGTTCCTTTTACAAAGAATGAGAATTAATACAAAAAAATATATCCACAGGTATACTAAATGTGGGGAACACGTTTAGTATAAAAAAGCATGCATTGAACATTGTGGGTTTATGAGTTCATGAAGTGTCTGTTGGAAATAAACTTTGAAGGAGTCTGAAGATGAGCTAGTACTCCCTCATGATTAAACTACAATCCATTTTGTGGATGAAATGCAGAAAGTCATATAGCTTTATTAGTGTAAATTTTAACAGGCAGGATATCACTAGTGCTACTATCAGTGAGAGTATAACTTGTTGTATACCAGGGCTTATTTTGTTAGCGCAAGTTATATGCGCATGAGATCCTAGTAGTATTATGAATGCACATGGGAAATGATTTCTAGAGCTATTTCTTGAGGAATGTGTAAAGACTTACCTTTCTCCCCTATACTTTTCTTGTTGAATTGTGTAGACTTCCTTTCCAAGGATACTCAAGAATTTGTATTAAATGTCAGAATGGCTGCAAGATTAGTTTTTGCTAGATATTGGAAAGGAACATCATTCCAAATAAAGAGAAGTGGTTGGAGAAACTACAGATGGTACATTTGAGTAAATTAACCTGTATGTTAAAAAGCTAGATACATTTGATAAATCAAATGTTATTCTGACTAACATGGTGTAATGAAGTTAATAATGTATATCTGATTTGTGTATAGAATTGGAGATGAATTTGTAAAGCTCTGTATTCAGCTTTTTTACTGAATAATTTTTTTATGAAAAAATAAACGTAAGAACACAAAGTTCTTAGTGAAGAACAGGTAGCACATGTGGGAAGCTGTAATAAATGGTACATTGTTCAAAAAGTAAAGTGTACATTCCCTTACTATTTATGCAAACTGAACTGTATCTGAGAGTTCTGATCTCAGGATAGAAACATGAGACAGCTTAGTTCCATTGTTCTTTAGGTATTATGGAGAATATAAGCTATTAGAAATTGTTAAGGTCATGATGCTTTGAAGAAATGGCATAGGTATCTTGGCAATATACTGCAGAGGACATGAATCTCTGACTTCAAGATGCAAATACTCTTGTACACTGGTGCACTAGAGAATAAAGCCCAAACTTTGTTAAATAAATACTTGCAACCAATTCTGTTCTGTCCCTGTGGTAGCATTACTTACAGTGCATTCCTAAGGAGAGTTACTCCAGTCTAAGCCCATTGAAATGAATGGGCTTAGACTGGAGTAACTCTCCTTAAGAATGCACTGTTAGTGTCATTAAGTTCTGCATAATAAAACTATTGCTAGGTTACCCTTTTCCGTTGTTTATCAATATGTCTGATTCTCGACATAGCAAAATATGTGGATGCATAAATCCAGAGATTCGTTCCATGGACAGACAAGACAGATCTTTCTACAAGCCTGAGAAAAACGTGAGGTTGGCATAGGGGTTAAAGATTCAGACTAGCATCTGGGAGACTCAGGTTTGAATCCCTATTCTGCCCTGGAAGCTCACTGGGTGATGGAAAGATGAAATAGCATGGGGAAGGGCATACAGGGGAATATGAGTTGCCCCTTGAAAGGCCTTGGGAATTCCCCACTGTGTAAGTGGGCCTGGCCTGGCAGCTGACACTGCACAATTGGGCCTGGCCTGATAGCCAGCAACTGAGTCCACTCCAACCAGAACTGCCAAGAATTTCCCCAGGGAGAGGTTGCCGGGGGAGAGAAGGAGGGAAAACTGAAGACAAGGGGGTAGGTTGGCTAATGGGTAGGAAAGAGAAAAGGAAATAGGAAAGGAGGAGAGGCAATGAGGGCTTTCAGGGAAGGGAAAATGAGTTGCCCCTTGCAAGTCCTTGAGGGTCCCATATTTGTCTACTTGTATGATTTATTACATTTTTACCGTAAGTAATCAAGAAGAATAAGAGTTGGTTTTTATATGTCGACTTTGTCTACCACTTAAGGGAGACTCAAACCGCTTACAATCACCTTCCCTTCCCCTCCCCACAACAGACACCCTGTGAGGTAGGCGGAGCTGAGAGAGCTCTTAAGAGCTGTGACTAGCCCAAGGTCACCCAACTGGCTTCATGTGGAGGAGGGGGGGAACAAATCTAGTTCATCAGATTAGCCTCCGCCGCTCATGTGGAGGAGTGGGGAATCAAACCCGGTTCTCCAGATCAAAGTCCACCACTCCAAACCACTGCTCTCAACCATTACACCACGCAGGACCCATGAAAATACATGAGAAAGGAAAACTGATTCTCCCTCTTCTCACTCCTGCTTGTTATTGCCTCCCTTCCCCCAAAGTAGCCTCTCCAACATCCCCTCACCCCCCCCATCTTGTTTCTGATCACCATCACCACCTCAGCTCCGAATGCCTTCATTGTATCTTCCTCCTTTTTGTCATGAAGTCTCATTCAAAATTTCCAAGCTGATGTGGTTGTGACAGCCAAACAGTGGCCAGGATTTTTGTCTCTGTGTTCATGCATACATGCTGCAACTTAGTTTTGCGTTTTTTTTTTTTTTAACCCCCAGTATTATGTTTGGGCTATTTTAGATTTTTCTGCAAAGCTGAGTGTTTTTTTTGGTATGTAGAACCCCAGATGGTAGCTGTACCTGGCTATGTTATTCTGATTTTTCTATCAACCAGAGCTGGTTCACTGCCCAAGAGAGCCAGGTCACTCGAACCAAATCAGGAGGGGATGCCGCAGGAGAGAAGAGGAGGAGTGGCTTGTGCCTGTGATTGCTTCCCAACTATCTTGCATCTTCTGCACCCCTTAGTTGGGAGGGAGCATGCTGTCCATTTCATCTTGTGCTACTTCTGTTGCTAGTCAGCTCCAACAAGCTGTAAGAATCTTCTGCAGTCCGTTGGAGCCAATATGGCAAAAGGGGGGGGGAGTGTCCATAACCAGTGGGAACACACTGTAGTACCCTCCCCAACTTGTTGCAAGGCCTGCTGGTCCAAGATACACTGCCTTGGAGCCAGGTAGCAGTGGCATGAATGTGGGGGCACACCTCTCCTGTTGGGTGCTCCCATTGTTTGGGTTTTCAAAATGAGATGACCCAGTGCTTGTATCTGCACTGGACATAGGCCTTAGCTGTTACATACATTGATTTACTTTTCTACAATTAAATTGGTGCTTGTGCTAATTTATTGCATATGTTTTCTACTTTCACTCAGGATAATGTTTATAAAGAGTTTGTGCTTTTTTATTAGTTGAACCTTGGCTTCATATTCAGGATTCCTGCCTCTTCTTTTCCTTGAACTCTGTGGTGAACATTCTCATATCCTTATGACATAATACCATTTTTCTTGTCCATTTGTCTCCTCTACTGACACATCAATTGGATATAATTTTAGGAATCTGGTTAGTTTCCTTCATTGCTTGAGCCCCTGCAGTGGAAATATACTGCCGCCAAGGCTGAACTGGCGGCCATGCGTGGCAATGCAGTGCCATTCCCCAACACTGCCGTAAGTGGTCCTGTACTGGTGTTAGTGCCAGTTTGCATGGTGCAAATGGCACTACAGCTGGTGTAGGGGTCACGCCAGCTTCTAAGGCCATTCAGCCCCCCCTTCAGGAGTACACTGTGAATTACCTTGTCATTCTGTTGCATCTTTCAGTTTTCCTGAGAAGACAAACAGGAGTTGTGCCACCATTGATCTTTATGCATATGCACTAGCAGCTTAGCCTTAGCTTCAGCCATTGATTTTATAGGCTTTGAGCTGGAGAATGGATCATCTAGAGCAAGATTTGGGTATGACAGCCATTGGCCCAGAATCTGGTCGTAGCAATCATATTGGATCTCTTTGCATAAGGTGGCTATGTCATGGAGATCCACACCGATATCAGAAAACATCACTGAGTTCTAATATCCATTACCATTTTCCTTTTTAAATTTTTAGATCAGAGTGAGCTGTTGGAGAAAAATTAATAGTGTAATATACAACTAAATGTAAACTATAAAAACAACAATAATATTTTGTGGAAGTTAAAAGATCATAGGGGCAACTTGAGTATTGTATAAAAATGACTATACGTGCATTAAAAAACACCTTTAAAATATGTTTATAGTCACAGAATAAAATAAATGTTCCCTGAAGGGAAGTAGAGGGGGTTTAATCTTAACTATTACAATGAAATCCCATAGTTTCACAGAGGATCTAATTAAAAAACAGTAACGGTTCTTTTTTGGTTAAGGTTAAGATTCTAACTGAGCTGATTAATGGTGTTTAACAAATGCTTTCTAAAGGATTTATCAGAGTGAATGACTGATATTATATTATTATATTAATAGCACATAGTTTTTCTTAATGCAAGACATGTTTGTTATATTCCACAATCCAGAGCAGAGTTCGGTGTACATAAATCCTAAGGATTTTATTGGAAATTAAGGCTGAAATCCTTAGCATACTGACTTGAAAGCAAGTTCCATTGAAACCAATGGGACTTACTTTTGAGTGAACATGGTAACAGTTAAGCTGCAAGTGCCTTGAACTGTCTGCTAGATTGCAGCTAGTGGCCACGAACTAGAGGCATCTGTATATGCAGTATTTTGGCTAGCAGGTGAAAGAGTTTTTCCTAGATTGTAAGAGAGGAGTTCTGGTTCTGCATTTAGATAAGTGCATCACAGTGTTTTAAGCTTTGTGCCATGTTGGTTCTAAGGCTAAAATGCTGGTAGTGCAATACATTTTGGTAACACAGTGTTTAGTTCCTTACTATTATTATTATGGCAGCAGCTGGAAGAGTACTCTGTGACCTGTGGAATATGGGGAAACACATACCAAATTGCTCTTAATTTATTCTACTTAACCCGTGTTTCATTTAAGGATAGTAAAAAGCAGTTTGGTGGTCTATCTAGGCACTCATTGGGGCCCATAACCACTTAACCTCAATGAATTGGATGTTCCTGGACTGTCTGCTAGCTAATGAAATAATATTTCACCCCTTATATAAGATAATTTAGGTTACAGCAACAATAAAATGCAATATTATTATTATCTGGTTTGAGTAATATATCTCTTCAATAAAATGAATAAAATAATTAATTGTACTTTATTAACCTTTACTTTTGTCATTTGTTCATTGTTGTAGTTGAATGTCAGGTTTTACCCACTTTTCATTCCATTTCACCATTACAGATTCAATATATTTGGGAAAAGAGGACCATATTCATTTTGCTGCTTCAGAACAGGCAGTGAAGCATTTGAGGGAAAAATTAATACTTCAGTTTGCAAACATCATCTGAATTTGTTTAATGTACTTACCTTGTAACTATCAGCCAACTCTCACCCTCCAGTAAAAACCAAGTCTTAAAAAAATGAACTGTTGATTGTAGCGGCCACTTACTCTGCTGACCATTTATTTCTAGATATAGCACTTTAAACCCTGCAAGTGTTCAGTAGTAATCCTAAGGCATGAATGTTAAAATGAGAATGACGTAAAATAACGGGTGCTAGTGTTTCTTTTTATATTTTGGAAGAGGAAATGTGATTAAGATATACTAAAAGGAAATCTATACAAATGCAGCAAAATTGTTAAAATATTCAAATATGCCATATTGTAACAAGGAAGCACAGTAATGCACTGAAATCAGCAATAGAACAGCTGTGTTTTAAAGGACAGTACTTTGAATGTCACTTGACAATTTGCTTTCAATTAGAAGTAATTTACAGGAAGATGCCCACAAGCTAATCTTTACAGGATAATTAAGTTCCATTTTCTTTACTTTTAATTAAAAAGCAGAAAAGATTTAGCTGATCCATAAAAAATGTTCTGTTTAAACATTCATCAGACTTCACACTCTTTTTTTGTTATTTGTTGTAGCAGATGTTATCAAAACTGCAGTCTGCTCTGTTTTAAAGCTAGAATACTTGGTAAGTGGGACACAGAGTTGCAGTAGGCGTGTTCAGCCAAGGTATGAACATCTGTATATTTAAATAGCTCCTTGTTCCTTGTATAGTATTTCCACTGCAACAAATGAAAGACAGGATAGTACAGAAACAATCAATTTCATACAATTACAATATATTTTTTTAGTTTCTGACTATATTGGGAGAAAGGCATTACATAGCTGTACTGTTTGATTGTTTGAGAATTTGACAAATACTTTCCAGAAGGGACCACTGGTCTGATCCAGCAGGACTCTTCTTATGTTATTAAAGAGTTGTTGAACTTTTTCTAGATATTGTTTTCAGAGTCATTCATGGTGTCATGCAATTACTAATTTTTTAATGGCCTGGACCCTATACATACTTCTCCATAAAGTATTGCAGGTACTCTATGTCCACAGCCATTTCATACCAGGGTGTTCGGAGTCCTTTCAAATAAACATGCATAATAATCATACTTTTTATGAATATTTAATGGTATCTAACATAGAGTAGATATATTGTTGGATACATAAAAAGTGTTTTAGTATCTAAAAACCTTAACATGAAAACATCACCAGGAATTTGTTAATGAACTTGGTCGGCTTGTCTCCTCATTGAAGATTTCAGAATTTCTCATAAACCAGTTGTGTGAAGGAGAAAACAGCAATGTGAATATCTTTCATTCAACCTGTTTAATGTTAATGTCTCTTTCTCCACAGTATGGTTGCAAAGTAGCCCCCAGTTTGTTTCAGTTACAATACGGAGATTGAACCACATGGGAGATCCATTATTGGATCTACCAACGTTTCTTTTACTGAAATACAGCTGCAGGGAGCGGTCAGTTTGCTAGATAGTGGCAGGGGATTGAGTAGCAACTCTTCTCTGGCTCCATTTTCCTGATCTGAATCTTCTGTTATCATGGGGGAGGGAGGATACAGAAAAAGCTGTTCAGCATGATCCTTTGCTGTTCAAGGATCACAAGAGCAACTTAAGGAACAAAGTGTAAGTCTGCAGTGGAAGGGAAGAAATGGTAAAAATTGTCCATCCTCTTCTGAAGATAGAGGTGGGCCACAGCTATCTATGCTGGTGCGGGTATGGGGAGGATTATTTTGGCTCATTAGGTAAGAACATAAAAAAGGCCATGCTGGATCAGACCAAGATCCATCAAGTCCAGCAGTCTATTCACACAGTGGCCGACCAGGTGCCTCTAGTAAGCCCACAAACAAGACAACTGTAGCAGCATTGTCCTGCCTGTGTTCCATAGTACCTAATAAAATAGGCATGCTCATCTGGTCCTGTAGAGAATAGGTATGCATCATGACTAGTTTGATGGTTTACATTTAGCATCTGCATGGATATTATGTGAAGTGTAATGGTTAGAGATTTTTACTTTGACCAGGGAATCCTCAGTTCAAATCCCATGACACTCATTGGTTGATCTTGAGTCAGTCATTCTTTTTTAGCTTAATCTACCTCTCTGTGTTGTTCTGAGGATAAAACGAGAAAGGAAAGAACCATGAGCTTGGGGGAAGGGCAAGATGAAAAACTAATAGTGATTATGTATGCAACAGATACTAAGTAGGTTGTAGAAGGATTTTGTGATGGGCATGCTAGATATTACTTTAATGAGTACCCAGCTTGCTGGGGGTAAAGGGAAGATGACTGGGGAAGGCACTGGCAAACCACCCCGCAAACAAAGTCTGCCTTGGAAACGTCGGGATGTGACGTCACCCCATGGGTCAGGAATGACCCGGTGCTTGCACAGGGGACCTTTACCTTTATTTATACCCCACCTTTCTCCCCAATTGTTTTCAATATGTCTGTTTCTTTAAAAGTCTGAAGTTAATATTTTAATTATTGCTTCTATACGTTTTCTGTATGTAATTGTTCAGATAACACAACATATCTATTTCTGAAAATAATGGATTCCATGAAGGCAGGCAGAGTTTAGAATGTGCAAAACCTGCAGGTCTCTTTAATTTATTTTCTTCATCAGGCTCAATAAAGGAATATCTCCAATGGGGGGAAATGGAATAACTCGGATGGGGGGAGGAGGAAGTGGAATTTATGACAAATTATGTTATATATTTAACCATTTATATCCTGTTCTTCCTCCAAAGGAGCACAGTGGATCATTTATACGATTTTCCAATGTATGCTCATACCACGATGGTAGCTTACAGAACAATCCTAATCAGGTCTGCTCAGAATCCTACACAGGGCTATTCAATGGGGCTTACTCCCCCCAAAATGTTGTTGGGCTTGCCCCATTGATAAGGGTGACAGATTAAAAGTACAAATGAGCTTCACTTTGAACCTAACCATTCCCTAGTTTTAGTCCAATGTTTTATCCACATAACTCATGCCTTATAAGCAACACTAAAGGGAAACAGTGTATAGGCCAAGCAAATGTGGGATGTGTTTTAAGTATTGCCGTATGTCTCGGCCTAGCACTGCTTTTCATTGTGTGGAGTATATCTTTTTGAAAGATCAGACTTTATTTCAAGGCTATGAGAATAAAATTTTCTCTGTTGAATGTATAGGTGAGAAATGGTGTTTGATATAATAATCCTTAATTAAATGCAATTCCTGCAGCAAATGAATTGCTGGTAATAACTGTATTTAAAAATAACTTTGTATCCTAAATCTACCTTCTGCAGTTTTTCAATTTTGTGTTACAAGATGTCTCGAAGTGTGACTTGTCTGATTGGGGAAGTAGGGAAGTAGGAAAGGGTGGGGGTGGGGGCTAATGGAATTCAGACAAGCAATAATTAGTAGGCCAGGAAGTAGGGCAATTTTAAAAATGATTCATAGCAAGTAGGAATAAGACATTTACATTCTAAGAATTAATTATGAGAGTTGTCTAAATTATGAGCAGAAAGCAGAAGTGTAAGGAATATATTGTATTTGAGACAATTTTATGAATTGTATTATGTGTAGGAGATTAATAAAGATCCGGGCTGTGTAACCGTGGTCTTGGTATTTTCTTTCCTGATGTATCGCCAACAGCTGTGGCAGGCATCTTCAGAGGAGTAACACTGAAGGACACTGAAGGACAGTGAGACACTGTCCTTCAGTGTTACTCCTCTGAAGATGCCTGCCACAGCTGCTGGCGAAACGTCAGGAAAGAAAATACCAAGACCACGGTTACACAGCCCGGATAACCTACAAGAACCAATGAGCTCTGACCGTGAAAGCCTTCGACAATATTAATAAAGATATTTTATGGAAATCATATAGTAGAAATACATTTTAAAGAAGGAGTGGGCTTGAGTCTAATATTACTATTTACTATTTTTCCAGTTAAAAAATGCCAGCTTGGGGTGTAGAAAGTCATAAACTGGTGAATTATTATCAGAGGAATCAGTGACACTTACCTGCTGAACCCATGAATTGGGTTGATCTGCCTGTGTCAGTACAAATCCACAACAGAATTACTGTAGATCAGGAAGGGTACATCTAAAAATATATGAGGAGTGCTTCAGAAAGATGTTAAAAGGGGCTTCCAATAATACTACCATTTTACATCTGAGAAACACTGAAGCTGAAAGGTAATGAAAACAGCACACATAAACAGAGTATTGTGTTCAGTTTTTGGCACCACAATTTAAGAAAGATGTAGACAAGCTGGAACGTGTCCAGAGGAGGGCAACAAAGATGGTGAGGGGTCTGTAGACCAAGTCCTATGAGGAAAGGCTGAAGGAGCTGGGTATGTTTAGCCTGAAGAGGAGAAGACTGAGAGGGGATATGATAACCATCTTCAAGTACTTGAAGGGCTGTCATATAGAGGATGGTGCTGAGTTGCTTTCTGTTGCTCCAGAAGGTCGGACCAGAACCAACAGGTTGAAATTAAATTTTCCGTCTATACATTAGGAAGAATTTTCTAATAGACCAGTTTCTCAGTGGAACAGGCTTCTTCGGGAGGTGGTAAGTGCTCCTTCCCTGGAGGTTTTTAAGCAGAGGCTAGATGGCCATCTGTCAGCAGTGCTGATTCTATAACCTTAGGCAGATCATGAGAGGGAGGGCACCTTGGCCATCTTCTGGGCATGGAGTATGAGTCACTGGGGTGTGTGTGGGGGAGGTTGTGCAGGGGTTTGGACTAGATGACCCTGGTGGTCTCTTCCAACTCTATGATTCTATGACTATAAACATAGACCCCCCCCCAATGCACTGCTTGTCGTTGTCTCTGTCACAAAGATTCCAAGCCCATAACAACTGAAGAGACCCATGACCTCTCTCATGTTAATATACTGGTGCAAAAACACAAACCTACTCTCTCTCTTTGTAATGCATGCATGCTCACAGAAATTTGAGGCAGGATACTGATAAGAGAAGAGCCAGCATGGTGTAGTGATTAAAGTATTGGTCTAGAATCTGGGAAACCCAGGTTCAAATCCTCACTCTGTCATGGAAGCTCACAGGGTGACCTTGGGCCCAACACATACTCTCAGACTAACCTACCTCATGGTGTTGTGAGGATAAAACGGAGGAGAGGAGAATAATGTAAGCCACATTGGGTCCCCATTGGAGAAAAAGGCGAGATATATATAGAGTTTTTTAAAAGTATACACATACAAATTTCTTATTTTCTCTCTTTCATAAACCCAAATACACTACAATCTGTAATGTTGCACTGGTTAATTCCATTCTCCACTGAGGAAAGGGCATCTTCAATTCTGGGTGGTTGTCATTTGCTTGCCAGGGGAGGCAGGAAGAAAAGGGTTAAAAAGGGTTCCGCCCCCTGCTCCACGGGCGGGAAACCATCCCTTTCAGCTGTACAAAAATACAAATTGAGAATGCTATGGACCATACTAGGAATTTTAGGAACTTATTTGCAGGATTTTGATCATTGTTGCTTTAGTTACTAAAAACTACATTAAATTTGGTAATATTTTCAGTTTTGCTCTATAGTGTTGAAATTCAGCTGCTTTATGAAGACTTGTTTTTTTTTAAGTTAGGAGGTGCTGTGGAATGGCAGTTAGTTTTTCAGGGATGCAGTTGATTCAGACATAGTCATGAACAGGTGTAAGCTAATTTCAGCAAGCATAAAACTAGCAGTCCTCTTTAAGAAAACTATTTTGCACATAGTTTTCATACATTGTGTTTACCAGGCAATTATTTTATTATTGTTTTCATTTCTAGTTTCTATTGCACTTTTTAGTATGCAAAGTATTTTGCAGTTTGCTTAGCCACTATGTTCAACTGTGGTAGAAACCTTGAAAGAAACAATAATTTCATAAATGTCTGATTTAAATAAAATTAATACTGATTAACTGAGTTTACGTATTATTAAAAAATGTTTCATCTCGAGGTCTTTATTGGAGTAACAAGAATCTTTGACACAGAATAAAGGATTGTTTTTTTCAGTTTGAACTCTGAAAAACAATTTAGACTTTAAAAATTGTGAAGTAGTTACTTTTCCCCCCCTTGGTGTAAGAAAACTTGCCCAAATGAAAGTTGCTGAAGCGTTTACAATTAGATATTGGTTTGGTTTTGCATGCACTTTATTAAACATTTGTACGGAGGGCAGATTTAGTGCTGCTTTGATAAACAATAAAAAAGAAAGCTGATGGCATTTGCTAGCTGCAGGAGAGTTACTTTATTCTGCATAATTACAGTTTTGGCTCCTGTGATGTTCTTGTCCCCAAGAGTGCTACCACGTGTTGTGGGACTTCATGTGTCTTTTTAATGAGACCATTGATAGAATTAAACAAGCTCCCTCCTACATATGCAGTGAAATGTAAAAAAACAAAACAAAACAAAAAACCTTGCCTCTTGGAACTACCTGTCCCCACTCCCCCCCAATTTCTACATGCTTTGTGCTAGAAGAGAAGTGGACTGGAAAAATTTCCAAAGAAGAAAAGTCTTGAGAAGCAAATAAGGGCCAAAATGGATGGTTTCAATGTGAGGAAAAGGATGAAGTAAGACTTTGAGATTCTGCTTTGAAAAAGCATTTCCTGGTGCCTTTCATTTTAAGGGTGTAAACCAGCTCTTTCTCATAGGAGCAATTCTCCCTTTTTTTTTCTTTATATACATATAGATGTAGTATCTCATTTTCAAACCTGAAAAGAAACCATTATGCTGTTCCATACGGGGTGCTTCTGATGAGACATGCTCCTTTCTTTCTGTGTACTTTTTATTGAAGAAGCTCATTTAGTAATAGTGAATCAGATGAACAATTGTGATGTTACTTCAACCATTCATTTTCCTTCAGAGCCCTTAGTTTAAATGTGACAGGCAGTTATTTTCCTGTTCCCCAGTATCCTATTTTCTTGGTTGTCTTTTTTTTTTTTTTTACCCATGTTAATGTCTCTCAAAATAGCATTGTGCATCTTCATTTCCACTTGTTCAGGTTTTTTTTGGTCATTCTCTCTGTCAAAGATCCCAGCAGGGAGTCTTCATTACTCACTGTTTGTTCCCTGTAAGTGGCACAGTGTTTTGAACAGTGCAGACATAGGATATTTCTCTTCTGTTACTTTAAAGAGGGTGCCTATAAAATAACCTGGACTGACTTACAGTGGAATCCTAACAGAGTAATGCCCTTGTAAACCTATTGACTTCAATTGACTTAAAAGGGTGTAATTTTGTTTAGGATTGCGCTGTTAATTTGGCTCTTTCCCCTTCATTTAAATCCAGTGGAGTTGGGTCTAAATCAAGCACACAGATATGCGTGCTGAAATATGCGTATTTCAGCACAGTGTAAGAAGCATAACGGAGCACTGGTTTGCAGCTTTTAGACCTAGTAGAAAAAGCAGTACATAGAAGATGGCGTTTGAATGACCAAATACTGCGAAGGAAACAAATACTTGAACAATGCAAACGGGATGTGGAGGAGTTTTTTTACAATAAATAAAACTGAAGGTATGTCTGATTTTGTTATATGGGATGCAAGTAAAGCTTTTATTAGAGGGAAAATGATTGCTTTAAATTCTAAAATTAAGAAAGAAAAACAGAAGAAACTTAAAGAGCTACAAGATCAATTAAGAATATTGGAAAAAAAAGTTCAAACCAAATCAGATAAAAGTACCTTACAAAGTATTAAGATGACTAAACATCAAATTGAGCTGATAGAAACAGAAGAAATTCAAACAAAAGTTAGATATGTCAAGCAAAGACTTTTTGAAAGAGCAAACAAACCTGGTCGTTTTCTAGCTAATCAACTTCGACAACAAGACAAGACAAGATAATCGGGGCTAAGGCTAATGGGACAACTTATAACAAGAAGATATCGAAAAAATATTTGTTGATTACTACAAGCAATTATATGCGAAGGATGACTTGCAAGAAGACGGATTAAGATCTTATTTATCAGATGCACAACTACCTAAGTTACCAAAAGATGACCAAGAGAGCCTCAATCAGAAGATAACGACACAAGAAATTGTAGACGCTATAAACAATCTGAAACCAGACAAAGCTCCCGGCCCGGACGGTATTACACCACAATTCTACAAGTTGTTTGAACAACAACTGACTCCGGTTTTACTTTCTCTCTATAATGAGGTAATCGAACACGGCAAGATCCCTTCGTCCTGGCAGGAAGCACATATTTCCCTGATCCCTAAAGAAGGTACAGATCAATATCTTCCCCAAGCCTACAGACCAATTTCACTGTTGAACATTGATTATAAAATTTTTGTCTCTATAATCATCAAAAGATTTCAAAAACATGTCGGTAAATTGGTACATCCTGATCAAACTGGCTTTATTCCGAAGACACTTATGAGAGACAACGTACGATTGATTCTTAGTGCAATTAAACACACTAAGTCTAAATCATTAAAAACTGCAATGATCTTTTTAGACGGTGAGAAAGCTTTTGACAACGTTTCCTGGCATTTCATTTACAAGACCTTACAACAAATGGATTGTGGAGATACTTTTTAAACGATTTTTAATGCAATATATTCCGTTCAGAAAGCACGTCTTCTGATTAATGGCTTATTATCAACAGAATTTGCTATCACAAAAGGCACAAGACAAGGCTGTCCACTTTCTCCACTTCTCTTTGATTTATCAATGGAAGTTCTCTCGAATTATATAAGAAATGATCCAAAGATTAATGGTCTCACAATTGGAAACAAAGAACACAAAATCAAAAGCTATGCAGATGACGTTGTCTTAATCTGTCAGAATCCGGGACAAACACTCCCACAGGTCTATAACCAAATCATGGAATACGCAAAATATTCCGGTTATAAACTGAACAAAACAAAGACAAAAATTATGACCTTTAACACCACAATAGATGAAGACAAGTATATAAAAGAAGTCACTGGCTGTCATATTGCTAAGGAATCAGTCAAATATTTGGGCGTTACGATATCCTCACAAAATAAGACACTTTTAAAGTCAAACTATTTGGAAATCTGGGGAAAAATAGAAAGAGACCTGAGTTTATGGTCTAAAATGAACATTTTATGGTTGGGCAGGATATCGGTGATTAAGATGAATGTACTCCCAAGACTGAACTTTCTATTTCAATTCTTACCGATTGATATTCCAGATAGAACAATAGAAAGTTTGCAAAAACAAATCAATCGATTTGTCTGAAATGGCAAAAAACCGAGAATTAGATTTAAAGTGTTACAAGACGAAAAGAAAAGAGGAGGACTAGCATTACCCAATTTTAAATTATACTATCATGCTGCTTGCCTGACCTGGATCACAGATTGGATAAAATATCCTAAAACCATACAAGTTAATTTAGAACGAGCCGACCTTGGACAAGGTTTTCACAAGGTTCTCTGGGATTCTACAACAAAAATTCAAAAGGATAAAGCCCCAGAAGATTGCGATGTTAAATTAGCGCTATTGAAAGTATGGAAAAAATATAAAAAGAGAATAAGCCCTTCTCCACCATCTATAATGTCACCAGTTGAAGCTTATCATGACAATGTTAAACTAAAACCGGGTGTCCACTTTACTTATAATCAAATGATTGAGTCTACAGGAGAAATTAAGACTTTGACCAATCTTCAAGAAAAATTTCAAAAACTGAATTGGCTGACTTATTTACAATTGCGGTCCAATCTACAAAAAGATTGTTTCTACCCTCAGCCATTTCGTGAATTAACAGAATTTGAGCAGATAATATCTACAAACGATTCACACTTATTAGGAAAAATCTACAAGCTTCTTCTGAAATACGAAACAGAAGAACAAGTGAAAATCAACATGATAAAATGGATGCAAAATTTTGGAGAAATGATTAATATGGATTTATGGGAAAAACTCTGTACTTCCGAAATGAAATATACCGTCTCTCAAGAAGTGAAAGAAAACTGGTATAAAACATTTTATAGATGGTATTTGACTCCTAACATGCTTTCTCAGATGACTACTCCTGGAAAAAAAGGTGCCTGCTGGAAATGCCAAGACACTGACGGTTCCTACTTTCATGTCTGGTGGACATGTCCAAAGTTACAAACATATTGGAAAAGAATTCACCAAGAACTTCAATTAATGTTAAATATTAAGTTAACATTTGACCCTAAATTCTATTTACTCAGTATAGTGCCACCAAACCTGCCTCTGAAATCTCATGATGTTTTTAAATATGCTACTACAGCAGCAAGAACGGTCCTTGCAAGAACCTGGAAACAAGCTCAAACACCTGAAATAGAAGACTGGAAAGAAAAACTACTGGATTATGCCACTATGGCTAAGATGACTTTCGAGATAAACTTAAAATCTAGTGAATCCACTGAGCAATTTCATGATAAGTGGGTGTCATTTTACATTTATATGAATTCCAGCTAATTGAAAACGATGGTTATGTATTATGGTTATGTATCATTTAACTCGTTATAAAAAAAATGTTAAGTAACTTCAGATCACATAATAGAATATTAACATAAGTAGAATAATAAATCGACACCTGGTATTAGTTCTTTTTTACTTTATCTTTCTCAGTTTAGAGAATGTTTCATAATGTACACTTGAATTTATTTCTTATTTTTGTATTGTTTTTATACTTATAATACTTATCCCCCCTTTTTTTGTTCCTGTACCCCTTCAATTATATAAATAAAATCTTAAAAAAGAAAAAAGAAAAAAAAAGCAGTACATAGGTTTAGCTTTCATGCCTCAAAGATTTCTTAATGGAGTACTTTCTGGAAAAAGCACAGGAAGGGGCTACTTTCAGTGTAAAATACTTAGGTTTCATTTTGTTTAGTCATTGTTGAGAAACGGATCCAACATTCTTTAGATCCAAAGAAATAGATCCAAAGACATTATACACTATTCTCCAGTTCAGCAGTTCCCAAACTTTTTGAGTCATGGAGCATTTTTCAAGAGAGAAATTTGTCACAGAGCAGTAATTTTCACCTAGCACTTATATACTAAACCGAACGACAGTAGTATTTTTTTTTTCCAGTCTCTTCATGAAGCATTAGGAGATGTTTTGCGGAGCACCAAGTGCTCCGTGGAGCATGATTTAGGAACTGCTGCTCCGGTTTATTTTGAATAGAGCACTCAAGTCAATATTGTTGGAGGAGCAGGCAAGGACACAGACAGCTTCATTATAGATGGGTATAAGTATATAGCCAGTGTGGTGTAGTGGTTAAGAGTGGTGATTTTAATCCTATTTGTCTTTTTTAAAGAGGCTTCCATAAGTTTTCAGAATTTTTTGAATCATAAAGGTATTTTTTAGATGCCTTATAACCTAAATTCCTATAGCTTGTTGTAAATACAAATATATCAAGTCATAGTACTTAAATCTGCAGTTTAAAATATTGATGTCTGTTTAAATTGTAATTCCTACAGGTGGCACTTCAAAGATCTATATTCTATTTACAAAATCTGGGAAGAAAAGTGTTTAGGAAATACGTACTTTTGATGGAACGTCTTGTTTTATTATGTGTCCCTGATTATCTAACATTCTAAATCCATTTGTTCCACTAAGTAATATTAATTTTTTACATTTCATATTGTCATGAAAGTCAGATGGCAGTACTGAAAGGTTATATAGCTGTTAAAAGTGAGATTCATATCCATTGTTGGAAGCAAACTGGGTTTTTTAATGGTTGTGAGACTTCCTTCTTTGTTCTGTCAGGATCAATTACTTCAGTTCAAATAAAAATTTGAAGAAAGGGTCAGGTTAGTGATCTGTGCTCACTGTGGATAATTTGTGATATTGCTGCCTGAACTGAGCCAAGAATTCCATCTTTCTGGTAAAATCTTTTTGGTAAAATGTATGCTTCATTTGAAGTGCACTACATGGATACATAGAGCACAAACTGTGCAACTAGGTCAAAATGCTATTAAGAATATCAGTGTTTTATGGTTGTTAGCAAGATTTAGGTATGATTATTGTTTTTTTAATGTAAATATAGTTGAAAGTGTTGTAAAAGAGAACTGTAAATATTACCAAATTTAATGTAGTTTTTAGTAACTAAAGCAACAGTGATCAAAATCCTGCAGATGTTCCTAAAATTCCTAGTATGGTCCATAGCATTCTCAATTTGTATTTTTGCACTTTTGACTAGGGTTGCTGCCCTGACCTGGATGGCCCAGGCTATCCTGATCTCATCAGATCTCAGAAGCTAAGCAGGGTCAGCCCTGGTTAGTATTTGGAGGGGAGACCACCAAGGAAGTCCAGGGTTGCTGTGCAGAGGAAGGCACTGGCAAACCACCTCTGTTAGTCTCTTGCCATGAAAACCCCAAAATGGGTCGCCATAAGTCGGCTGTGACTTGACGGCACTTTACACACACACACAAATAGGGTTGCCAACCTCCAGTTAGTAGCTGGAGATCTCCTGCTATTACACCTGATCTCCAGCTGATAGAGATCAGTTCCCCTGGAGAAAATGACCACTTTGGCAATTGGACTCTATGGCATTGAAGTCCCTCCCCTCCCCAAACCCCGCCTTCCTCAGGCTCCTCCCCAAAAACCTCCCACCCGTGGAGAGGGGGTGACAACCCTATTTGTAAAAGTAAAAGCTTTGATACTTTTCTGAATGATTTACAGTTAATGTAGCCAAAAAGGAAGTTGCATACAAGTGAAACTAAGCTCAGTGAGAAGGGTACACATCATGGGTAATAATAAAACATACTGCATGTACATTTTCCTTGATTATGGTATTGGGACAGAAGGAAGAAGAATACAGAAATGTGTATATTTCGCCCATAGAAATATTCTAACATATGACAGCTGTTCTTATTTTGATTACCATGGCACACTTCTTATTTCTAAAAACCCGTGTATTTCAGACTGAGAGAAACATGAAAACATGAAATATCTTTAATAAATAAAATATAAAATACATAATTAGGAGATTAGGTAAATGCTATTTTAACATAATATATTTTCATATTTACATGTCTTTTTAATATATTACATTTTAATATATTATATATTTTAATATTCATACATAACTAAAAAGTGTGCAAATGTAATATCTGCATGCAGAAAATATATTTAGTGTGTGCATGATACAGATACATGTGGTAGAAGTCCAGGATTCCCTTAATTTATTGCCATGTTTGAACATGGTAGAAGACATGACCCAGATAACTTTTAAATAAAATAAACCTATGCTCTGAAACAAAGGACAATTCTAGATGGGTAAGAAGAAAAATAATGGTAAAAGGAAGCACAGTCAATATTCAAAGGAATATATTTTATAATCTATAAACAGACCAGGCAGATTTTCAGGCTTATTTCAAATCAGATGATAAACTATTCCTCCAGTGGAAGAAAGTTGACAGTAAATGTGCAGACTTACATGAGAAAATAATGGAAGACTTTCAAAAAATCTCTAGTCTTTGAAAGAGGTGAGAATTTCTTACTCTGTGGGGTTTCTAAAATTGAATTAATGATGTAAAATTGGTAAATCGCTGTGGCTAGAATTCTGTGGCTGAAGAATTCTGAACCAAAAAACAGCCCCTCAGTACATTTTGCACAGATTTTATATCAAAGAACTCAAGCCATATATGATGAAATGTACCTGGCTGGAATTGCTGATCAATGAGAGAACTTTTAAAAGATGTCTAATATTGATCAGTTTATCACTCATTAATGTTGGTAATAAAGTATTGAAATTGATATTAGAGAAAATATTTAATTAAATATTTAATTAATTAGGAAGCAGGATTTGTAAAAGAAAGCTAAATCAAAATATATGTAGAATGTTCTGCATTTATTATGAATAGTTCACAACAGTAGTACAGTATAATGTTATAATGATACAGAAAGGCCTTTATCTAAATGACTTAATATGAAATTGGTATCTTACCTGGATCCGGTTTCTAACTACTCATCTGTGCTACAATGATTGTAACTTGTTTGGCAGCATTCAGTAATATTTAATGAGACTGCTTTCAGTGAACATTGTTTTACCATAACATAAAATAGATGGCCAAACTAAAAGAATTTTAAGGGTGTTTGTACTTGGATTTTTCCATGCTCCTTTTCAAACTATAACTTCTTACACTGTATTACAGGCTACTCTCAGCAATCCAAGTGGGCTGTATGGTATGTGCACCTGTGTATTTGGGTGGTCTGAAGTAAAAATCCTCCAAAGATCTACCTCTTGTGGAGCCCTTTCGATTCCAACTGTTAATAGTAAAGGAATCCAGGAGATTAAAGTTTTAAAAATGTAGATTTAAAAGTGCATTATTTGCTGATTATGATAATCACTTCAATTAATCCATTCTCTCCAGTTGAAGTATCCAAATCTCTTTATGCATTTGGTGATTTTGCAGGGTATAAGGTCAAGGAGTCTAGATCTGAATTTCTAGGAATAAATTAGACTTGTTTTCTCTAATATGTGCCACTGAAAAATTAATGTTTTGATGGCTTGCTACTGCTAGCCTACTGCTAGAATCTAGCCTGAGGAATGCTAACAGCTAGTATCAGAAGGAATTGGTTCAAGTGCTCACAGGGGACCTGACACAAGTGTCCCCTGATAATCTGCATGTAATAAAACATACTTTCATGGTTATCTGGCAACCACATGTATGATTTCCCCCTTCCTTTCCCAATGTTAAAGTGTTTCATGAGCCCAGCAGGCATGAAGCTCGCTAGAAAGTTACGCTTGCACTATTGAACGTTGATTTAAATAGAACACCTCCAGTTGCAACACCACCAACTTATACTGTTCTTAGGTTCTGCTTTTCATTATACAGCGTGTATGTTAAAGGGACTGTGATCTGGATAGCCCAGGCTAGCCTGATTGGCCTTGGTTAGTATTTGGCAGGGAGACCACCAAGGAAATGCCAGGGTCGTTACGCAGAGGCAGGCAATGGCAATCCACCTCTGAACATCTCTTGCCTTGAAAACCCTACTGGATCACCATGAGTCAGCTGCGACTTGACAGCAAAAAAAAAATGTTACAGGGGTTGGTCATCATACTGGCACAGTTGTGTTCTTGTTGCTAACTAGCTTTCTGTAATGATTTATCAGTTATGAGACATTACATAATTCTTCTTCCTTCTCCCTGAAAAGAAACTTGCTAACGGAGTGCCATGTGAATTATCAGTTTACAAACCAGCTTGTGACCTGGCTTACTGGCATATCTATAATGAGAAATAATTCCAGAAGAACTGATTTACTCATTGTGGTCCTATACAAAGACTTGCTATAGTTGGAGTTCTTGAAGAAAAATTGGTATGTGTTCCATTTGCTCCAAAATAATAGACAAAGTTAAAAATGAGATACAATTATGCTTCATGCTGGCAACTCTGGAAACATCTGCAATAACTTGCTGGTCTTTATACTGAGTAGGAGATTCTTATAGCATTTATTATTTTTAATGTTAGAAGTTCAGTATTTTCTATATTACTTTATCTTTAATCTAGGAAAGAGTCTTGTAATTCTTTCATAGATTATCATGCTTTAAGATTAAAAGTTTGGGCTTTTATTATCTTTGTATTATGTTCAGATTTCCTTTTAAATCTGTTTTTTTTTTAAAGGAACATTGTTGGTTGTCTAGGAATCACCTCTGGGATCATAAAATTCTGACCATAAACCATCTGCATTAGATAGCTTTTTGTTTCTGGGTGCAATTCAGACTGCTGTTTTTGACCTTTAAAGCCCTGAACCAGGCCCTGATACCTTAAGGGCCATCTTGTCTAATAAGTATTTTACTGCATGTTGAGTGAGGCCCTGCTTCAGTAGATTGTTAATGGAGACTTTTTGAGTTTTGATATTTCCACCCTTGAGAAGTTCAGTTGTTCAGTCCCCTTGATGGCCTGAAACAGTGGTACTCAGCCCACGGCTCATGGATAGCTACATTTGCAATTCCTATCAGCAAAGAGAAGATTGTTTACTTCTTTACTTGAGGAGCGGTTAAAACATAACCATCTGGTATGTTTCTGCCCATAATTTATACCCATTATTGCAAGTTCCATCCAACAGAAACAGCTCCCTGCCCTTCTCTACGTGTCAGCTGTTCAAATACTTAAAGAGAGCTATCATGTCCCGCCCCCCAACGTCCACTTTTCAAGACTGAACATTCCTTTCAGCCTTTCCTCATAGGGCTTGGTCTCCAGGCCCCTGATCATCCTCATCACTCTTTTCTGCACCTGCTCTGTTCTGTCCACATCCTTTTAGAAGTGAGGCCTCCAGAACTGCACACAGTACTCCATGTGCTGCCTGACCAATGTGGTTTACAACAGGACTTTGAGATCTTGCAATTTGGATGTTATGCCTCTGTTAATAAACCCCAGGACCCCATTAGCCTTTTTTTGCTGCTGCATCACTGACTACTCATATTTAGCTTACAGTCCATGCGTGCCCCAAGATCTTGTTCACACACACCCTGCTACCCAGAAGTGTGTCCCCCATCCAGTATGCATCTTTCTGTGAGGTGTTTCCTGCCCTCTCCTAGTCCGTCTGCCCTCTGGTGTGGCGAAGGCCCCACCACTGCTGCTCCCAAGTCCTCAGAAAGAGTTCAGGTAGCCTCACAAAACAGACTCCTTTCCCCCCGGCTGGTCAGCTTTCTTCCTCCTCGGCTGTCGGGGCAAAGCCACATTTAAAGGGGTTAGCTCCAGCCCCCTCTGGCCTGCCCCACTCTCCAGTCAGCCAGGTTCCTTTCCACCTGTTCCTCCCTAGGGTTGCCCTGCCTTCCTCAGAACTCTTCCGTTTCTCTCTCTCTTTCCCCTCCTGTCTCCTCTGCGTCGCCTCCTGATTCCCTTTCTTTGCCTCCGCCAGCCTGCCATCACTGGGAACATTCTTGGGCGTCGAGGGGAGGGGTGCGGTCACCTCCCATGTCTGGCCTGCTACTCCCAAGGCCCCCACCCTTCAGTTGGGGATGCGAGCTGCCATGTCTGTCCCTTGCAGTGTTCCCGATGGCTCCCTCCCTCTTCAGGGAAGATTACCGGCTTGGGAGTTGTCAAGGGGCAGCGGGCTCTTCCTGTTTTTTTGGCAGGTCCCTCGGAATGACTCCCAACCTTCCTGGATTCTCCTCCTGTCTCATAAGTGGGCGAGCCTGGGGCATGATGTGGCATGGCGGCTGGGTTTGAGACGCACCCAGGACAGCTTCACTGCATATGACTGAATGAATGCAGTTGCTTTTTTTCATTTTTCTACACAGTGGGTTGGTTCATTTCCTTTTTAATATTTGTGGTATGACTGTTCATTCCTGTATAATGAAAACAGTTGACAAAAACATGTTGGCAGGATTTCAGATCTGTTTATTTCATTTGTATGATTTGGAGTTGGCCTTCAAAGTAAAGACAAAAATATTAGAAATAGATGTTGGTTTCTGAACCGTGATGGAAAAGTACTGATCAGATGACAGATGTGGTAGCTGGTGGTCTTCTTGGAAGAATGCCTCTATTTTGGTGGTTGAAATATCTTGATTGGTTGGGATCTTCTCCAAAAGGACAGCTATGGCACATTATTGCTTGAGCACAAAGACAGAAAAGATGACCCTTGAACAGTTAAGCAGCTTGTTCTTCTCACCATTCAACTGGAGCTATCAAATGTTGTACAGTGCTTGGACTTGTTTTGTCTGGAAAGTTTAGTGTGAGGTACCATTTTATTAAGAACTAGATTTTATCTTGTAATATCTACACAAATCATAAAACAGTGCTCTTCTGCACACCAGTGTGCCTTTAATTTAAAGTTAATTTGTACTTTTAGCTGCAGTATTAAATGGCATGAAATTTGTTTGCTGTTTATTATTCCAGTTCTCTTTCTGATTTCTGGGTCTGAGTTTTTTGTGTATCTGCCTATAGGCTGTGCAAAATAAATAATAACAACAAAAGCAAACTGAAATGAATACTGTGATTAGGAAGACGAAAATACAAGATTTGTAAAAAGTAAGAACTGTTTATACTATATGTTACAAACGTGAGATCCAAAAGGGCTTGTGGGGGGTATCTTGTTTTCCTCTGCCTCACTATTTCCATTTTCCCTTCCTTGAAAGCCCCCATAGCCTTTCCCTGTTTACTGTCTCCTTCTCTCCTTCCCACCCACCAGCCAACCTACCTCTATCTGCCTTCCCTGTATTCAGTTGTCCCTGCTTCCCTACCCTGGCAGCCTGTCCCTGGGAAAAGTCTGGCCAAATTGCATGGTGTTTGCTGCCAGGCTGGGCCCAAATGTGTGGTGGGAAACCTGCAAGGACTTGTGGGGCATGTCACTTTACCCTGTATTTCCCTCCCCACATTATTTCCTCTTTCCCTCCTCCTAACGACTCTAATATCCTCACCTTCCCTGCTTCCTCCTCTCTTTCCCACCCACCCACCAACCTACATTTTATCTGCTCTCCATTTTTATATTTATTATTTATATTTATTATTTATTGAATACATTGATTCCCCACCTTTCTCCACAATGGGGAATCAAAGCAACTTACGCCATTCTTTTTCATTTTTTTCTTCACAACAACAGTGTGATGTAGTTTCAGAGGGTATCCATCTTGGTTCAGCAGGACAGCTAGATTCAAGCCCAGTAGCATCTTAAAGACCTACAAGATTTCTGAGTAAAAGCTTTTGAGATTTGGTTCCTGGCTTCAGTTTCTGCTTTTAAGTATCCTAATTGGCCACATTGAGAATTATATTGACGATTTTAGTAATAGCTAGTTCTTTTTTTGGCCCTGCTTTGTTTGTGCATAGTTTTGTTTACTATTTGTAGGATTATTATAGGTAACTGACTGTTTTGTCTTGTGGAAGACAAAAAATAAAAACTAGTCCTGTTGCACTTAAAGTAGGGATGCCAGCCTTCAGGTGGGACCAGGGGATCCCCTAGATTTAGAGCTCAAGTTCAAACTACAGAAATCAGTTCCCCTGGAGAAAATGGGTGCTTTGGAAGGTGGATTCTATGGCATTGTACCCCACTGAGGTCCCTGCTCTCCCCAGGCTCCACCTGCATGTCCCCAGGAGTTTCCCAACCTGGATCTGGCACCCCTGCCCCCTCATCCCCTCCAGTGGCCAGTGGGGACCTGGCAACCTTAACTTAAAGGCTAACAGATATATTGAACATAAGCTTTCTTGAGATAAATCCCTCTTCAGTTGGAGGCTGATGAGTATGACCTTCTCCTTAGCTGTCTGTTGAGGAAGGAAGGAAATTGGAAACTCCATTTCTACTTCTGTTTTATTTTTGGCATACACCTTCACCATTCAATACAATATTTACATATTGCCTTTATGGAGTTTGAGAGATATATTTTTCAGTGTAAGCGCCACATGCTTTTTTACACCAGTATTTGCACCAACTCCCCTTTTGTAATGCATTTCAAAAGGATTGGATGGACATTCACAAACTTTTCTGAAAATGTTTTCTTCTTTCTGGCTAGCATTAAAACAAATGCCTTCCACACTCTGTGTAATCCTCCAAACAGGATCCTAGTTTTCTTTCTCCTCCTTTGTAAATTTCAGCAACTCTCTTCAAAGTCCCTTATCATTCCTTGTAGTCATGAACCTAATCTCTCTCATGCCTAAACAGTATTTTCCTAGCCAGTCAGCAGCTGTACACCTGCAAAGTGCTGACTTCAGCCACCTCCTGCCTCCACTGTTGTTTCATGGCTGTCATGATGAGGGGTATGGGAAGACCCTTCCCTTGATTGCTGTTTAGAATAAGAAGGCTCTTTTTATTTCTTTTATCAATTTTACTACCTTTTTGGTCACTGCTGTTCATAAGGTGCAAACAGAGATGACTGGTTATTAGTTGCCTACATATTGTGTATAATCTGCATTATTTGAAGGTATTTTAGGACCTTTCCAGTTGATATTTATACCCTGTCGTGTGGTGAGAAAACCCTAGGATGAATGAATGAGCTCCTAAATTGTACGTGTGTTATTGCAAATTTATGCATATGCAGGAGCCAGAGCCCTCTTAGTAGTAAGAAAAAGGTGGGCAGATGGTTTGTGCTTATGTTACCTGATCCAAACATTGAGAACCTTTTGGCTCAAAAGAGGCAAAATACACACATCTTTTTTTTGTTCATTTATCCACTGTACCATTCTTGGGGAAGTCAAACCTATCTTGAGCGGCACCCTAAAATTCCACATTGCTTGCCAGCAGAAACTGGAAGGACATCTGAGGATAAACTCTGGCAATAGAATAGCCTTTTACAATTTTTTCCACCAAAGTCTGGATATTGATGATGAGAATAAATCCTGTTTCGAGTGTTTCTTTTGCTGGGACATCAAGCAAACACTCACATAGGTACTTTAAAGGAAGTATTCCAACACCCTTGTCCTAAATAATAATTCTGTAATTAAGTATTAAGCTAGTGACATAATCAGAATTTCGTGTGCCATTTATAATGATAACAATCTGTAAATATTGATGTTCATTTTACTTCAACAAAGGATTCATACATTATGTAAGAGAAAATAGTAAACTTACATTTAATTACTAATGTGCCATGAATGATAAAGGAGTAAGGGAAAATATCAAAGATTTGTTAAGGAAAATATTAGAATACAAGTGGTAGGCCCATGGGACACGTGGGTCGGGTCCCATCTCTCCCCCCTCACAGTTCCAGGCCCCACCACCCATTTTAAGGCCAGCAATGACAGTGATGGTACCTGGGAGCTGCTCTGAGCCCAAAATAGCTCCCAGTGTCCTCTGGGACAGCTCCCAGAGTTCTCTGTCATGGCCAGGCCCAGAACCTCTCCTGGTGTCTGCCACCACCAAGGCGGAGGCTCAAGCCTCTCCCAGTGTCTGCTGATTCTACAGCCAGGCACACAACTGCTCCCAGCATCCATCACCACGGCAGCCTGGCCCAGAGTGGCTCCCAGCATCCTCTGCCATGGTGACTGGGCCCGGAGTGGATTCCTGTGGTGGTGGTTGCTGCCATTTCAACTGGTATGTGCGTTATCTGTGCATGCTCAGACAATGCTTTTTTTTTTTTTAAATCGGGGGAAATTTAAACCCCCACTGTATGTGTTTAATTTTTCAGGATTTTCTGTAATTTTCTGTCAGTGTGGTCCCAATTCGCAGGTTTAGGTATCCGCAGGTGGGAGGTGCTATTAGATATATAGATAAACGTGAATTTTCGGAGCTTATGAGTATTTCTGGGGTCCTGCTTTTGTACCTTCGCATCCTTCTGGTAGTTTTCTCCTTCCTCCATCCCATATCCTCCTATTTCCAATGTACAATCTTTGCAGTGGTACCAAAATATTATTATAATGCATGGTGACATTTTATAATATCGCGGTCTGTAGAGTTTTACACTCATTTTTTAATAGCAATGTCACTTCTATAAAAATGTCCATCTTGGAAATCTAATTATTTTCAAAAGAATTTCTATTACTGTATAGTACAATGATGTTATATTGCCTGTGACAAGCAGGGCTGCAAGCTATTTTTTATGTTTCCCTCCGTATTACTATCAATGGCTGACCATTATTATTACTATCATAATATATTATTATAATATTTTACACTTTAATTTTAACTCTATTCTATCCTATTAAGAGCAGTCTTAAAAAATGTCAGTGTATTAATAGTTCTCTTTTTTGATGTTGGATTTTTTACATATCCACAGCATGTAAAGTCTGGGTTATTTGCTAACTGAACTGCTTCATGGTCCTTCATACATCCTCTTTTCCAGTTGCGCAATTTTGTGGTCCTATTTTTATTCTCCAGACGGTTGGTGGTGAAATAGCATGCCCCAATCCAAAACTTCTTATATACGAAAGTACACATGCAAGCTTTTGCACAGGTTACTCTTATGAAATTTGGTAGAGAAAGTAAAACTGCATAGGCAATGGAATGTACACCAAGACTATCTTCTTGTATTGAAATGAATGGAAATGCTTTTCTAGGTGAGGGAGCTCTATGTTAATTCAGAAAAGAATCTAACTTTGGGGTGCAACCCACCCAAACAACTGCTGTACGTTGTCCATTCATATGCGCAGAGCTGCAGTAGCAGCAGTATTTTAGTATAGTGCCGCCTTGGGTTGTAATTTGCCATCCTTTTAATGATGGTTGGTTTTTTTAGCTTCTATGTTAGAGTGGAAGAAAAGCAGCATTCTCTTTCCATTCATTTTCCTATTAGCAAGAATACATTTAAAACAGAATAGAATGAATGTCACATCAATGCCCATTCTAAAGGGCTAAACACGTTAGCCTGTTTTATAAACAGGAGTCTTGTGGCATTTTAAAGACTTAACGAGATTTTGTTTCAGCATAAGCTTTCATGAACCAGCACCTTCTTCTTCAAACACATTGAGTGAATCTTCATAATACAGTCATTTTATGCAGGGCTATGAAAACAAAGAAACAGCAGGGAGAAAGGGTCCATGAAATGCAGAACACACAAAAGGGCAAATGTCTGTTTTATGTTGTTGGTAAGAATATGTTTTTACCAACAGTAACGGGCCATCTACCCAGGGACCAGAACCTGCAGCAACCCAATGTACACTCCGACTATACTATTACAGGACCTAATAACGTTAGCTACACCATTTTGGCCTCCTCTGTGTATTTATACTTCAATATAATATATTCCCTGATGTGGAAACAATGCCCTTCTGCTCTTTACATAGAACAAACAGGTTAGTATGTTAGTAAAAGAATAAATGGACACAAATCTCACATTAAAAATCACAATATTCACCTACCAGTGGGGGAACATTTTAATTTACTTAGAGACTGTTTCTGTCCTGAAGTTAGGATTGTCCAACAGAAGTACTTCAAAGGCAGATTCCAGTGTGAAACTGCTGAACTGGAATTTATTAAGAAGTATCACACTATCTTCCAGGTGGCTTGAGGGAAGCCATTAGACTTCTTACCTGTTACAGGTATTAACTATCTTAGTAAAACCTATGATTTCCACCAATTACTAGCTACTGCTGATTTAAAAGGGAGGAAGGGGGTCTCCTTTGACCACCAGAAAGGCTGTACTGGAGATCATGGGACCTCCATGGACAAAAGCTATATGGACCGGGGGCTGTAGAATGGAAGGGAATTGGGTGAGATTGTGTGGAAAAGATGGCTGGATTTTTCTAGACTGGATTTCAGTTTTACATAATTACATTTCACCATGCTTTTGCTGCATTTTATGGCCCCTTAACTTTGCAGTTCGTTTATTTTTAATATCTCCCTACATCAAATGATTGATAGGGAGGATTCACTCATGAAGAAGCCCATGAAAGTTTATCCTGGAATAAAATGTTGCTAGTTGTTATGGTGATAGGAAGAAAGTTGATTCCTTTGAAATGTGGTGTTGGAGGAGAGTGTTACGGATACGGTGGACTGCCAAAAACAAACAAACAAACAAAACAAAACAAATCAGTGGGCTATAGATCAAATGAAGCCTGAACTGACTCTAGAAGTTAAAATGACTAAACTGAGGCTATCGTACTTTGGTCACATTAAGAGAAGTCAAGAGTCACTGGATAAGAAAATCATGCTAGGAAAAGTTGAAGGCAGAAGGAAAAGAGGAAGACCTAACAAGAGATGGATTGACTCTATAAAGGAAGCCACGGCCCACAATTTGCAAGACCTGAGCAAGGCTGTCAAAGATAGGATGTTTTGGAGGACATTGATTCATAGGGTCACCATGAGTCAGAAGCAACTTGACGGCACTTAACACGCACACACAGTTATGGTGCTACAAGACTTCTGTTTATTTTTACACCATCAAATAACTGAAAAAAAGTTTAGAGTAGAACAACAGAATGATTGAAAAGCTTCTGGAATTGACTACTGAAGACAGATTAGACATTCACTGAACTGTGTAATTTGATAAATTAGCTATTAAAAGGAGTACAATAAGTTGTCTGTAAATATATGAGGAGTGTAAACAAGGAGGATAGGGAAGTTATTTTATATGGTACAAAACGAAATTGGGGGGAAATGAACTGAGCTTTTAGAAACAATTTCATGATGCCCAGTAGATTAACGATTGAAGAATAATTCTCAGTAAACTGATTTAAACATATGTATTTGACATTGAACAAAGTAAACAATACAGGTATGATACTATGTTTGCAATGGTAAGAGCACTAGCGCTTATAGGATAAGCTACATCCTACTGTATCATGTGGTAACATTCTATTTATAACTCCCCATGTTAGTAAAGTTGATATTTTGTATGCAGATTTATAAGCCACGTAGATGGGAGAAGGAGGGGGACAAAAGTAATCCTGCATTGTATGTGGGAGAACGCATACCTAGATCATGCAGAAATATTTTTGACTGTGAACCAAAACCACCTTTCAGCCTCCAGCCTCCACAACCTTCAGGGACCAACAAGCTTTAGTTGGAGAGAAGTGTGCAGATCTCCTAGCCAGTCACTCACAGCAGGAGTCAGTTCAGGTCCTGCCTCAGGGAGAGGGCAGAGGAGGTTGCCTCAGGGAGAGGGCAGTGACAGCTCTGGTGTGGCTCAGCAAAAGAGCAGACAGAGTGAAGGGAAGCTCTGCCTGGTAGTGTTGCAGAGTGGTTTAGCTTGACCTCTGGGAGATAATAGACTATCCGATTGTAAGGCCTGTCTCTGGTAATGAGCAGACCCAATACCGTTTAGTCTGACTCTTGGGAAAGGGCAGGCTGGTGTGGAATCCTGTGTGTGAGGTAGGATCCCACCTAGTGGCTGGTCAGTAAACATCTGTTTGGACTATCTTCAGAGAAACTTATCATATTTTACCGTGTCCTTTCTACAAGAAGCTCATGATGGCATAGTGTTCACCCTTCCATTTCTGAATCCTCACAACAAGCCTGTGAGTAGGTTAAATTGAGACAAAAGAGGCCACGGTCATCTACTCAGTTTCTTAGCTGACTCTGGAGGAAAAAAGAATTAGAGAGTGGATAAATTTTCAAGGATACAAAGAAACCCCCGCACTTCCTTTGTCTGTGTTTGATTTTTAACATCTGATTTTCTCCTCTGAACCTCAGTAGGGTGAAAGAAAATAACTAGAGTTATGTTGTCTAATTTGTAAATAAATGCAGTCAGATTGTTCCATGAAGTTTACTTCATAAACAAAAGATGTGTTATTTACTTCATTTCTAAGGCCTGTATATACATGCCTTGATTAATAAACACACACAAAAAAACTGTCTTACTTTGGTCTGTGATTTGTTTATGCCTTCAAGGGGTTAATCACAGTGGGTAATGCAAACTGAAGCCCTAGGTTAATTGGACCTTTTGTTATCTGAATCTTTCATCTCAGGATAAATTATCATGTAAACAATAGCATGATCATTAACTCTAGGTTAATGATCATAGGTGTGTGTGGAGTTCAGGATTCAGTATAAATGTATGATGAGGAAAAGTGTATTTATAGAATGCTCAGGGATCCCTGCCCAGGTAAACAGCTGTAGTGGTCTCTGTATAGCAGACCTGAAGTTGCTGTGCAGTGCCTTGTAAACAAAACCTTGCAGCTGAGTTTGAGGAGTGCATTTAAAGAACTAATAGGTCCAATAAAGATGTAATTTCATCTTTTCTGTGACTCTCATTCTGTGGGAGAAACGCAGCTAAGAGCATCCTTATCTTATAATTGGAAACATTTGAGTTTTTCCTACCATTATTATTATTTGTAATTGTGTTTCACTTGTTTTGTGTGTGTGTGTGAGAGAGAGAGAGGGAGATTTTACATGTTACAGTTTTCTGTGGGAAAATTCTACCAATTACTGAAAATTAAAAATCTTGCTGCAATCTTGTGATTTTGGTTTAATTATATTAAAACACAGCATTCTCAAATCTTTGGAAAATTCTAAATTATGTGATATTTGTTTTTGCAGGCCCTGATCACCTTCCTCCAATGTAAAGTGTTTTTTTTTTAATGCTTGGAAGATAAACAGCTTTCTAAACTTTGCAGTTTGCCCACCCTAACAATACTATCCTAAGCTGAGATGCGTGTATGTGTAAAGTACCGTCAAGTTGCAGCCGACTTATGGCAACTCAGTAGGGTTACCTATCTGCTTCTAAATCAATTGAAGTCAACTGATGTAGAAGGGGGTAGCACTGTGTAATACTGTGTAGGACTGCACTGTAAACCTCTTAAAAATTAAGGGGTTCTGATTTCCCCGCATTATTACCTATTGGCAAAATATATGTGTTCAAGGCTTCATTTCTTAGCTGGTCTGGAAGTGGTTAGATATTTATTTAAGTTATTTACTTACGTTGTACGTAGTCCATCTTTCTCACTGAGACTCAAGGCAGATTACACAGCGTAAGTCAATGCAGTTAGCAGGATGATACATTTAACAAGAAATCGAATAGGACTTCATTGCAGATATTTGAAATGGTGTTATTGTCTGAACAAAACATAGGTATGACATGTCAAACAATGCAGAACATAGTACAGATTGAGTATCTCTTATCTGAAATGCTTGGCACCAGAAGTGTTCCAGATTTTGGATTTTTTCAAAAAATAAATACTTAATGGCGGGAGAGCTGGAAGGGTGCTTGAATGGGGGGGGCGTTGCTTCTAGGTAAAAGTTGAGGCAGAGAGCGAAGTGCTGTTGAGCCGGGAGGCAGAGAACCTGCCTGTGTCCTGACTCATCGTTCTCTACATCCTCTTCTGAGCTTCCTGCTACTGGCCCTGGCTTCCTGGGGTGGGGGTGTCAGATATGCTGCAGACAGGGGAGGGTGGGAGGCATTTCCTCCTTCCCTCTGTTGCCCTCTCCTTCACTCTCATCTTGTCGCAGATGCTGGTAGGTTTGGGAGGCTGCGCCGCGCCAGGTCCAGGGGTTGGGGGGGTGTATCAGGCACCTTCTTGTCGGCTGGCCCTGGTGATGGGGGTTGTTCTGCGGCTGCAGGTAGTCCCATGGCCTGTGCCCTGCCCGGGCTTTGGGCCCCCTCCACCGGTCTTATCACGTCACTAGGGTCTTGGGATGTGTCCCGGCTGGGTGGCAGGTCGTCTAGGGCTTTTCCTGCGCCTGCAAAAACAGTCTGCAAACACTTTCGGTATTTGGAATACTTTGGTTATTGGATTTCCGGATACAGGATACTCAACCTGTATTACATGAGTAGAAACACAATGGATTTTCTGGATGAGTCTGTTATGATGTAGCCCTATTTTTCAGTCACACACTCTCAGTCTAATTTACCCTACAAGGTTGTTGTGAGGATAAAATAGAGGGGAGGAGAACAATATAAGCAGCTTTGGGTCTACATGGTGGAGAAAGGCAGGGTATAAATGAAGTAAATAACTAATAAATATGGGTGAGGAAGTGAAAAGTAGGTTGGTTGGTAAGTGAGAAGGAGAAATGGAAGCAGGGAAAGGTGAGGATGCAAGGACTGCCAGGAGGAGGAAAAGAAGAAATAATGCTGTGAGGGAGATACAGGGTACAGTGAACTACCCCCTGCAAATCCTTGAGGATTCTCCACTGTGCAACTGGGTCCAGTTTGGCAGCCAGCCCTCTGCAATTGGGCTCGGGCTGGTGGCTGGCACCATGCAGCTGGGCATGGTTTGGCGGCCAGTGCTGCACCACACAGCATGTCCTGGTAGCCAGCACTGCACAGTTGGACCTGGTCCAGTCTGGCCACTGGTACTGTGCAGAGTTTTCCCATGGAGGAGCTGCTGGGGGAAGGGAGGGATGGAAAGCTGAAGATAGATGGGCAGATAAAGGTAGTTTGACTGGTGGGTGGGAAGGAGAGAAGGAAGGATGAAACGGAGAAAAGCTATAGGGGCTTTCAGGGAAGGGAAAGATAAAATAGTGGGGGAGGAGAAAATGAGATCCCCCCTCCCGCTGGTCCCTCTGTGTCCCTTGCTTGTTGTTTATATAATTTAATTAAAAGATCTGTGGCTGACAAATGGATTGCTCCATATTTTCCCCTGACTCAATGTCTCTTCAGAGTGGAAACCATAGCCACTTCCGACTTTTCCAGAACTTAGTTCTGTAAATGCCTGTCATGAAAGGAATTATAGAAGTGGGTATGTAATCAAAGATTCCTTAATATTGGTTAATTTACCATTTGAGTTTGAACTACCCTCTAACAATCAAGTTGGTGGAAAGGTGGTAAAGGATGGAAATTTCCCATCATTTCATTAATCCTAGCTGAGATACTTACTGGACTGATTCGGGAGGCTAGTCTGAGGCACACTTCCCTTGGAGTAAGCCTACTGAATAAATTGGGACTTAATTCTAAGTCTACTGGTTTACTCACATGAACACTCTCACTATTATTTTTTCTAAGACCTGCTCTAACTTCTCTGTTTTGCAGTTAATGCTTTCCCTCCCCAACATTTTTCACTTCCCAGCTTGTTCTTGCCACTTCTTTTGTCTGTTACCTTCCCTCCACCCTTTCTGTATCTTGCTCTGCATCTTGGACCTCACATTTCCTTCAATATACAAATGTAATGCTAAAAATTGCATTCCATTCCTTGTATACCCCCCCTCTCAATTCTCTACTCTGCCCCAGATAGATATGGCAAAATAACCCCATATTGGTAGCGCTGTTGGGGTATTCTTGAATGTTGGGGTTTTTAATGACATTTAAAATTGATGTAGTATGTGTGTAGTTTGACCAGTATGGTCTCTACCCCAACCTCCACCTGCCAAATAGGCCCTGACTGGCTTCTGAAAGCAGTAATTCCAGATGAGGCTTGAGATAAGCAGGAAAAAATAGTAACTCTTATTAACTTGGATGTAATAAGCTTGTTCCAAAAAAAAGACTTGGAACTATATAAATATAACATAGCATTTGCTCAGTTCACAAAGTTAAAACATTACAGTTAACAAGGTAGGAGTGCAGAGAATAGCTGTCAGCCAAGCTTTAGTGAATGTTTGACCTTTCCCCAACCTTAGGAACCTCACAATATGTGTGAGTTCCTTCTAGAAATTCCAATAACTTAGCCTGCTATCCCTGAAAACCAGGCTATGAGACAGCACAGTCTCCTTTTTTAAGTGTTCAGTGAGATTATCTGAGACATACAAGAAGAAGAGTTGGTTTTTATATGCCAACGTTCTCTACAACTTAAGGGAGACACAAACCGGCTTATAATCACCTTTCCTTCCCCTCCCCACAACAGACACCCTGTGAGGTAGGTGAGGCTGAGAGAGCTCTTAATAGAACTGTAACTTGCCCAAGGTCACCCAGCTGGCTTTGTGTGTAGTAGGAGTGGGGAAACAAATCCAGTTCACCAGATTAGCGTCCACTGCTCATGTGGAGGAGTGGGGAATGAAACCCGGTTCTCCAGATCAGACTCCACCGCTCCAAACCACCGCTCTTAACCACTACACCACGCTGGTGTCCTGAGAAAGGAGTTCTTCCCACCTACTCTTCTGAAGGCTCAAGCTCTATCTGAAAACATTCACTGTTTTCACCTTACTCTCAAACCAGTCTCTGAGACAGTATCTCTCCAACCTAACACTCTGGAGACACAAGCCCTATCTGACAAGATTTGACAGTATAACAGATTTTTATCTTTCACTCTCCCCTCCCATCTGGCCCCTTCTGCCATCCATAGGCCCTCAGTGGCTATTACTTACTCTGCACATACACCAAACAAGAATACAGGGTGACTAACACTAGGGACAGGACCTTTGCCTGTTTGTCAGAGGGGAGCACTAGGTGAACAATATTCTGGGGGCTTTCAGAGCCTGTAGACCTGGAGAAACCATATGATTTGTTTCCATGTGACACTTGGCATGGATCTTGCCTGGGAGGGTGTGAAATAATTTTTGGTCTAGGATCCCATGATGGCTCTCAATAGCCCTAACTCCTCTGTGTGCTCTTCTTTTCTTATCTCTTCCCATTTACTGGTTGCCAGCTTCCCCACCCTCTCTC
Source organism: Euleptes europaea (assembly GCF_029931775.1). NCBI lineage: Eukaryota > Metazoa > Chordata > Lepidosauria > Squamata > Sphaerodactylidae > Euleptes > Euleptes europaea. Next base: position 22,735,124 of record NC_079319.1, on the reverse strand, counting down.
CAGATATAACCTGCCTTTCTTTTTCCTCTGTACCCATGTCCTCTTTGGTCAAATACACTTCTCGAGAAAGTAATGCTTTCTCTGAACATATTTGATCTGCAAAGGCTGTTCTTGAACACTAATATGGAAATGATTAGATGCCATCAGTGGAATTAGGGATAAGGATCCCAGTGGATCATGCAACGTTATACCCACATTTCAGAACTATACTTCTTTTTTAACTGCTATAAACTGCTGTAAGAACTTGGTCTAAGCGGTTAGGGGAAAAAAGGTAATGAAAGGAAGTTTTATCAAGACCCCTTGATATTATTCAAGAGATACAAGTATTGAAAGTTAAGTTCTAAACTACTTAAACACTGAAAGGCTTTTGAGAAGTTTATACACAAGCCCAGTTAATTCTGTAATGCACCAAAGTGCCAAAAGATTGAGCAAGGATGAATGTTAATCCACTTTCATAAAATCAAAGGTTCATTTTTTTTTTTACTGTAAAGAAATAATTTGAATAAAATTTGACCCTTTCTTCAATAGTCTGTGGGTCAAATTGAACCCACCATTAAAATTCTCTAATATCTTTCTTGTATTAGCATTTCAAACCTCAATTTAAATATTCACAGAGCTCTTTTTAATAAACTTAACAAAATTCAGGTAATTTCCTTCAACTTTCTTGATTGAAGGAAGGCAGTGGGTAGAGATATAAAAAAGATGTACAGCTACGAGCAAAACCTGAAATCAATTATATATAAAAATAACATAACACATGGAATGAAATTAATCAAAAGGAAAAAATTTCCTACTATATGATTCTCTGGTCTGCTACCTGCAGGCAAGGAACCTAAATGGAAAAAAAAATCAACATTCTTCTCTCAGATAAGGGGAAAATTAATAAAAATGTTTCCTTCCTACAGATCCCCTGATGCAACTCATGTTAAAAGTGAGTGGCTGCAGGAAGAACTTGCTCATTTTAAATAGCTCCCATTTTCTTTGGCTGCAGAAAAATAGTTTTGCCTTGCTGTTAAGCCTAATTACACTGAGTTCATTGAATGTGAAGTACCCAAAATAGCTCTCCTATTTCTTGTTAAAACACTGTAAACCAACCTGTAAAGGTTTCGTCTGGATCCAATTCAGAATGGGCTCAAGAAAATAATTTAATTTCAAAATAACTCAGCAAGAAATATCTCTTTCCGACATTTAGATTCCCTTGGGCTCCCAAAGTATGTTAATTGGGCACACAATGGGGGTCTCCTCATCAAAACGCCTGTTGTTGGCCCTCCAGTGGCATCACCGTTAAGCTCTAAAAACTGCTACAAGACCCTGCCATGCGCCTTCACTGCTGTCACTAGGCGAAGGTCAGTACAGGCATAACTCGCTTTGTTGTGCTTCGCTTTACTGCGCTTGCAGATAATACATTTCCTACAAATTAAAGGTTTGTGGCAACCCTGCATTGAGCAAGTCCATTGGCGCCATTTTTCCTCCAGCATGTGCTCACTTTATGTCTCTGTGTCACATTTTTAGCAATACAGTATTTTTAACTAAGGTATGTACGCTTTTTTTAAAGACATAATGCTACCGCACATGTAATAGTCTACAGTATAGTATAAATATAACTTTTATATGTACTGGGAAACCAAGAGGTTTGTGTGATTTGCTTTGTCTGTATAGCTCAGAGAAAAGGGAAGGGAGCAATAGTGAGTGCACATATAGGTAGGGGGCAAAACAAGCCCATTTTGAGCCACTCCCACACTTCAAAGGTCCTGATTTAGTTCAAAATTCCAAAACCACAGTTTGAGCCCCGCCCCACCCAACTAGTTCCTTCGTTTACAGGAACAGCTTTCAGTAATCATTCCAGAATATTTATGGATAAAGCTTTCACTTCATTATATTTGTAGGACCGATGAGTTAGGTGGGTATAGCTTGCTTTCGAATAGGCATGAAAAGACTTGGATAGGCTTTTGGATAAACCTGTAGAACTTGGAATTCTAAATATATTTCATGCTAGTATTATTTTGTTACCAGGCAGTAAATGAACATGAACTCATGAAAAAAAAACCAGCTCTTTGAAATTTGACAGAACTGTTCTGGAGTTGTATATTAGGAATACTGGTGGTTTTGATAATGGGTAACAAAGAGGCACTAGCTGTATAACTTCCCCATTCCATAGTAATTTTAGTTATTTAAGTGAGTGTTTATCACAAATTCAGCAAAAGAAATCCAACTGTAGACAATTTGAGGTTTCTACATACTCAGTGAACAGGAAGTATTAAAAAGGAAGATAGCCCTCCCTGCCCATAGTTTGATTAGGAGTGTGCATTCATAATTTCCTTTTGAATGTGGGCGGCAGGTGACATTCAGTTCAAAAAGTAGGAGCAAGTGGGATGTTGCCTCCTCCATCAGAGAAAATGGGCCACTCAGACAACTAAGAACTTATGGTATCCTGGAGGGGAATATTTGTATGGGGAAGGGGCTTTCCCAATTGTTTATCCCCACTCCATGAATCCTCATGAGTCCCTACCAGCTTACTGCTGTATAGATTTATTGTTCCAGTGCCTGCTCAGTTTCAGCATTTCATTGCTCAAATACTTGGGTATTTGAGCAATGAGGCCAAGAAGGGGCTGCACTGGTGTTGGGGCCCCGTGCGCTGGCATCCGAGCTACTTACGCCGCCGTGAGGGGCCCCAACGGCTGGGAGGCCCGGATGCTGGTCTCCTGGTGCTGCTGCAGCAGTGCCACCTAGGGATGCTGGCTGGGCCTTCTGCCAGCATCCCACCAGTGTAAAGGCCAGCACTGGCATTCTGGGGGCTGTCCCGGGAGGCATTCCCAGGGTGTGCCTGGGGGCGGAGCTGTCCGCTTTTGGCCCCGGATGCCGGCGCCAAGAATGGTGGTGCTGTGACTGCTATTTTGCAGGAGCAGCTTTGCTATTCTCCTTGGGGCATTTTGCCCCATTTAAACTTTTAAAAGCCCCCAAAAGGCTTTTTTAAGGCTTTCAGCGACCGGGAAACAGGTTAAGAGGCACCGTGGCGGAACCTCATCCACACCGTCCCCTGCTGCCAAAAACGTAGGAATGGGCAGTTAGGCAAGTAGCACTTCAGTTTCCCATCAAAAATAGGGGTTTAGTAGTAATATTGTCCTGTATCTGTGTATGGAAGACTTTTGATGTATGATACACAATTTTGTCACTTTCCTCCTTCCACTGCAGTCCAAAACAATCCCTAGAAATTCTGTTCCTGGGGTCCACTGTCACTGAAAGTCAACAAGTGGTCTGCAGTTGACTTAAATGGAGTATGTTTTTGCCATTGATCTTGTTCTCCAGTTATTCAAGTACAGTATGAAAACAGTAAACACTTGTTTGCAAAGTTACACATCATTTTGGAGACCCAGTTGTTCCTACCAAATAAAAGAGTTTTGTCTTTTTTAGAAGTTTATCAGTAGGGTTGCCAACCTCCAGGTACTAGCTGGAGATCTCCTGGTGTTACAACTGATCTTCAGCCAATAGAGATAAGTTCACCTGGAGAAAATGGACCCTTTGGCAGTTGGACTCTATGGCATTGAAGTCCCTCTCCTCCCCAAACCCCACCCTCCCCAAAAATCTCCAAGTATTTCTCTACCTGGAGATGGCAACCCTAATTATCAGACTCTAGTGTGCAGTTTCCCTAGACCACAGTTTTATATACTATTGCATAGATATTATTTTGGTACAGTATTATTGGTTTTCTTAAAGGCCCCCTTGAGGATGCTGTTGAGGATGAAGAGGAAGAGTGTCTATCTGAAGAAAATGACACTATCTCCAAAGAAGATTTTCCTCTTGAGGGAACCTTTTCTGCAGAGTTTGAACCTGGGAATCTGAGTTGTGAAGAAGTGGAATACTTTTGTAATAAAGGTAATGCATTGTGTAATTCAAAACCTGTTTTTAATACTCAACTTGTAATGCAGTGTTTTCAGGAGCTGAGTGTGTGATGTGTCAATCCTCCTTTTTATAGGTTGTTAATTTAGGATTAAAGAGAAGGTCTTTCCAGAGTTCAGTAAAACCAGTATCAGCTTTTGTCTGGATTTGGCTCCAGATCATTCAGTTCGGATTCTAACCATCAAAAACTGATTTAAGCTAGTTTAGAGAAGTATTATCTCATTGAAAAATGGAACCCACAGGAGACATCTCTCAGCAGTCTATCATTTGGCTTTTTCATTTCTCACAAACATTGCCCATCTGAAATCCTGATTCTTACCTTCCTTTTGTGAATGCCTACAAGGAAAATTCAGCATGCAAGGTCTTATCCAAAAGGAGGTAAATGCACTGTTATTCTGTTAAAGAAGCACCTGAACGCACAGTAATCCATACTGCATATGTACTAGTAGTCAGGGCTTTTCAGAAAAGAAATGGAATGAGCTTGGACATGCCCAAAACATAGTATTTTTTTTTTGCATGTGTATCTATTTAGAAAGGTACCAAAAAGTAGTGAAGAGCTTTATTTGCTTCTGTTCTCTTGAAAAAGTGTGTGCCCATGTTCGTATGATATTATCTATGTATGCCATAGATGAGGAGCCCCGTGGCGCAGAGTGGTAGACTGCAGTACTGCAGTCAAAAGCTCTGCTCATGACCTGAGTTCGATCCCAACGGAAGTTGGTTTCAGGTAGCCGGCTCAAGGTTTACTCAGCCTTCCATCCTTCCGAGGTCGGTAAAATGAGTACCCAGCTTGACTGGGGTTAAAAGGAAGATGATTGGGGAAGGCACTGGCAAACCATCCCGCAAACAAAGTCTGCCTAGAAAACGTTGGGATGTGACGTCACCCCCATGGGTCAGGAATGACCCGGCGCTTGCACAGGGGACCTTTACCTTTAAGTAAGTAAATAGAAGTTCTACTGCCTTAAGCACAATACCCCTTAGATTAATGTACTACAGGCAGTATGGTGCAGTGGTTAAGAGCAGTGGTTTGGAGCAGTGGACTGATCTGGAGAACCGGGTTTGATTCCCCACTCCTCCACATGAGCGTCGGAGGCTAATCTGGTGAACTGGGTTTGTTTCCCCACTCCTACACATGAAGCCAGCTGAGTGACCTTGGGCTAGGCTCTTAGAGCTCTCTCAGCCCCACCTACCTCACAGGGTGTCTGTTGTGGGGAGGGGAAGGTGATTGTAAGCTGGTTTGATTCTTCCTTAAGTGGTAGAGAAAGTTGGCATATAAAAACAAACTCTTCTACTTCTTCTACTTCTACATTTTCTCATGATGCTAGGCTGCTAATCAAAGAAATTGGAACTTGCTTTTAGAGTTTTCACTGTTTGGTTTCCCCTTTTTTGAGCCCAGCAGAGGCTTGTCCTACTGGTTGCAGAAGCTGCTGTGGTGAACACAAAAAAGGAAGTCAGTCACTACTACACCCATGTAATGTGTAAATGGCTTCTTTTAATCATGACCCTGGATATTCTGAAAAATCAGATTCCTGTTAAATTAAATTAGATTGCTGTTAATTAAATCAAGAAGTAAAACTTTGATTTAAAGTTCCTGTTGCTCATCTTTTCACAAAGCAAGAATTCTGTAATGACATCAAAAAACACCTTTTCTTCTGATTTCTTGATACTCATCGTTGCAAGTCCTATGTATAGCAGTATTAATAAAAGAACTTATCATACTGTCCTTTGCTGGCACTGTCAGTAGTGAAGTTTTTAACAGATATTTTGAAGGATGAAAGAATACATAAACATCCTAATCACTTTCAAACTGAAGCAGCGTGTTAAAAGAAGCAGTTTGAAGTACATAGAAGCCCTGTCTTAGAAAAAGGGAGAGCAGGAAAGGATAAGGTCATTTATACCTTAGGGAAGCTTTTGGAGTTGATAAGGGATTACAAAATTCTTAAAGGAGCCCTGGAAAAGTCATGCGAGGTTGCACTGGATCGTTCTATTTCCATGATAACTGCATTAGGACTTATATACTACTGCCAAGTTTCTAGAGCTGATTTATTGGTTCCCAATGACCAATGTATATTTTCTGGCTAGTTCTCTGAAGTGATAAGGAAGCTAGGTGATTACAGGTGGTAGTAACCCTGTGAATTCTTAACCTTCAAAAGAGAAGAAAGCCAATTTCACCTGCCTTTCCCATAACAAAAGCATTGGCAGGCTCCACTTTCGCATTAGCCAGATGGGCATTAGAAGCGACAAGCATAGACCCATGAGGAACTCACGTGTGAGTGAGAGGGTTCTTGGGTGCAGAAATGGCTTTCACCTCTCCTCCATTTGCCTGAGCTTCACGGTGGGGTGCGTGTGTGGCAGCATTAGTGGCTTCCTCTGTGGCTGCCTCATTGTTAAGCTCCTTAGAAGATGATACCATCAACCATAATATTTCTGGTTAATTCATCTGAAATGGGGATCAAAGGTATCATGCTATGATAGCTTGGCTCTAGCAGAAAGAACGCATGAGTCGGTGTGTTAGGAACAACTCCTCAGTCCCATGGCACTTGCATTATGAAGTTTCATAATGTTCAATTTTCCCCTATGCCAGGTGTCGGCAAACTCATTAGTCAAAAGAGCCAAATATCAACAGTACAACGATTGAGATTTCTTTTGAGAGCCAAATTTCTTAAACTTAAACTATATAGGTAGGTACACTGTTTATTAACTTAATAAACTTTAATTAAAGTTTTAAGTCTTAATTAAACTATAGGTACACTGAATAAAACTTGATATCATACTTAATAGTGATCTTATTGTTAAAAATTAAATTGTAAGTCCCTGCCATTTCCCCCTCCCCGTCTGGAGGCCTGGTCTACCGCCATAAAAGCCTATTGGTAGACCTGGCCTCTAACTGAGTCCCATTGGGAGGCCAGGTCTACCCATTGGCTTTCTTGGCAGTAGTACTGGCCTCCGGAGGCCCATAGAAGCCAATTGGTAGACCTGGCTTCTGAAGGGGGACTTTTTCCCCTCCTCGGAGTCCAGGTCTACCGCCAGACAGCCAGTGGGTAGACATGGCCTTCCAATGGGACTCAGCCGGAGGCCAGGTCTACCAAAGGAAGCCCGCTCCGCCCAACAGCTGATAGGCGGGCGGGGGTGCAGGAACCACCGAGCCGCCCGCCCAGCAATCGCGCGGCTAGAGGGGAAGGGAGGCTTTAGCCTCCCAACCATTGAGGGCAAGGAAAAGGGGGACCTGGCCATTCTCCACGGGGGGGGGGGGGAGAGACAGCGCGCCCGCTCGCCTGCTCTCTTGCGCTCGCTCTCGGGCGCGCCTGCTCCGCAGCCCGGCTGCCGGCGCGAGCTGGCGCAAGAGCAGGGGCTCCGAACCAAGTTCGGAGAGCCACACTCAACGGGCCAAAGAGCCGCATGCGGCTCGGGAGCCGCAGTTTGCAGACTCCTGCCCTATGCTGTTTGATATCTACATGAAGTTTCTGGGATAACTTAGCTGGAGATTTGGAGTGAGGTGTCACTAGGATACTAATGACATCCAGTTCTACTTTCCTTTTTCATTTGAGCGAGGTGAGGCAGTGGACATCTTGAACAAAGTATTTGGACACAGTAATGAGCTGGATAAGGACTAACAAACTGACACACAATCCAGACAAGACTGAGATACTGTTTGTTGATAATATCTGGGAAATGATGTCTGCAGTTGCTGTTTCTATGTTTATGTTATTGATATACTGCACTCTTAAATTAAAATCCACAGCCCCCATTGGATTCTTTTTTATTCCGTTTTTATAATATTGTCTTTTGAGCTGCTCCATAGGGCTCTGATTCTGCAAGAAAATAGGGGTCATGAATGTTTGGTTAACCGTTGTTGGAGTTGATCAGCTGGTATAAAATGTGGTTGTGTTCCTTAAACCCCCTTACTACATATGGGCAATGCCATGCTGGCATATCACCAAGACCCATTTTTCTGATAGCAGTTGTTGAAAGAAGGGTTGTTAACCCATTAACTACATATTTCAGAGAAGCACTTTGTGGGGATCTGGGGGGACTTTGAATGCTTAATTTTCTCTGTCCACCTCCATGGTTCTAGCCAAGACTCGGTCAGCAGAGGCCTTAGATGCAGAGAGGAAGGGGGTTAATCACACCTCCTCCCTTTTCAACTCTTTCCTCTGTAGCCTGGATAAGACCTGGCGCTTCCATCCTTAGCTTCCTGCTCTTGCCTCAGGCTTCCTGGTCTGTGGGTCTCCTTGACAGCCAGGAGTTACCCTGCAGGTTATCACTTGGCAGTCTGGAGGCCAGGAACAGGCAAGACCAGCTGGAGCTGTATCTAGCACCCAAGGGGTGTGGCCTTGTGAACTGGTTGACCCAGCAGTGTTCCCTTCCTTGCCCTTGGTTTAAATAGACTGAGGAAAAGCAACTTCAGCTGTTCTGGAGGCATTTTCTGGAACTCTCCTGGTGAGGCCTCAAATAATCCTTTAGAGAGCTACATCTAGTCTGGTTCCAGAGCAGATGCATGGGTTACTAACCTGGCCCTCCTTTCAGCTACCTCAGTACAAGTCTTTGCTTCTTCTGCTGGGTGACGGTGGGTTTTGGTGGGCTTGTGGGCTGGATCCTGAGCTGGTGCTTAGTTGTCCCAGAATCTGGGGAGACAGAGGAAAGTTCTGGTAGAGAAGCATCAACTGCTGGCTCCTTAGGGGCAGCCTCTGGAGCAGATGGGGCAGCAACATCTACCATGTAGGGGTTGCCCTGAGTTTTTGTTGTTGTTCTCCAGGCTTTGTTTCTGGTCCCCCAGGTTCCTGCTTTTAGGGTTCTTTAAAGGGGCCATTCGGTGATGAATAGGAGTTATGCATTGCCTGGCCTCTTACTGACAGGGTGGCCTTAGGAACAGTTACAGGCCAAAGGTCAGGGCTGGGGACGTGGCCACCTGCTGTGGCTTGGGTAAGTCCAGGAGAAGCTCTGATCTCGGACACATTTGCAGTAATCAAGTTTAAGGGAGCAAGGGATTTCCCTCACTTGTGGAATGTAGTCTCCCAGTTAAGGAATAAAGTGGAGATTCCTGTGTGTGCTTATGTCCTGATGTAGAGTACCTGATGTAGAGCCAGAGTGGTGTAGTGGTTAATAGCGGTGGTTTGGAGCGGTGGAGTCTGATCTGGAGAACCAGGTTTGATTCCCCACTCCTCCACATGTGCAGCGGAGGCTAATCTGGTGAACTGGATTTGTTTCCCCACTCCTACACATGACGCCAGCTGGGTGAACTTGGGCTAGTCACAGCTCTCTTAGAGCTCTCTCGGCCCCACCTACCTCACAGGGCATCTGTTGTGGGGAGGGGAAGGGATGCCCTTAAGTTGTAGAGAAAGTTGGCATATGAAAATCAACTCTGCTTCTTGTTCTTCTTCTTCTGCTGCTGTTGTTGTTGTAAGGGATCTGAAGAGACAGCCATCAGCAATGTTATCTTCCTTTTTTTGTTATCGGTGTTGACATCTGGCGCAAAATTCCCTTTTCCAGAGTGCCCATGTATGGGTTTATGTCATGTGGACAGAGAGACCACATTTACCATTGTCTGAGTGTCTTGGCTGGAGTTTATATACTGCTTCAGCATTGTTGCTGAGTTCAGCATGAGTTGGTATGTTAAGCTTCATTGTGGCTGCGTAGGCATGGCTGGAGATAGTAGGTCTGCCAGTTGTTTTCACTCCTGTTAAACTCAATAAGAGTACTTACACTTGTGCCACTATTTTTTTTTTTTTGCCAAAGCAGCTTTATGCTTACTCTAGTGTTGACAGAGTTTTGGCGGCAGACTAAATGTAAGTTTCGCTTTAAGTAAGTTCCACTTCTGAATCCCGGCAATGTCAGACTGGCACTTGGTTTGTGATGGTATAGCATCTCATTGGTGTTGTACTTGGCTATCTCTGAGATATACTGCCATCCAAAACTGCTGTGAACCGCTTTAGAGTTGCATCCCAAATAAGCTAAATCATGAGATTCTGTTGTACTGGGCTTGAGATTCATAGGAGTACAAGTGTAGTATGGTATTTAGAGTGTCAGACTAGGATCTCAGAGATCCAGGTTGAATGAATCCTCACTCTGCCTTAGAAGCTTACTGGTGACTTTGGGCCAGCAAAGTCAAACTGCCTTCACTGCCCAGTTAAATTCAAACTTCACATCTTGGACTAGTCTCGACCCTATGATAGTATTTATTTTATTTTTTATTTTATTCAGTTTGTACCCTGCTCTATTTTCTGGCCAGGGCCGGGCTGAAAGCAGCTGACAACTTTAGATACATAGATTTCAATAATCAGTAAAAATTATAAGCACTTATATAAAAACAGTTATTTAAAAGAGCCATTAAAGTCTGGTTATACTAATTGGTGTCACTGATAAAATACTAATCCACAGAGAGGTCGGGGAGCAATCAGCTCCCCCATCATAATCAATATTATGGAAACAAGTTTAAAAAGGGGGGGAGAGAAGGAAGGCCAGCTATAATATTAACTGTTGCTGCCCTCAACCATAGGCCTGGCGAATAGCTTGATCTTACAGGCCCTGCAGAACCGCATCAAGTCCCACAGGGCCCTGATCTCACGAGTGAGAGAGGTCCACCGGGTGAGGGCCAAGAAAGCCCTGGCCATGGTTGAGGACAGCTGGACACTCTTCCAGCCAGGGACCACCAGCATGTTGTGATTAGCAGAGTGCAGAGCTCTCTTGGGGGCATACTAAGAGAGGCAGTCCTGTAGGGTCTTATGTCTAGCTGTGGGACCCTCCCCTATAAAAAGACAATCCCAAGTCGATGGAAAGTGTGTCAGGTCTTCCCACTACTTGGATACCCCTGCAGCTGCTTTGCAGGCCCCTCTTTTCTCCTTGACACATTGCTGCCTTGGCCTTCTGCTACATGGACTCCCCAAAATCTTCCACTCCCCATCCCCCTTGGTTCAGGTAGTATCACGCATTTGAATGTCGTCCCTTCCCTCTCCTTGTCTCTTCTCTCATCTGTAGTGTGAGTGTGTATTAGGAAGGAGAGGGTGGTTAATTCAAGGGTTTGTTTTGGTTTGATCCTAGTGGTGTGTGTTTGATTGTTAGGAAATAACTCTTTCATTGAATTGGTTGTTCTTTGTCCCTTTTCCTTTGGGAATAAAACCCCTGTATACGTAGACAAAAGATCCCTTGTTTATTTATTTGTTATATTTCTAGCCCTCCCTCCCTGGCCAAAACCAGGCTTCGGGTGGGGAACAACAGTAAAATCACAACCATACATATAAATATAAATTAAAACATCATAATAAATATACGGACTTCTAAATTATCCAATTAAATTAAAATTGATGGCTAAGGTTGCCAACCTCCAGGTGGTGACAGGAAATCTCCTGCTATTAGAACTGATCTCCAGCTGATAGAGATCAGTTCACCTGGAAAAAATGGCCATTTTGGCAATTGGACTCTATGGCACTGAAGTCTCTCCCCACTCCAAACCTCGCCCTCCTCAGGCTCCACCCCCAAAACCTCCTGCAGGTGGCAAAGAGGGACCTGGCGAGCCTGTTGATAGTACATAACTTGCTATGGTACCCGCTGTGGCTGAAGATATTATAGCCAGGCATGCAGGTCACCCCCTATATGTCAACCAGTTAAACCTAAAGAGGGGGGAAAGGTAGGGAGGTCAGCATTGATTAATCGTCTGCAGCGGCCCTCAGTTGTAGGCCTGGTGGGAAAGCTCTGTTACAGGCCCTGCAGAACTCTTTCAGGTCTCGCAGGGCCCTGATGTCACCAGACAGAGCACTTCCCCAGGCTGCAGCCAGGGCCAAAAAAAGCCCTGGCTCTTGTAGAGGACAGCAGCACACTCCTGGGGCCAGGGACAACCAACAAGTTATTATTAGCTGAACGTTACCCTTCTGGAGACCCTTTTAACAGCTGTCCCCCCTCTGCTTCCCCCCCCCCATTAACAATGTAATTCTAGGTGTTGGCGAAGCTGTAATGCTGGGGGTCTAATTATCGCAAATAAGAGATGAGAAACAGGTTTTGGGATTGGGCATCCTTACTAACCCTTCTGTGTCCCTCTCGGAAGTGAATTTGTCCAGATTGCCTTAACCATATTGAAATATTTGTTGGCACCAAATATTAGCCAATGGGCAGATTCGGACTAAGCTTTCTGACCAGTTTCAAATTCTGATAATAAGGGAACCCTAGTTAGCATTAAGAGCTGTTAACACTAACTACAATGTAATACTTAATGGGAAATGTTGGGGGGGGATTTGTTTGCATGATGGGAAGGGGCCTGGAGAGTGAGCTTGAGATACGGCGTCCTCTCCTGATCTCCTGCCATTGCAACAAGGCCCCAGCAAAGACCTAGCAAAGCTTTTAATGACATATTGTCTGCTGTTGCAATGCTATAGCAATTGGGGGCAGGATTGGCATAAGGCCACTATACCATAATCGCTTTGAGTTCAGTAGTGAGGCCTTTGCAGACTTTTTTTTCTTTTAACTAGCTCTTTAAACTTCTTGCATATAAGAAGCTCAGCTCTTTAAACTTCTTGCATATAACAGTGACATTTCCAGGGTATGCTTGGACCAAGGAGTTCAAAGTGAAGGAATAACCAAAAAAAAAAAAAAAATCCCGAAAAGCCAATATGACTTTGTTTTTTACCTTGCTGGAGGAGCTGTTTGCGCAAATCGTCTATAAGCTTATTGACCTGCATCTTTGACTCCTTGTTTTCTCTGGATTTGGCTGGAGTGTAGACACTGATAGAGCACTGATAGAGGTGATTGAACAGCCCCCAGGTTTGCTTGGCATCAGGCCCCACAACCCCCTCAGGATTGACATTATCTTTCTCTGACAATACTTCATGTTTCCTCGAGCTTATACTTCCTTAATTTTATTATTTATTTTCAGTTCCTTCTGGAGCCTTTATGTAGGTTTTTCCCCCCTCTGAAGGGCACACATTAATTCTTTTTTGGTAAGCATATGTTCTTTTCCTAATGGAGGAAAAAAGAGGAAAGGAATAATAAAAATACTACTTTCCCAACATCTTCAAAGAATCAACAGTACCCACCTCCTAATTAATTCATGCATGTTCGCTCGTAGACGCCTCTTTTGCAAGTATGTCTAGACTATATTCACGATGGGTAGCCATGTTTGTCTGTAGCAGTAGAAAGGAGCAAGAGACCAGTAGCATCTTAAAGCCTAACAAGCTTTCTGGCAGGGTATGAGCTTTCGTGAGCCACAGCTCACTTCTTCAGATACAGAATGAATCTATCTATCCTTAAGTAGAGAAGAGTGAATTAGAACACCCAATGGCAATAGCATGTAAATGTCAAAAGCAAGTAGATGACATTAGCAGGTGTGATTGGATTAGGTGTGATATTGAGAAGGGTCATAGGCATGGGAGAAATCAGCATTGGTAATAAGACAGGAATCCCAGATCCCTATTCAGTCCTGGAGAATGCATTGTCTTGAGCTTCATTATTAGTTATAATTCAGCAGTCTCTCTTTCTAATCGCCTTTTGAAATCCCCTTGTAAGAGAACAGCTGAATGTCCTGGAAGGTTTCTCACTGGTTTCTGAATGTTGTGGTTTCTGATGTCAGAATCTTTAATCTTTATCGCAGGGACTGGTCTGTTTGTCCAGTGTAGGCAATATTCAGTTTGTGATATGAATAACTGTTTGATCCAAAGAAATAATTTATGTACAAGTAAAAGCAATGCATGCCAGCCATAGTATATAGTTTCTGTTGCATTTTTCATTGCATGTTGCCCTCCCAAAGTGGCAAGATTCTCTTTAAAAAGTAGCTTGCCTATTCATAAGCAGTAGATGCTAAAGAAAAAATGTGTACCTTCAGAGAATTATCTGTTTGTATGAGTGTCCCTGAATTCTGCTTTACCGAATAATGTGGTTTGGATTTTGTCTGTGACAGAGAGAGAGAGATGTATTTCAGTATAGCTTCACTGGAGAGCCAGTGTGATGTAGTGATTAGAGCGCTGGACTAGGAGCTGCGAAACCCTGGTTAGAATCTTCACTCTGCCATGGCAGCTTGCTGGATAACCTTGGACCTGTCATATATTCTCAGCCTAACCTACCTCACAGGATTGTTGTGAGGAGGATAAGAGAAAACAATGTAAGCCATTTTGTGTCTCCACTGGGAAGAAAGGCAGGGTTTAAAGGAAGTAAAGAAAAAGCAAATGTCTGTAGTTTCATTTCGGAATGATCAGCATTGAGGCCGGAGAGGAATTCATCTCCAGATCAGTGAGATAATGAATTTGGAAGAAGTTACCCTCTAGAGCAGATGGCATATTTGAGTGACTATCTCATTGTTTGTCCTGTATGGTATTCTGTGAGCTTAATTGGGTAGGGTGATGAATGGGTAGGTGGTGGGTGGTCTTCCCTTTTGGAAGGTCAGGATGACCTAGTTCTCTGCAACTCTACAATTCTGTAGATTTTGTGATTTTATATCAGTATTCTAGAATAATGATGAAGTCCTTAAGCAGTGGGAAATTGTCTCCTTTTTGTGGCAGGACAAAACACAGCATACTTCTTAGTATAGCTTCAATGGTTTGAGGTGTTCTCAGAAGCAAAAACTGTTGGCCATTGTTAGGTGTGATTATGGACTGAACGGATTCTTAGCAGTTCTTATCTTTCTCCTTTAGCACTCACGATCCTATCCTCGATATAATAATCATTAGGGATTGTCGTAATGGCAAAGCTCCTATTGACTTCAGTTGGATCAGACATAGGCTTTGATAAACTAGCAAAATGATTTGCACTGTTCAATGGCCTTATCCTGTCCTAGCTACTCCAGCCGATAGGCGCTCAGTGCAAGGTATTGTAATGAGACCAACATTACAGATAGCATTGCAGTGATGATATTCAAGCATCTGGTGTTAGATATACCATGTAAATGTTTAAGTTTACCCGCGGACCAGAAAAGGAATACTGGTGTGTGTAAATTTTTAAAATGAGCCCCAATATTTAATTAATTGTCAAATGATTCTCTGCATGAAATTCTTTAAAATAAAACTTAACGTGAGGAAAACTCATTTCAGCCTGCACCCTGAGTGTGAACATACCAGGTTTATCAGCTGTGGATTCAACTGGTGGGTCTTCCGAACTGTGAAGAGGGCTGGCTCTCAGGGGTGTTCCGTTTGGGTAGGAAGTCAATGTTGTCCCGAGGTCCAACTGCATTTACTGGAACCGATTTTTGATAGAGACATTTATGCTTCCCTGTGAGGAAAACACTACAGTCCTACTACGGGCAGAGACATAAATGAGCCTGTTAAACCTCTCCTTATCCACATGAACAGCTACAGAGACTTTTGCAGAGCCCTGTCTTTGTTGTGCACCTCAGGGTCAATTGCATGTTACATAGGAGCATCATGATTATATTCCGACAAGTGGGGAGCAGCTATCCCATTCCACCACCTTTGCTTCCTCCCCTCTCCCTCTACTTCTTTCAGTCTCTCCCTCTTTATCCTGCCACCTCTTTTCTTACTCTTTCCTCCATGCTTGCCACTTTCCCTCCCCACCCTATCATTCTTTCTCTTTCTGCCCTCCATCACCCTCCTGGCCTCCACTCTGCTTCCTTTTCATTTCCCCACAGCAGCAGCAGTGGCAACGGCGCTCCCAACCACCCGTCTGCTTCCCCCCCCCCACAGCATCAGTGGTGGCAGCAGCTCTCCCAGAATCACAATGGATCTCTCAACTACAGAGATCTGTTCCCTGTAGGGTTGCCAGCTTCAAGTTGGGAAATTCCTGGAGATTTGGGGGGTGAAGCCTTGGGAGGGTGAGGTTTGAGGAGGAAAACGACCTCTGCAGGTTATAATGCTTTAGACTCCTCCACCCTTCTCCAGGGGAACTGATATCTGTCCAGGGGAACTGATATCTGGAGATCAGTTGTAATTCCGGGTAATCTCCAGCCTTCACTTGTAGGTTGGCGACTATAGCTGCCCTGGAGAAAATGGCTGCATTGGAGAGTGGAATCTATGGCATTATACCCTTTTGAGGTCCCTCTCCTCCTCAAACCCCACTCTCTCCAGTATCCACCCTTCAAATTTCCAAGAATGTTCCAACCTGGAATTAGCAATCCAGTCTCCTTACCACCCATCAGCCAACCTATCTTTATCTACCCCTCTGTCTTAAGCTTTCCGTCTCCTCTCCACCCCACCCCTTGCAGCCTCTGCCTTGGAAAACGACAGTATTTCAATGGGGACCAAATCAGCATATGTTATTCTCCTCTCCTCCTTTATATCTGCACAACAAACCTTTAAGATAGGCTGAAAGCATGTGACCGGTCCAAAATCACCCAGTGAGCTTCTACAGCAAAAATGGGGATTTGAACCTGGGTCTCGCAGACCCTGCTGTGAAGCTGTATACACACCGCTATACCACACTGTCTTTCATAGGAGTTGAAAAGTAGCAAGGAGCCAGGCCTAGGTGAATCATGCAAATCAGATGGCATCAAGTCACTCAGAGGTTGCTTCCAAGCCTCGGTCTGTCAACCTCCAGGTGGGACCTGGAGATCCCCTGGAATTACTACTGAATTCCAGACAACAGAGATCTATCCCCATGGAGAAAATGGCTGCTTTGGTGGGTGAACACTATGGCATTACACCCTGCTGAGGCCTCTCCCCTCCCCAAATCTTGTCCTCTTCAGAATTCGCCACAAAATCTCCAGGAATTTCCGAATCTGGAGCTGGCAACCCTAGCCAGGCCTGGCCCCAACGAGTCCTCCCTTAAAGGCCAAAATAGGCTTGGAAAGGGCCCCTCCCCTGCTTTTTACTCACAGAAACTAAAGCCTAGAATGCTGTGGTTGCCTAGCAACAGCCACTGAGGGAGTCCTCAGTGCTCCTTTTTAGTTTTTGAGTTTTTAAAACCCCTCCAGTGTTTTTTTTAAAGGTTTATAATTTTTCTGCAAACCTGGGGCCCTTTTCAGATTTGTAGAAAGGCATGTCTTGCCCATTCACAGCTCCAGTCATGGGATTTAAGTATCCTCAGATTTGATTGACTTGACTATTGCATGTGTATAAAGTGCTGTCAAGTCACAGCTGACTTATGGCTACCCAGTAGGGTTTTCAAAGCAAGAGACTAACAGAGGTGGTTTGCCATTGCCTTCCTCTGCATAGCGACCCTGGTATTCCTTGGTGGTCTCCAATCCAAATACTAATCAAGGATGATCCTACTTAGCTTCTGAGATCTGACGAGATCAGGCAACAGAAGAGACCCTTAAATTGGAGGAAGGCTCCTTAGACGGGAGGAAGACTGGAGGTATAATATAAATATTTTATTTAATTATGCTTCTACCCCACCCTCCCCTGCTAAGGCTGGGCTCAGAGTGGCTTCTTAATAAATAAATAAATAGATAGATGAATGCATAAACTTTGCTCAGTGGAGTGGTAAGATAGTGGTAGGATCCACTCCAATGATAATGCATCAGTGTGGGCCCAAGGTTCTGGCCAATATGGACATAAGTTTTAAATTTTGTTAAAGAAGCAAAGTTTAAGCTTAGGTTTAGGAAAGAAATATTGAAAATCAAAACTGGGTGTGCTGTAAAACAATGCAGAATTAATATTAACATTTTCAGGTTCAGATACAGATACACCCTTTCAAGTTCTGACTCAAAGTTTTCAAACACTGGTATTTGGCAACAGAGCACTGGCTATCTGTCAGTCCTATAGACTGTGATTGTTCCTTGTTATTATGACAGCTGAAGAGCTGTATGGTTCAAGTATAAAAGCATCAGACTGCTTGTCACAAGTTCTTTTTAAAATGTCACTTTGTATGTAATAAGCACCCACTACTAAATGATAGACGGCAGTCAGGAGAAAATAGCATGAAAATATGGGGTATAAATAGTGCTAAATGTATCCAGCAGAAACCCTGTGATTTCCTCCTCTATCCCTTTTCCTACCATGTTTGTCAGACAAATCTGGGTTTGCCTCTACAAAAAACTTGCATAGATTTTTATTTTAAAATTAAGTAATGGAGTGCCTTGTTAAAATGCTATTATCTAATAGAATATTTGTGTGTTTGTAACTATACTTGTCTGAGTGTTTCTACCTTAGGACTCTCCTTTTAATTCTTTGTAAATTCTATGACTCAATATCAGTGGATGCAGCTCTTTGTAAAGATCTAATGTAGGAAAAGCCCTAAATTTTTAAATACATCTAAGAGCTAGATAAGTCAGATTATTTACAGATCATAGGCTACAATCCTAAAAAAAAACAACACTTTCCTGAGAGTAAACCCCATTGAATGAAATAATGGTTAGGATTGTTCTCAGAACCTCTCCCTTTCTTTTCCTTTAAACAGAGTAGTTCCTTTCTTCTCTAGGTGATCCACTAAAAACAAATTAATGAAAGAGAATGGCATGTTGTCCGCGGATGCGTAATAATGAGAGCTGACACCAGAGCTGGGATAATAAAAGGGCCAACTTTATTTTTATTGTTCAAGAGGAATCTGCAGCGCACACAACCAAAACATCCCCCATAACTGACTGAAGTGCGGGCCATTGCTGGGATGCAGAAGAGTCAGGCCTCCTCTTGTTTTTTGCATCCCCATTCTTAGGGCGAGACCCACCCTGGCTCTGAGCTCTGAGCTGTCACGTGTGGTATGACTCTTGCTCTTCCTTGCCAAGCCTTTTTAGTGCTCGAGGGAGGTGTGCCACGTCCAATCCACCCTAGCCGCGAGGTCTATAGGTAAAGGATAGCGGCACCCCTCAAGGAGTTCCTGTCCCAGGTCCCTGCCAGGCACCAAGGCCCCAGTCCTGGTCTGAGGGTTACTCCTTCATCTTCCCAATTGATGGCTCAGGGTGCTCACCGGAGTTGTACCATAATCATGAAACCACATTTTCCTGCACTGCTCCTGCATACTACCTATCATTTTCAGAGTAGGGTAGGCGAACCCACCCCCCCGGCTAGTTGCCAATTGCCCCGGGGGGGGGGAAAGCAAAAATTCCTATTCAGCCCCCAGATGGGCAACCAGCTTGTGCCTACTCTGAATTCGAGGGAGGGAGGATGGGTGTCTCCTTTGTTCGCCTTCCAAAGAGGGAGGGTCTACGCGACCCAGTCCATAATATCCCTTCCCTTGGCTCCACCCTCATCGTACATCAGACCTGACGATGCACAGCACTCTGCTCTCTTCTCGCGACCGCAGCCAAAATCCACCTCGCCCTCCCTTCTTCGAAGGCGGGCTGGGGTGGTCTTGTCCACGGATGCGTAATAACAAGAGCTGACACCAGAGCTGGGATAATAAAAGGGCCAACTTCGAAGGCGGGCTGGGGTGGTCTTAGATTGCTTGGGGGTAAAATGGAGCAGCTACAGTTTTCCAATTCTGCTTTCTAATAACAGACATTTCTGATTATAGAAATTCATGTAACTGCTATAAAAGACAGTAGTACAGGCCTTTGTTCTTCTACATTTGTACAGCTTGATTCCAGCATTTTGTCATTAGTGGAGCATTTTCTCTCATTTCTGTTCCAATTCCTCATGATGAGCTTGTATATGGAGAAGGATGTGGGTAGCATTGTTTATATTTCTTGAAACCACAATCCAGTAAAATTCCCATTAGAATGTAAAATGTTATGCTGACATGAATGAATGTTACTCCATTTCTGCTTAAACCCTGTCAACTAAAATCCAGTGAAAACAAGATTTTACAAGAATTCTATAAAACACTCAGCTCAAGACAAAGAGTTTCCAGGGGAGGGGAATTCCATTCTATGGGGGTAGACCCTATTTGTTTCCCTTGCTTATTTGTAGCTGATGCACAGAGAAAAGAGGACATTATTGGGAGACTTTAAAAAATATCATGGTGGGATTTAAGGAAACTGCATGATTTGAGGGTGTTTTATAGTAAGTGTGATTTTGAAGTTCTATAGAAGCCAACAGGATTTGGGGAGTGTCATGTTATACTTCTTTAGCGAAAACAAATTTTTTAATTTCATGAGTTTGTTAACACTTTTCTTTACCTTGTACAAAGGGAGATAGGCTATAAATTAGGAATATTTTCATCTTATTTTTAAAATAGCTATAACAAATCTAGCAAGCTCCAATCACTATGGTGCTATTCCACTGACGTGATAGTGAAAGGGGGGGGGAAGAGGCAAAGGTGTACTTTTGCAAGAAAGAAATTCAAGTAAATGCAATGTTTTTTTCATAGAAGGCAAGACAGATGAATACATGAGTTTTGTGGAAAACATTACCTCAGTAATCTTGGTGCCTGTAGGCACTATGGTACCCATTGATGGATTTCCTGTTGCCCATTTCCTTCTTTGACCGCACCCTGTCATCTCAAAAGCAAGTAGCTAGTCCTGGCTTTCTTCCACTTCACTGAAGCAACAGGTGCTTTGGAAGAACTTGGGAGGCATCTACCTCTGTATCTTCGGTGAATATCCTTTCCAGAACTGCTGCCTGCGTCAGTAAAGAATGCTTGGCTTGCAGCCTCCCAAAACTTTGTGACTGGGCCTGGCATCACATGGCAGCTGTTTTGTGGTTGGTCCTGGTTCCGTGGCATCCAAGGTTTAGTGGTTACTATCCCTGTTCTTAAAATTCCAAAAGCATCACAGGCTCAGCAAGATACCTGCCTTTCCTTATGAAGAGGAATTAAAGATGTGGAAAGCAAGAAGAAATGTTAATTATACGAACTGTGGATAGCATGATTTCCAAGTACAGGCCCCTAGTATTGACTAATTAGGGTACATTAAACCATGATCTGAAACTATAGTTTGAAGTTATTAATTAATCACAGCACTACTTTTTTTGATGGCACACAAATGATTAATCTTGGCTTGTTACGCAGCACTATCCTTGCCACAGTGAAAGCTGGCATACTGGCTGGGTCTGTACAGAGAAGATGGGAGAAAGTGATGAAACCAGCATTTGTTGAGACAAAGCAGAATTTGAATGATTTTTTTGTGAGCCAAATCTTAGTTTCACAAACTAACCATTGTTAAAACGAACCATGGTTTCATTTTGTGTCTGAATTGAACCGTAGGCTGACTCTGACAATGAATTTCATAGAAATACTGTGTGAATTCATCTTGATCGGAAGTCCCCAAGTCCCTTTTTCCAGGGTTTTTACTTATTTTATTTTTAATTGCAATTTTGACTACAGCTGTAGCCATCAGTGAGTCCATGTTTGTTGGCAATTGGTTCTTGTGGGTTATCCGGGCTGTGTAACCGTGGTCTTGGTATTTTCTTTCCTGACGTTTCGCCAGCAGCTGTGGCAGGCATCTTCAGAGGAGTAACACACTCCTCTGAAGATGCCTGCCACAGCTGCTGGCGAAACGGAAAGAAAATACCAAGACCACGGTTACACAGCCCGGATAACCCACAAAAACCAATTAACTCTGACCGTGAAAGCCTTCGACAATATTTTGTTGGCAATGCTTATTTATCAGCATGCATGTTACGGATGTTAGCAAGTACTTGCCTTTGTCCTCTATATACCCTCAGTGTTCCTACAATATGTTACAGTTATACTCTTAAAAAACCACAGCAACATATACAAGCTGTTTAAAGCCGTGGTTCTGATCAGTTTACTCCGAAATCCCTTGTGCTGGAGACAAGCAGCAAAAGAGGGATGTTGCTTACATACCTAGTTTGTAACCTACCCAGAGACATATGGCTGTTAAAATTAAAAATAAGAGGTTGAATTAAATGAAGCTTTTGCCGGGTCTCCTGTTCTTATATTCTTTGAATGCCTGTTGCTCTCCGCAGTGTTTATGCACTGTCACAAGGCGAGATATCGCATGGCACTCCAAATGTAATATCACTTTGAAGAAGAGTTTGCATTGTGACTTCCTATTTTATGCTACCATCTTGAATTTAGGTTCTGAGTAAGAGTAAACTTGAACTCAATTCCAAACTTTCCATATTTTTCCTTCTGTGTTGTAGGCAGCTTTCTGTTTGTAACTGGAAGTCCTTTACCGAAAGCTATCTTGTCTGATGATAAAACCATGAGTGTATGAAGCTCACACATTTTTCATCTCTTTTATGACCTTATCTTTCACGAGCGGCTTCTGTGAAGGTATCCTAACTATAGAAAGCACCTGGAAAACATATATGATATCTATGCTGTGATAAGCAGTTGTGAACAAGAAACTAGACCTGTCAGTTCTGAACTGTTCATTGTTAAAAAAAAGATACTTTGTAGATTTAACTGATTGCAAAATACATTATAGGAGGACTAACAGCTGCTGTGGTGCTCATAGTCAGGAAAGCTCAATAGTTACTGTTGCATAAGAAAATTTTATAAGAGGCTGATGTTGATAGGAACTACATGGATTTAATACTGCAGCACAGAGAATGACTGACTGTCTGACGTTGGAACTTCAGTCCTAAATATATTTGATTGTTGTTCAGCTTCCAACTTTGTGTCCTTTGAACAGGAAAGTAATGTCCTGATCCTAACAAGACAAGTCATTTCAATAAGAGAGAGAAAACAATGTACTGCCAACGTTAACAGCAACCTTTGTGATTCAAGAAAAGCAAAGCTACTCTTATTAGGCTATCAGGTAGCGGAACTTATCCAGTACTAATCAAAGTTACACCCATCTAAGTCTGTTAAAGTCATTGAGCTTAGCAGGGTGTAATTCTGATTGCTAGGAAAACTTGAAGGCAGCAGGAAAAGAGGAAGACCCAACAAGAGATGGATTGACTCTGTAAAGGAAGCCACAGCCTGCAATTTGCAAAACCTGAGCAAGACTGTTAAAGATAGGATGTTTTGGAGGACATTATTTTGGAAGCAACTTGATGGCACTTAACACACACACAATTCTGATTAGGACTGTATTATAGTTCCTAAAGTGAAAGATGCCAGGGTTTAAGCCTGGCTACAAGTCCCACCTTTCTGACACAGAAGCTATTCTTGCTGACCCTTTGATTTCTGGGTACAGATCACAGTAACTTAGTGGTGAGAAAATTGCATCCTGGATCATGCTTGTACTCTCTGATTATCTTTCATGTTCCAGAAGAGAGAGCTGGCATTGGAAACAGGATGTGGTGTAAGCCTTCACTCAAACGAGGCCCTGTGTACTTAACGAGGGGAGATTTGAATCCAAGACTGAAAATGAAGAATTAATTTTAAAGTCCCTGCTTCCTTTTTTTAATGTTGCACTGTTGGAATGTACTGTGGGAAAGCGACAAAAATAAAGAATTTTCCGGTAAAGGAAATTTTAAAATTTGAATCAACATTCACAAATCTCAAGGAATAACTTTTTTTCTTGCACAGCAGACGTTATATTCCTAAGGGTATTCTCTTTCTTGCTGGAAGACAACTGAACACAACCCATATCATAATGGAACCATGGAATAATAAGTCTGTTGTTATCCCTAAAATTGCTTGTTTTTAAAATTGGTATATTTCTCAACTGTACCTAATTTGAAAGTTTACACTGACACTTTGTGATAACTTTGCAAGACTTTGTGAACTTTGGCATAATCCTTGTATACACAGGATTGCTTTTTTTGTGAAAACCTGTTGTTGTTTTTTAATACTCCATACCTGAGGGTTGAGGTAACACAGCACTCCACAAACTTTCTTTTTATTGTCTACTACTGCAAGTTCGGAGTGAGAATTCTAACATGTCTTAACCAGTTCCATTACAGGCTGAATAAACCAGTTTGAGGGATTCCAAGTTCTACAAAGTTTGATTTGAGTCCAGTAGCACCTTAGAGACCAACAAGATTTTTGGGTTATAAGCAAAGCTCCTTTGTTAGGTATCTTATCAGTCCAAACACCAAGAGACCAAATTTTGTTGGTCTCTTAGGTGCTACTGTACTCAGATCTAACTGTTCTACTGCAGACCAACATGGCTACCCTCTGAAACAGTATTTACAAAGTATTACAGTATTTATTACCAATTTAACTTCTGGGATGCAAATATGTTAGAATACTGATTTTTTTAAAAAAAAGGTTAAATTCATTATTTTGATATAATATATAGTGAGCTCATGAATTTGCTTTGATTTCTGTGATTGAAATGATGTTAACTGTATGTATTCTTTGGAAAACTGATAGGTGATGAAGAGGGCAGCCCAGAAGCAGCAGATTCTGATGGGGATGCACGACTGGAGAAATCTGGGCCGCTTACGCTCGAGACGGAAGACTGGGATGGGCCAGGTAGGAAAGTGTATAGTTAAACTGTTTGCCTTCCACAATAACACATATGGCTAATATAGTATTCAAGAGCTTAGGGAACCAATACAATTATCTTTATATTATTATACTATCATTTTTGCTAAACTTCTTGAGCTTTGCAATCCTTGGCTTATAAATTCTGATAACATTCCTGTGATGAGGATTGGGCAAGGACATATTACAGCCCATTCCTGAGCTGACTGCGTAGGGGAACGGTGGGGAAGAGGCACACACATTGCTAAGCTATTGCTAAGCTACTCCTAAGCCATTGCGGCTATGCCGTTAAACAAACAAACAAACAAAAAGCTGTTTCATGGCTTTTTTTTGTTTAATTGGGGCTTTTTGCCCCATTGAAAACAGCGAGGCTGCGCCTGCAAAATAGCAGGCACAGCAACGCCGTTCCGGCCGCCAGCGCAAGTGGCCAAAAGTGGGTAGGAAGCTGCCTATCCAGCGGCTCCTCCCCCCAGCCTGCCCCCGAAATGCCCCCCTGCGCCGGTGTGGCCTCTCTACGCCTTTGCTGGTGCCATGGGGAGGCTGCGCCAGCGAAGGAGTGAGGCACGGCTCTGCTGTGCTTGGCTGCCGGCGGAGCCACTTTCCCCGCTGGCGTAAGTGTGTTGTGATTGCATGATTACACGCACTTACTCTGGCGACGGGGTCAGGCCGGCTCCTAAGAGGTTTTGCCCCCCCCCCTCAGGAATGGGCTGCTAATGTACTTCAGACTATCCAATGAGGTTCATAGCTAAGGTGTTGAACCTGGCTCTCCTGTATGCAAACTCATCATGCTAGTCATTTCTTCACAGTGTCTGTTTCCAATTTTTGACTGTATGTTTCTAATCTCTGAGGTCCAGATTAAATATAGAGCTGCCTTGAGCCCGACCTTGGTTGGGAAAAGCTGGGTAGAAGTCTAATAATAATAAAAATGACTTCTATTGGTTGGTACAGTATAGACCACACATTCAGTCTTGGGATCTTACAGAGAGTACAAACCACTGGTTCAGTCCCTGGCATCTCAGCTAGTAGGACTGGGAAAGATCTCTGCTTGTGGCTTTGAAGTACTGGTCAGTATAGACATAATACTGATGTGGGATGTGTGCCAGCCCTACAGAGTCTGCACAGTAGTGGTACACTCCATCCAGCCTGGCTGGAATTAAACATGGCTGGGCCAGAGGTGGCACAATGCGGGCACCCAGGTCCTTTGTCTGTTGATTTAAAATGAGTCAGGGAGCCACAATGGAGAAAGGTTGGAAGTGCTGAGGAGGGAGGGCAGAGGGCTGCTGGAAGCTGGGCGTACTGAAGAAGAGCGCAGAAGGCTGCCAGGGGATGGGACAAAAGTGGAAAGGCCAGATGGGGGAAGGAAGAGACCAAGTCTAGCGGAGGATAACCCAACCCTGCCAACCACAGTTACCTCAGGTCACAAAGGAAGATAAGAGGAGGGTGTGCTGGTATAAGGGAGGCAGGCATTGGAGGGTCCATGGGGGTGCGCAGCATCTGAAAGAGAAAAGAAGAAGAAATAAAAACATTATGTAATGAGCAAGGGCCAAGGAAGAACCCAAAAGGGGAAACCTCATAGCAAGGCAAAGAGGCTCAGGACCTGGATCTGAGGCTCTCATAGTCTAAGGATGACAACTGGACTAGATGGACCAGTGATCTGTTATCTGTTCTATCCTTTCACACTTTTATCTAGCTGTCCTTCTAAGGAGTTCAGGGCAGAGAACTTGATGCTCCCTTCATCCATTTTATCATCCCAACCAACCTGTAAGGTTGGTGAGGCTGACAGAAAGTGCCCCAAGGTCATCCAGTGAGCTAAGATGTGGTGTAAATGTTGTATTTGTCAGGACAATTAGCATTCACTTGGCCAACACTCCAGCCATACAGTCAGTATCAATGGCTCCACTGGAGAATACCGTATTACAGGTAGGGAAATTCGTTATATAACAACCACAGTTCACATAGTGCTAAGCAATACGGACAGGGTGAGTCAGACTGCGGTTGCAGTCTAGATCAACACTCAGTCTGGACCTGCAGCCCCACCCTCCATTCAATTATCCGTGTTGACAGTTTATGTTCCCAAATGCTGGATGCATGTTTCCTCCTGAACACAGCATCATTTTATGTACGTGAGATAATTTCTACCTAGGTAGGCCAACTGCCTGGAAAATCCTGTTCTTTATTATGGTTTCGCATGGTGAATTGGGCAAATATTTTTTTCCTATATATCCTGTGGTGTAAGGAAAAGAAACATTGGTTTGCTTATTTATTTCTTTACTCAATAAGCTGCCTATCTCTTTCATATAAAAAGCTGGTTCAGGGATTTGCTTGTTTATTGCTGATTTAAGGGTAAAAGCAGTGTTTCCTTTTGGCCAGGAGACTAAACACCTATTATCTAGTTTCAAACTCTGAGCTTACATTTAGCAGCATGTTGAGTTTAACAAATGGATATGGCAGCCAATGATGTTTTCAAGGACTTTTCTTATCAGTTTTTCATTTGATATAAATCATTTAACACACCCTGGTCATTGACTTCAGAGTTAAGAGAGAAACCTGTGGACTGCAATCAATAAAGTGTAAGAGGTTTGTGTTTAGGCAGAAATGTAAGCTAATATTTTCTCTCACAAACAGTATAAACAGTGTAAATGCAACATGACAGAACTGGGAAAGATGGCTGTTTCATCAGCATGAATAAGAATGACCCAGACAGCCATTAGCTGTGAATATGCAGAACTTGGTTTGTGAAGCAAAAGAGCATAAAGGATTTCTATATTCTTATGTAAGGATCTTCCTAATTATCCTCATAACTGTTTCTTGAATAATGATGATTGCATTTGAAAATAGTAATATCTTAGAATAACTGTTTCTAAAAATGGAGGATATCCTCTTCAAAAGACTGAAGAGCCCAGAAGTCTTTGTAGAAATAATTTATAATGCAATGACAACATTTTTCATTTTAAAAAGCCTCTTATATTTCAATCACATTTTCATCCTTGCTTGACTTTGCAAATTACTGTATTCTGTGTATGAAGGGGAGAAGAACTCCAGCTGTAATTTTCTGAAACCAGCAGGTGGAAAATATAGTGCAAACAAAAATTAAGATACAGTATATCTGATTGTTGTGATATCATTTATAGGGTTGTTAATGATATACAAAAATATGCCTATATTCTGCACAAAGCACTACAACATTATGTAAAAACAAGATTTGGCACTAAAAAGTATTGCACTATAGTTCAATAGAGTTAAGAAGAGAATGATTTACTTAGCTTTCACATGGTGTTTGAGCAACTTGCTTTAATTAAAATACCTGCAGTAAGTTTCATTTTCTCAAAATTTCTTTGGTATGTTAGTTGTATGTATATGTGTGTGTATAAATTTAATTTAATATGGGTAGAATGTTGGATGTCATGGAGATTTTATATCTTGTCAAAGCAGGCAAGGAAATTAATTGATCCATAAGCAGAAAAATGTTGAGGAAAATTCAACCACCTGGTAGAACTATATACATCAGAAGGGCCAGGGGTAGCTAACCCCCAGTATGTGTTGGGGTAGTTAACCCCATCAGCAACACACTAGACCATTTAGCTTGGCACATGATGCAAGTATGATGGTCAAGTAAACAAGTAAAGTTTCTAAGTGCTAGAAGTGCTGATGGAGCTGGGGGCAAGGGACAAGGCAAAAGCCATGGCTTATGCTCATCATGTGGCACTGCCAGCAAAGTCTGATGCTAGTTCCTGAGGAACTGGCAGTACCAATGGGGATCAGCTAACTCCCAGTGTGTCTGGCCAAGTACAACACTCATCTTTCCCTCCCAACTTTTTTTTTTGCCAGTATTCCAAAATTTTCATGAGCACATGTTGCCTTTTTTGGCACTTTGGCTGAAAAGGTAGCCTGTTTGTGTTGTAAGGTATTAAGGAACCTCTTTCCTCAAATGGCCCTCAACTGAGCATAGGTAGTCCATAGAAAGTTTGATTCTGCCTTGACTCAGAACATTAGCCCATCTAATTCAGTAGTGACTGACAATAGCTCTCTTGAGTTGCAGGCACAGTTTCCACGTATGGAGAAAAATATAACTGTAAATTAACCAAATTAATGCTCAATAAAGGAAGCCACAGCCTTCAATTTGCAAGATCTGAACAAGGCTGTTTGGAGGACTTTCATTCATGGAGTCGCCATGAGTTGGAAGCGACTTGACGGCACTTAACACACACACACAAATTAACCAAAAGAGGAGGGGAAAGGGAGGGAACCCTGAAAAATTGCCTGGGGTTGGATCCAGACTAAACTGACAATGTCCACCAGTCCCTGTTTCCTTGCTGCAGACCCTCCTGTCATTGCCCAGGGCCCCCGGTCCCCCAGGAGCAGCATTCAGTGGGCATCAGTGGGCTGCAGTTGAGTGCTGAGGCAGAAAAAATCTGCTTTGATGATACGAAATTTAGTCTGCATCCAAACTCTAATGAGGACTGAGAATGTTCCAGAAGGGATGGAAGGCCGAGAAAAGTTGTGTGAGACAGGAAAAACACACAAGAGAAGAGAATCCTGAGAGGGCAGAGAATCCTGAAAGGGAGATTTTGTGCAGTGGCATGAGATTTCTAAATTGTTTATCCCCTCCCTAAGTTTTCTCATGGGACTACAATTTGTTTTATATGAATGCAGTAGGGTTTTCTGTAGGACTTCCAAAAAAGGAATATATAAAACCTAATGATGAAACATTTGTAAAACAGAATTATTCCTCCTATTAATTTTTTTGTTGTTGATTTAGAAATTATGTTTGATTTTCTCGTGTGCAAATTATGCAGTGTGCTGTTTTGGTGAAATGTGGGCTGATGATATTCTTTGGTGCTGTTGGTATGTGAGTATCTTGTCCCTGTGTTGAAATGTTTGTTTTAATGGATTTTCTGCAATACCCTCTCACTTTTTTTATAAATTACTTTTTTATTTCATGGTATAAACAAGTTGGGGCAGAAGCAGGCAAACTGTTTAGTGTATGTTGGAAAAAGCAGACACTGAGAAACAGGAATTCTTCTCCTTTTTTTATACAACCAGTCTTGAGAAAGACTTGGAGATTACAGTCCTGATTTTGTTTCTCTTTTTGATTGGGGAAATGTGGCAGATATGGGATCTTGGAAAATGCTATTTGATGTAAATTAACAAAATCCATGAAACATAGTTAACCACAGATATAGTCTGACAGTAAGAAGAATATTGTGAAGAAGCAGAGGAAATCATAGGACGGCTGTGTGTTACTCTGACGGTGAATCGGTATTATCTCGGCTATCAGATAATGCAGTTATCATTAATTTTCACATTTGCATTTCAATCTTGGGAAGGAAATGACTCTTGCTGGATGAAGATAAGAGCTCTGTACCACTATAATGAACCATCATTTTATCCCGATGCTTTGTATCCATATGAAAATGAGTCAGAGTGGTGATGTGCTGTGTGAGTGGTTGTGTGTGTGTGTCTGTGTGTATATGTATATGTGTGCAGGGGTGGGTCATAGAAACATTATAACAAAGTGTCAAAATTACTACAGACTTCAGAGCCTTTGTGAAACAAGAGGCAGTCTAAATGCATCTTCGACAGTGAAGTGGATGTTGGATTAAAAGAAGGCTAGGCTCTCCTGTTGTAGAATGAACTGGAGGAAGAAAGGGCAGAGAGGAAATTCACTGAATCATAATCCAGTTTCCATCACTCACGATGAAGTATTTGAAGACGTGCAAGATAGCAATCAAGCTAATACCCCTCTCCGCAGATTAATGAAAGAGTCAGGCTTCTTCACTCATGACATGAAGTTTAGGGCAGCTAGAAACCAAACCTCTTACCCCACTTCTATTATCAGAGCAAACAAACTTGCATGGATAAGTTACTGGTTCCTCACTGAGGATAACGTTTCCCTACCTTTCTGGATTAACATTTGTCATGGATTTGCTCCTGTGAAACATGAGCTGGGATCTAAATACAGCCTAATAGAAGGAGAACTAGTTTGTCAGTATAGTAGTCCTTGGCATGTGTAGTCTTCCAGTTGTGAACACGCAGGGAGATAGGAATCTGCCATGTACTGACTCAGAGCATTGGTCCATCAAGGTCATTATTGTCTACTCTGACAGCAGCTCTCCAGAATTTCAGGTAGAGGTCTTTCATGTCACCTAGTGATTGATCCTTTTAATTGGGGATGCTGGGAACTGAATCTGGGATCTTATGCATGCCATGCAGATGCTCTACCCCTGAGCTACACCCTGTCCCAATTTAATAGCTTGGTGACTGGTAAATCCTTGTTATGCTGTAAAGCCCCTCTATATTTCCTTCCATTTTCCTTCCTATTATGGTGTATAAAACTGTTTGACCTCCTCATTGGCTTACTCTTGCTTTTTCATCAACTGGATATTGTCTTAAAAGGTTAATTACTCAATTCTAGAATCCTGGAATAATTGGTGGCTCATGGTGCTATTTTGGTGGTATCCTGCAGAAGACTTCTAAAGTAAATATTTTGCAGTCTTATCAATAAGGGTGTGTTCAGATATTTACTGTGCGTAGGAATTTGTGTACATCCCATAACTTTCCTTCTCTGGAAGCCTGATCATTAGTTCCATCCTGAGTTGCTACTCAGCTCGTCCCTTCTCACATTGTAGGAATAATTATGTGAGTGTGAGGCCTGTTTGTTCTGCATAGCAGATTATTCAGGTACAAGACAAAAAGCCAGGTTCCTCTGTTGCAGGGGAAAAAAACTATATTATGAGTTAAAAAAATACCAGGCACTTGCATTTTGAAGCCATATAATTTGGGCATTTTGAGCTACATGAAACTGATATCATATAAAACCTCGACAGGCAACTAGGATATGAGAATTCTCCATTACCCTGGTTTGATGCTGTAGACACAAATAGGTATTATAGCCCCCAGGAAGATCCACTGCAAAATTCCACTTGTGGTGGTGTAGAGAGCACCACATGTGCTCCACTGCGGTTGCCGTCTGCCATGCAAGTCTTAAGAGACTAGCAGGGGTTGAAGTCAGAGTGCAGTGTGTCTGAATAAAAAGAACGAGGACGCTAGATTCCCTGTGCTTACCTTTTCCCCCTCCCCCAGTGTAAATAAATAGTCAACGTTGGTCTTGTACAGTTTGCTGGCTCATCAGGCTCAAAATATAAGTGTGGCACTACAATGTAAGTGTGGAGGCACCCAGAACAGGCTGTCAGGGAAAAAAGCTGATTTTTGGACATGGTACATAATATAGTGAAGACATTTAGAAGTTCAGCTTCCTGTAGGCTGTGCAGTGAAGGACTTAGAGTTTGAAATTCTATTGGGAATCAACAGACATCTGCATTACAATACACTGTTTCTTGTAGTTTCATGCACCAAGGGACCCACAGAATCTGGCAGGAAGCTTTGCACTTTTCAGCTGTCTCCACTGTATTTTGGTCATAAAGGCAATCACATACTCTGGTAATTGCATAGGACTAGGAAACAATGTCAGCTTCTGGAAGCAGATGGGTTGAGAATCAAAAGGGGCATGTAATTGGTCCACAACCATTTTGCTCTTTGTTGTGTTTTTCTCATTAATTCTGCCAAGATTATTCCTGCATAGCAACAATTTTTTTTTCTTGATCCATTGAAGGACAGGGGTGTTAATATACTGAACAAGTATGCCCAACATGGAGTCATTTATGAGGAAAACTATACTCCAACAAGTGCATGCAAACAAAGAATGAGCTTGGAGAATACCAATTCTTTCTGAAACGAAGTAGTATTTCAGCGGATGTTTTTAGACAACCTGTTTTAAGTGAGATTTCCTATTTTAACCCCCCCCCCTTTAATCTGGTCACCTCAGAGCAGTCAGAGTAGTCTAGCTAGTGATTGAAACAGGATATTTTGTTGTTGTTTCCAGTACAACCATCACAATTACTGTAGAATATAACTTATTAGAGGCAGTAGATGATCCAGTACATGCCTGCGCATAGCTTGTTATATTGGGAGCTACTGACCGTTTCTCTGTGTGGTGGGGAAGCTCTTCTACTTGTGTGAGGAACTGAGCATGAGATATGGATACTTAATATTTTCACACTTGTGAATATCTGCAGTGGGAAGAACTTCGTCAGTTTACAGTTTACAGTTCATTATGCGAAATCGACTTCACTACACTTCATTATGCGTAAATATGTTGTGCACACTTTCCCAGCTGTTATCAACCTGAATTTTAACTAACTATAGATTTGGTGCTGTATATTTCAAGTCTCCGGCAATGGACTGTTACAAAACCTGTAATACCATCCAGACATTTGATTACTTCCATTTCTTTGTGAGTACACCTGGGCCATTTCATGTTCTATACACTTTGAGACATTTGCATCTCCCCCCTTATTCACTCAGTCCTATGCTTTCAACTGCTTGATCCCACACAGTTGCCCACGGGTCATTTTCTCTGCCCTGAACTTCCACTTGATCCCCTCCCTCGCCACACTCCTTTTTTTCAACCCCATGCAGTTTCTTCCTTACTGCATTCTTGCATCTATACATCTTTCCTGCAGTCCATTTAGTTACCCCCTTTTAATGAATATCTTCCATTTCCTTCGGATCTTGTTTGTTCCCTGTCTTACTTCTCATATTTCTAACCCTTGACCCCCCCTAGCCTACATTCCAGTCACTTTCCAGT
The DNA here is from genome assembly GCF_029931775.1 of Euleptes europaea. Lineage (NCBI taxonomy): Eukaryota > Metazoa > Chordata > Lepidosauria > Squamata > Sphaerodactylidae > Euleptes > Euleptes europaea. Next base: position 22,702,489 of record NC_079319.1, on the reverse strand, counting down.
CCCAGAACATCACAGCCCTGAGCTCTCTTCTGTTTTTAGTATTCAAATCAGTATTTAATTTCCCACTCCAGTGGCCAGAAAATAAATGCCAGCGTCAGCCAACAGGAAAATAATGATTATTGTCTTTCTGTGAAAGATAGTTTAAACATTGCAAAGAATAGGAGAAAGCAGACATGGGACTTTTGTTTCTTTCCCCCCTTCTTCTTCTATAACATGAAAAATAGAACTCATAAACTTCCTACATAATGATAAGTTACTCTAGAAGTTACTTGGATGCCTGCTGGGAGAAAGGTGGAGTAACAATTCCCAAACAAATATAACTTGGGAAGACCTTCTTTTGGATGCCACAGCAGATGGAAATAAGTTGCCTTTGAATCTGCCTTTTGTATTTCGTTGTAGCATTTGAAGAAGTTCAATGGGTAGATTCAAATAATCAGTATGTCAAGTGCCTCATGTTCTAGTTATAATTTTCTATTTCAGGTGATACTAGGAGAAGAGAGAGAGTTTTGAGGTTGGGCATAATGAATGGTCTTTGTTGATTGTCTTTGTTCTAACCATCTGATTTTAGGTCCTTTCTTGTTAAGTGGGATTGGCAAAATGTATGTTTTATGGACAACTGTGATTAAGGTTCTAAAGAAAAGGCTAAAATATTTTCTGATAGAATATAAAATGTTTATTAAATGTATCTTCACCTGGATTCCCTGCTGGCTGATATTATCAGGATTTCATTTGAAGGCTAACAAGATGTCAGGTTGTGTTTTGTAAAAAAAAAAAAACGAAAAAACAACAGAAAAATCAACAGAAATCTTGATACTGATCTTCAAGTCTTTTATTGCACATTTCCAATTTTCCCTGATAAAGACAGACATCTCTTGGAGTGCCTGAATTAAATTCTTCCTCCTTTACATGTGATCAATGATGTTAGAATTAACACAGCCTGTCAGTTTTTAGAGGTATGCTGGGTGTTGCCCTCCCTCTCCAGAGAGCCAGCATGGGGTACTGGTTAAGAGCGGTGGTTTGGAGCACTGGACTCTGATCTGGAGAATCGGGTTTGATTCCCCACTCCTCCACATGAGCAGCGGAGGCTAATCTGGTGAACTGGATTTGTTTCCCCACTCCTACACATGAAGCCAGCTGGGTGACCTTGGGCTAGTCACACACTCTCAGCCCCACCTACCCCTCAGGGTGTCTGTTGTGGGGAGGGGAAGGGAAGGTAATTGTAAGCCGGTTTGATTCTTCCTTAAGTGGTAGAGAAAGTTGTCATATAAAAACCATCTCTTCTTCTTCCTATAGCAACTTTTTGCCAGAGCAATATCAGACCCAGAAACATGAATGTGTTTATATTGAAGTGCAGACCATGTAAAACCTTTCTTTTTAAAAAAAGACAATATTTGGGTAGATAGCTATGCCTAAGCATCTTTACTCTGCTGTTTGCTTCATATACAAAATAGTAAAGAATAATTTGGCAAAGTGAGTCATTCTCCTTTTCAGCATCTAAGCCTAAGACTGAAGTTGTGCCATTATTTTCTGAAGCCTTAATGTATCATATCACTGATCTAAAGATTGAGCTGATCTGTATTGTAAAGAAAAACGCTGACCTAATAAGTAAAGCTGGAGCCATTCATTAATTAGTAATTATAATTACAATTACATGGCAAAATTAATTTATCATGAAATAATCCTATCCGTTTTCCTGTTTGGAGAAATGGATTGATTTTTTTTTTTAGTAACACATATAGCTAAAGGCTGATATTCAAGTGAGGCTGAGTGAAGGAAACAGTGGAAATGCCACTTGCAGTGTTTGGGGCTTCAAGAAGCTGGGAGTTTGTCCGTTCTATGAGTTGCTTCTCTAAATAAATGCAGGTGTGTTGAATTACAAGAAGGTTCAAATGTGTGAATGGGGTCATGCTGAGCTATTGGAGGAAAGTAATAATGTTAACATAGAAAAATGTACATAATACAGAAAATATGCTATAGCATATAAATCTCAAAATGCTTTTTCATCCTCAGGCTATTTAGGCTTCCTTGATATTCAAATCTTAATGTATATTAAATGGATTTTGAGGAGGTCCACCTTGCTGGACCTCAGGCAGACTTGGAAAAGTGTCTCCTTACGGATATCCTTTTATATACTGTACATATTTTCAGAGGCGTTATAGCCATGAAATATAGCCCTTTGATGACATCACAACTGTGAAATATGACTTTATTTTGTTCATCAGTGGTCAGAATATTGCTCTATAACCATTGCATTCAATAAAGCGTATGATATTGAATTACTGAGATAAATGTAATATACTAACATGCTCACCCAATTTATTGTGGTAGGATATCATTGAATAAAAGTATTACATGTAGCAGCAGTAGTAGTAATAACAACAACAACACTATTTGCAGGGATAAAAAGAATTTGGAGCTTGCAATCTAAACTGTTTGAAATAATTGGGGTTGTGCCAGTCAAAACCTCTTGATTCTGGAACACCTGTCTATGAGCGTACGTCAGGGTGGTCAAAATGTCAAACACATAAATAGGCCTGGCAGATGTGCATTTAGATTTAGAGGGTTCTGCTGAGTTATTTCTGTTTAATATAAACAGAGTTTTGAACTGAGCAGCCTTTCTTGTGCTTTTCAAGCACTAACATGGATAAACATCTTTTAAACATGTGCATACACCAACAAAAGTCAGCAAGGCAACTAATTTCCTTAAATGTTTAGGATCCTCAGTGGCTTGTCAGGCTGCCCTCAACCCTTAACTTATTCCTATTTCCCCCTCTCCCATTTTAGACACTGTCCTTTATTTCTTTCCTCCAGTTGTCTTACCTTTAATTCTGCTTAGCTTGTTAATAACATAGATTCAAATGATCCCGTTTTTCTTCAGCCCTGCTCTATCTTAAATATTATGTTTTCACTTTGAGTATTAATGTATGCTGAGAACTTTTATGAAAATTGATGTCTAACATTACTGATAGTGTATTTCTGCTTAGATGCCTGTATTTCCCCGAAAAGCACAGCATGCCCTGCCATATGGCGTTGCAGTGCTTGCTAGTGTAAATGTGTGTACATAGGGTGTAAGAGCTCAAAACAGTAACATTAACACAGAGAATGTCCTGCTTAATAGGAATACAAATGCTAAAATGAATTTGATGGAAGGAGGTTTGGAGCAAACCACAGAAGATATCGGTGTTATATAGCTATCTCATCAAAAGGTAGCAAATGTACAGGACCTTTTTTTTTTTTGCAGTTTTCAATTTGAAAGAAAATGATTTCATTAAAAAAAGGAGCCATCAGTGTGGATGTTGGAGAATGCCGAAGCCTGATGAAACCAGCTGAAGAGACAAACTGAGTGTACAGATGCAGATTAGGCTTCAGAAGATGAGGGTGTAAAAGGGATTTAATGGTAGGATGGATTATAGAAATCCTTGTAACAATGTTAAATAATTATAGTTCCAGCCGAGATCAAAGCAGTGCTGATTGAACCCCCTCAAGCTGTTAACACGGAGTATCTTGAAGAGAGGGGGAAGAAAAACCCTCAGAGATTGGTCAGCCAATACGTCCTCTGATCTATAGAAGTTCCAGCTGCATTGAAGGTACAAGTTGTGGGGGAGGGAAAGATGGGAAGAAGAACTTGTCGGCACGTCTGGTGTTTTTTTTATATAATATGCGGCTTTCTTGGGTGGATATTAAAATTAGCTTTGTTCGCTACTGGCACACTTGATTGTGATTGGTTTAGATCTAAATTTCTGTGCATGGGGCAAGGGAGAATCAAACTGTTGATCACTACCTTCATTTTACGCTGTCCCACGTGCAGCACACCCGTTACACATCTTAAATTTCTCCACTCAGTTTGATCTGCAATCCAAGTATGTTTACCTCATTGCCTACAGTAGTAGATATTACTCATAATGTTTTTGGGTAAGTCTTGGCATTTACATGCAGATGATGCCGACTGTTTATCCTCATTCCCTTGTCTGGTTCCCTAAACAATTATGAAGGCTAATTAATAGGGACCACTTTTGGGATTGTTTTAGATCAGATTTCTGTAAAATTAAAGTTATATTGAAACTCTTAGACAGTGAAGCAGTTTTGACATGTGAGATAGTGGCAAGAAAACTATCCATTAGAATGAAGTTAAAAAATACTCTCTTTTTTTACAAACAGTTTTGACAATGTTCTGATTTTTCTGTACCTATAAGCATTTTCATCTTTTTATTTGCATTGCCCTCCTTCTCAGTAGCCTTCACCTGCTTCTGTGACATCATCACCAAGCCAAATTTGATTGGCTACATAGTGTTGTGACATAACCTTGTTTACTGCATGATCTTTGCATGCAATCATCCATCTGATTAAAGCCGAAAGGTGGAAAAAACACCATCCTGGCACCAAACAGCATGGAAAAATATGATAGTATCTACCCTACTGCCAGTTTCTATTTAAAAACTGAAACTTCAGACTGTTTGGTGAGGGTATTCTATTCAGTCGGGCTGAACTACTTGGGAAGGAGATTTTATGTAGATAATTATACTTTTTTTAGTTATGAAGGAATATCCATTGAGAACTACTGTGAACAGTGTTGACAATGTAATAATTTCTTCCCGAAGTTGGCTGGAGAAAGAAAATGCTATATTGTAATGAGACAAAGATCCAAATTCCACTGGCTGCAAGATAATTGGTAATACTTTTTTTCTTGTTGTTCATGTTAGTTACTTTATGGATCTAAAACTTGTGTGGTAGTTATTAGGGATTTGCACTAGCACCAAAATCCACATTCGGAATTTGGACCCTTCAGATTTGCAATTTAGAAAATCCTTAATTTCTGAATAACCAGAACTCCATTAAAGTCAATAGCTGTTTTCCACTTAAACACACACACACACACACACACACACACACACACACACACACACACACACACACACACACACACACACAGGCAAACCATGTTTTTAAAGGATTCCCTTGGCTCTCTGACCCTTTCCCAGCTCTCTTCAGGAAAGCCATCGTGGTATAGTGGTTAAGAGCGGTGGTTTGGAGCGGTGGACGCTAATCTGGAGAACTGGCATGGTTTCCCCACTCCTCCACATGAAGCCAGCTGGGTGACCTTGGGCTAGTCACAGAGCTGTCTCGGCCCCACCTACCTCACAGAGTGTCTGTTGTGGGGAGGGGAAGGGAAGGTGATTGTAAGCCGGTTTGATTCTCCTGTAAGTGGTAGAGAAAGCATATAGAAACCAACTATTCTTCACTTATTCTCTCTGTCACGGATTTTTTCTCCCATGAACCATAACAGAATAGTAGCTTGTAATAATTACTGTGGTTCTTGATAAGAGGAATTAACAGCACCAATATGTTCCCCATTTTCAGAGGGAAACCACAAGTGAAGCTTCCCTAGCCCTTATGCAGTGGCTGGAAAATCCTTACCTGTTGAATCTTTGCCATGTAACTGTTAAAAACCCAGAATAAACTACAGGCTCTTAGAATCCTAAGAAACCCAGAATTTACATCTTAAACGTAAGCCCTTTTCTTATGCATTGGTTAATTTCAGAATTTATATTTTGGAAATCCTGGCTCTAATGTAGGATTGCCAGCTCCAGGTTGGGAAATACCTGAATGTTTTGGGGGCGGAGCCTGAGGAGGGCGGGGCTTGGAGAAAGGAGGGACTTCAATGCCATAGAGTCCAGTTGCCAAAGTGGCCATTTTCTCTAGGTGAACTGATCTCTATTGGCTGGAGATCAGTTGTAATGGCGTGAGATTTCCAGCCACCACCTGGAGGTTGGCAACCCTACTCTAATGTGAACTAAGTATCAACCTCAGATTGTAATGGGTATGCCACTTGCCAACAAATGACCTGCTGGTTGTTTTTCATAAGTAAACTTTTATTGGTAAACCAGAGGTACAAGTGGTAGAGAATATAGAGCTCTAGATGTACGTGTTTGGCAAATGGGAATAAAGGAATAAATTATTGTATGAATTCCAACGTACCCAACATGTGTGGGACATCTGTTAATGAAAATGATATACGTGAGAGCCAGTGTAGTGTAATGATTAGAGTTCTGGGCTAGGATCTGGGAGACCCAGATTTAAATCCATTTAAATCCAGATCTGCCATGGAAACTTGCTGGAACCTTGCATCAGTCGGCCACACTCAGCTTACCCTCCCTCACAGGGTTGCTGTGAGGATAACATGGAGGAGAGGAGAATGATGTAAGCTGCTTTGGGTCTCCACTGGGGAGAAAGACTGGTTGCAAATGAAGTAAATGAACATGCTGTGTTAATTGTGGCTTTAAAAATGCAGGTTATCTATGACTTTTTATGAGAAACATTTTATTTGACCTTCAGTACTGATCTGATTGCTTAGCCCAGCTCTACGGTAATCACTGTAAAAGGAAAACCGAACAGTATTTCAATAAGATATTTATGGATTATGTAGAATTAATTCTGCTTCTGTTTTCTCTGCATATATTCTGAACCACCTTACATTATTCCAGCATTATTCGTTGTTCTTTTTAATATTGTGCTTTCAAGATCAATTACCCTCCTTGGATCAGAACCCATGGGATAACTTTGCTACAAGTGCAAGTATCTGTGTTAATAATTCAGCAGTCTTTTCCAGCTCAGGAAAGCGGTCTTTTCCAGCAGCTGAAAATAAAAGAATGCACATATAAGCAAATAAAATATGAATTGAATTCAATGTTTCTGATTTATCTAAAAACGCTGGTGAAGAGTACTTCATTTCTTTTACTGATGCAATAAAATAACTTTACAGTTAATAACATAACTTACAGGAGTGACAAATTCAGTGCTTAAAAATATTTAGGTTAAAAAAAAGCTGTCATTTCTAGTAAGTCATTTTTAGAGTGTAATCACTTTAATTCTCCACCTCTAATTTTATCACCATGAGACAAGCTTTCAGAGTAGAGTCTCTTAACCTCCCATGTGGAATTGCACTGTGGTTTGTTTTATAATTTTCAAGTAGGATGACAGCACACCGGCTCTATTTATGTGTTGTTGTACTTAGCCTAGGACTTTGGGAATACTTTGATGCTGTTTTATAAAGTTTAGTAGTACAGGTATTGATCTCGTCAGATTTCAGAAGCTAAGCAGGGTTGGCCCTGGTTAGTACTTGGACGGAATATCGGGATTGTTATGCAGAGGAAGGCAATGGCGAACCACTTGCCTCAAAAACCCTACCCTAAGTCAGTGCAACTTGACTGCATTTTACACACAAAACAAGTCTAATGTACATCCATTCACATCCGGGAATCTCAACATAAATGCCTGCTCTCCTTGTGTAGGGCTGAGGCATGCCATGCCCAGATAGCCACTGGATGGAACAAGGATTGGAAGAGAGAGACGAGGGTGCTGTGAAGTCCTCTCCTCTTTTCTGAGGTTCCTTTTGGGCACACTGATGAAAGGGAACTCTGGAGGGCTTGCTGCCCGGGACTCCGATCCTCAGGAGGTGAAGTCTGATAGTAAGGAATACAGTGAAATAACCTGTTGAACACCCACAACAGATTGACGAAACTATCTAACATTGCTGCAAAATCATGTCTCTGTTTGCACCTGACTAACAGGTCATGAGCTGAACCAGCAGTCGTTCAAACTCCCCTAATATATACCTTAACTGGTAGCTTTAGAAAACTGTTAGTTTGTCCCAGGCTTTTCTGATGTTTCTGGTAGTGGAGCCTAGGAGAAAAAGTTGAGTCTGTTAATTGGTAGGGTGCCTTCCACTTCCTTTTGAGGGACCACAGTAGGGGTAGGCAATCTTTTTGGCTCAGTTGCCAAAAAAACCCTGCAGTGTCTATCTGTGAAATTGTGTTGGCAAGCTGATCTGGGTCATTGTTCGGGGCTGTTGTGCCTTTCAAGGTCTCTTTCAGGGGTGGCAGCTCCAAAAAGACCCTCAGAATTGGGCAAGGAGGGGTGTACTTCACCCGCGTCCCTCTCTCTTCCCTGCCATCTTCCTATTCCCTACTGCCTGGGAACTAGTCTGGCCCTTCCTCCCCTGCCGCTCCAAGGTGTGCCTTTTAAATGATCCCCTGGAGGTGGGAGATCCCCAGACCCTGCCATCACTTCCTCTCCCCACTCATGTCTCTGGGGAGTGGCAGGTGCCAAGGCCAATGACTCCCCAACCAGGGTCGTCTAGCCTACCTCCCTACCTCCCTAGGCCATTGGTCTGGCCCAGGTTAGCTTACAAAGGCAAAAGCTGCCTTCTTTCCCCCCCGCTTTGGCCTGGACCTCCCTGGCTCCTGGTGCCAGTGGCAACTCTGGTGAGGCGGGGTAGCACAATACTGTACTACTAAACTCCTCCCCTCCCCCCATCTTGCTTGCCCCTGGAGGCAGCTGAATCTGCTGCTGTAGGGTTGCCCTGAATTTCATGCTGCTGAGTGCTGCCTGCACTGAGCCACCGACAGGGACCTTGCCTGCCATTGTGTCCGCCCCAGACCTGCTGGTTTCCATTGGCCAGCATGTCTGAGCTAACAGGTCATGCTCCTTCTGGCTGCTGGTCCATGGCGTGGGAGCAGCTTACCATGACTGGCTTGGCTGTTCCCACAACAGCGTGAAAGATGGTTGGCAGGGCTGCTCCTCTCCATGTCTCCCTGGCTGCCAAGATAAGTGTGGGGTGTGGATGCTGACTCCGGACATGAGTGAAGTGGGGGGGGGGTTTGAGAACTGTACTTGGCCAGACACCCAAACTGAGCCCCAGTAACACTGCCAGCACTATCAGGATCACTTTGTTGTCCTGAGCAGAGGGACAGTGGTACGCTGCAGTTTGAGAAATATGCCTAGCCCCTGACCTACAGTTTATAGTTCATCTGAGGTTAAGGAGCAGAGCTGAGCAGAGCTGAGAAGTTTGAATCCTAGTATTTCGTAGAAATCAAGAAGTAGGTAGGATGACATATCCTTTGGTAACACTTCCTGATTGGGAGTTAACAGCCAGCAGCTGACTATATAGCAAATTCACACACTTCACACACTTGAACCATAATTTTTAGACAGTTTTATGACTATTATAGCTTTGCCTGAGGTGCTATCTCTCTCTCCCCCCCCCCCAGTTTTCCTATAATAAATGCCTAACTTCTCAGGAGACCTTTCTGTGCCTTACAAAAGGTACAATTTAACATTCCTTCCCCCACCCCAAATGGTGGTGGCACATTGCTGCAGCTTGTGACACCTCACCAGTTGTAGGCCAAGGTTTTTTGGAATAACATCCGAGGAGAGACTCTTTTAACATTCATGGTGTACAGTGCAGACCATTTTCCTGCCTATTCTATGCTGTGTGATTGTGCTAGCGTCATTTCATTATGTTGTGTAAATCCTGGCACCACAATGGCTGTGAGTCACCTGCATTCCTTTTTGTGCACAAAATAGTTTTGTAGGTAACCACCAGCTGCATCCTTATTGTGCTAATGATCTTTTAACAGCAGTAGTCATAATAGTAGATACTTCTTTGTCTTCAGTAGCCTTTCATGAAGGTGAATGTTCTTTTTACATACCTTGATTACTGATATGAATTGTGTATTTTGCGTTGCATATGATTTTGTTAGGAGTTTCTAAGAAACAAATTCAGTTTTTTGGGAGGGAAAGGCAAAGCTTTTACATTGTTTGCTTGTCTGTTGTTTGATCCTTATTGTGTGTGTGTGTGAGAGAGAGAAATAGAGAGAAAGAAATTAAAATTGTATTTGTTATATCCTCTTAGTTTACTTTATGGCCAAATTAAGGATGATTAATAATTTCTGAAATTATCTAAATTGAACCATAAAATTAAGAACTCACAGCTGACCACTGTCATATTGCATGACTGGGAAGCCACAAAAGAGGATATTGCCACCAAACCTGGTATGAAATGTGCTTAATAGATTTTTATCTTGCCTTTCTTCCAAGTAGCTCAAGATAGCATACATGGTCCTCTCTTCCTCATTTATCTTCACAATAGCAGCTTCTTGAAAGAGTGTGAATTTGAACCTTGCTTCAAGACTCTAACCTCTAATTTACAGCTGCCCCAAATGCACAACATTATCATCAAATTCTCCCCAATTTGTGTATTTATTAAACTATTTTAATGCCTTAATTTCCACCAACCACAATAGCTCAAGTTGACTTACCAAAAAACAAGCAAGCACCTGATCTGTGCATTACAGACAAAACTGAAAAACAGACAGGAATGCACATAAGCTACATAGCTTCCCTTCAAAATAATGCTGTACTTATTAGTCTGTTGCAAATGTCCACCCTAAAAAGAACATCCTTAACATTTCTTATGGAAGGAGGACAGCACAGAGGCCCTCCACACCTCTTAGGTGAAGATATTCCATAATGTTAGAGCTGCCATCAAAAAACAGCAAACCTGTGCGGTGGTGGAATGTACAATCTAAAGGGAGTGATCAACCAGGAGGCACCCCTGGAAGGATCTGGGGTGGCAAACAGGCTCACAACAAGAAAACCGGTAAAAACTTAGGACATACAAACCACTCCTAACCAAGCAACTTTATTTCTGATACACAGATCTCAGGCATGCATTAAATGAGACTCTTGTGCCCGTTGACCACCAGCTAATTCCTTAACGATAGAGTCGTACTCGTTGTGTTCTACTTTTTAAGGGCCTATGGAAGACATCTTGGCTCTGGGATTTTATCTTCAGTTCAGGGTAAGCAATATAATAAACAGCTTCTCCTTCACTTGGTTCCAGAAGTCATTGCAGGGCGGTGGGGAAGGACCTGCTTAAAACCCTAAAAGTCATAACCCCCCCCCCATTTGCCTCCAGATATTTAGTGCCTCCTCCAGATTTGCAGATTGCTCCCTATGGTGGGCTGGAGGCTCCCATTAATAATAATTGTTATAATCACTATACCACAGTTTCTCTTATATAACATAATGTCAAATTTAGCTTCATGAAAAGGGACTGAAATATATCCTACCCCAATTTAGTTGCTTAGGGATAAATGGATTGTCCTAGCGCCATCCTGATTGGAATTCAGTCCAAAAGGTTTTGCTTCAAAGATCTTCAGTCAGATTTTTGTGGTATTTACAGAACAATCCTAAACAAGTCTTCTCAGAATCCTACACAAATCTATTTTTACTCTCAGGAAAGTATTCCCAGGATTGCACTGTAAGAGGACTAGAATCTAGTGAGCAAAGAGGGAATGTTCCTCTTCATCTTCCTAGTGTCCATGGATTTTGTGTGCACTGAGAAGAATAAAATCCCATGGGACCTGAGATTTGAGGATCCTAGGAAAAACACATTCAGGTGTTGCGGCGTAGAAACAAATGAAAATTGAAAGAAAATTGATGTTTTGCTAGACACTCTGGTTCATAGAATGCCAATCATAGACTCTCTGGTACCTGCCATTTTGGCAGTTAGCAGACCAGAAGCTATGTGCATAGCAATTTGGTGCTCATTGCTTTTGAGAAGGAGTGAAAGCTGAGAAGTGGAACACCAGTGAGCAAAATGGAGATGAGGAAAAGAGGTAGATTTGGTCTCCTTCCTACCATATTCTTATTTGCCACTTGATGGCAGACACTGTCGCGACAAATCTAATAGTGTGCCCACCATCACTGGTTGGTGATATTCTTAGGGGATTGCACTAGAAACTATAAATAGAATGTATATTCACCTAAAAAACCACAATTTAAAAGCTCAATTAGGACTGCCAATGAATAACAACTAAATTATAGATGCAGTCCTAAATAAAACTGTTTTCAACTTTCTCCTTAAGATTGACAGAGGAGGCCGGGAGCACCTCCCTGAGGAGGTTGTTCCATAATCATGGGTCAGCCACTGAAAAGGCCATCCCTTGTGTGCCCACCAGACAAGCTTCTTTAATTGGTGGGACAGTCAAGAGGGCCTTCCCTTGTGATCTTAATTACCAGACAGGAATGTATGGGAGAGATAGTACTTCAGATACTCTGGTCCCACGTAGGGTTTGAAAGGACAAAACCAACTCCTTGAATTGGGCCTGGGAGCAGATTGGTAGCCAGTGTAATTGCTGTAGTATTGGGGTCATGTGCTCCCAGTAGCTGGCCTCGAAAAGCAGTCTAGCCACTATCTGCAGCTTCTGAACACTCTTCAAGGGTAGCCACAATTGGTGCATTGCAATAGCCCAGTCTAAATGTAACTAGGGCTAGATCTGACTGAACCAGGGTGCAGCAGCTGGAGCTGGGCAAAAGCACTCTGAGCTACCTTATCCACCTGGTTTTCTAAGGTGACTGCTGTGTCAAGCATCATTCCTAAGCTGCAAACTGACTATCCAAGGAGTGTATAACCCCATCCAAGACAGGAGTCCCTGGATTTTCCCTTTCTTAATCTCTTGTCAGGATTAAGTTTCAGCTTGTTCACCCTCATCCAGCCTATTACTGACTCCAAGCACTGGTTCATAACATCCATAGCATCCAAGGAATTAAGTGGAATAGAAAGGCAGGGCATCATCCACATATTGGTGACACCATAGCCCATACTGCCTGATGACCTCTTTCAGTGGCTTAATATAGATATTAAATAGCATGGAGATGGAACCCTGTGGCACTCCAGAGGCAATCAGTCATGGCACAGAGCAGGAATCCCCCAACACTATCTTCTGAGGCCAACTCCCCAGATAGGACTTGAACACTGTGCCCCTTAGTCCCAGCCCTGAGAGGTTGGATACTGGAAGAAGAAAGTTTTCATTCCCCACTTTTGTCTACCTTAAGGAGTCTCAAAGTGGCTTACAATCGCATTCCCTTCCCCTCCCCATAAACAGGCACCTTGTGAGGAAGTGGGGCTGAGAGAGTTGTGAGAGAACTGTGACTAGCCCAAGGTCAACCAGCAGGCTGCATGTGGAAGAGTGAGGAATCAAACCTGGTTCTCCAGATCAGAGTCGGTCACTCTTAACCACCACACTATGCTGGCTCTCTGATTGCTACTATGGTCAATAGTATCAAAGGCCTCTGAGTGATCCAGCAGAACTAGCATGGTCACATCATCCCTCGATCTAGGTTGCAATAGAAGTCATCAACCAAGATGATCGAAGCAGTCCCTGTTCCAAATCCCAGTCTGAAGCCAGATTGGTGTGGGTCCAGAAAAGCAGTCTCTTGAGGTATATCAACAGAATAAGTTTTAAAATATTGTCGAAGGCTTTCACGGTCAGAGTTCATTGGTTCTTGTAGGTTATCCGGGCTGTGTAACTGTGGTCTTGGTATTTTCTTTCCTGACGTTTCGCCAGCAGCTGTGGCAGGCATCTTCAGAGGAGTAACACTGAAGGACAGTGTCTCTCAGTGTCAAGTGTGTAGGAAGAGTAATATATAGTCAGAAAGGGGTTGGGTTGAGCTGAATCATTGTCCTGCAAAAAGTATCAAAGGTAATGTGCTAATCATTGTACTGTAAGTATCAAGATAATGTGCTAATGAGGGTGTGGTATGTTAATATGGAACCATTGTATCCTGAAGTGATCTGTTAATGTGTGAAATCCAAAGCTAATCTGCATGGCTATTGTTGACTGTAGTCTTTGTTAGTCTGGAGGTTTTCAGGACAGGAAGCCAAGCCTTATTCATTCTTAAACTCTCTTCTTTTCTGTTAAAGTTGTGCTGTTGTTTATGAATTTCAATGGCTTCTCTGTGCAATCTGACAGAATAGTTGGTAGAATTGTCCAGTCTTTCAGTGTCTTGGAATAAGACCCTGTGTCCTGTTTGTGTCAGTTCATGTTCAGCTACTGCTGATTTCTCAGGATGGCCAAGTCTGCAGTATCTTTCATGTTCTTTTATCCTTGTTTGTATGCTGCGTTTTGTTGTCCCGATGTAAACTTGTCCACAGTATATCGTATACCTTGCAGCTGTTATTCAACTGCACAATCAGTAGACTTTTAATGGTGTCATAAGTTACTATTATGGTACATACTCTTGAAGAACACTCTTGCAAAGTAGACCAAGAGTGATGGCTGATTAATTCTATTTTTGTTGCTCTGGAGGTCCTTCAAGGTGTAGTGGTTAAGAGTGATTAAGAGCAGTGGTTTGGAGCAGTGGACTCTGATCTGGAGAATCAGGTTTGATTCCCTACTCCTCAACATGAGCTGCAGAGGCTAATCTGGTGAACTGGATTTGTTTCCCCACTCCTACACATGAAGCCAGCTGAGTGAACTTGTGCTAGTCACACTCTCTCAGCCCCACTTACCTCACAGGGTGTCTGCTGTGGGGAGGGGAAGGGAAGGTGATTGTAAGCCAGTTTGATAATTCCTTAAGTAGTAGAGAAAGTTGGCATATAAAAACAAACTCTTCCTCCTCTTTCTCTTCTTCCTCCTCTTCTTCTTCCTCCCCCCCCCAGTGCAGTGAGATCTTCTTGCTGTTCTGCTGGTAGAATTTTTTTGCCCCCCTCTTTTCTCAGCAGCTTCCTGAGACACTCCCACTCGAAAGACTTTGCTGAGGAAAGTGTGATCCTTATGGACAACAATCCTTGTGGGACAAGGGGAATAAAGTGAGGAGATAAATCTGGTGAAGTCACTCCTTCTGTCAGCAGAATGTTGGCAGGGTACAAGTTACTATGGAGTACTGATTCTATAGACATTTGGAACAATATAATGTCAATATACTGAAGTAGTCCTACGCAGTTTTCCTCCTTCTGATCCTGATTTCTGATACAGAAGAGATTATAATACTTAACACTTTTACAACAAATTATTCACTGTGTATTTTGGATTCTGCTGATTCATGTAATGACTTGTTAATGTGATACTTACACAAATGCTTTATAATTTCATTGCATCTTACTCATCGCATACTATCTTGTCATTTTCCATGTTTTTAATAATTTTTAACACTGCCCAGGTTTTCCTGTCATTGAGACTTTCATGATCTTTTGAGACTGCTTACATTTCATATCTGAAAAGACTGATTTCGCGAAATAATTTCAGCATGTTTTAAGCTGTTTCCTTGCATCAGACTGCACTAGCCTATGGAGGGTCCTGATCAGCTCCATGCTTCCCTTCACCTCTTGGTCAAAAACTGCATCATTTCATAGTGAGAAGTGTACATTAAAGTGCACAATAATAATAATAGCAATAATAATAAATGTTAATCAAAAACTGCATGTGTCTTTCTGATTGTGCCAGTGTTCTGGTATTCAATTATGCAATTTTCATTGGCATATTAATCATCTTTTCAACAAACAAGCCAGCGTTAATTAAAGCAAACCATGGATAAAGACATGTTGCCGGATCATCATTCCGTTTATCACAGCACACAGGCTGGCCGTTAAGTAAATTCTGGACTGTGAGATGAATTTCAATGTTGGTCTCATCTTTTTTTGGGGGGGGGGGTTGGAGTTTGAATGCAACTCATCTAGCAACAACAACCAAGTTCAGGCCTCAGAAGAGATAGATGAATTTATTTGTAATTAATGGTAAAAGAAGAAAGATAAATAGTTGCATGTCACTAATGAGAAGTAAGGTGTTTGAAATCCAATCATTTTTGAAGATTTCCCCTTCCCCTCCCATCCCCAAGTTTAGCATGTTCACCTAGTGTAACCAGGGAATATATGAATTACCCTCCCTTTTATTATTTCCTGAGAGCCGCAAAAAAGGATAGTTACGTGAATCTAAACTTTTGTTCTGAAAAACAATTCTTCAACTTTTGTCTCAAATCTTGTATATCTGTCAATATTCAAAAAAGATTTACATTTCCAGGATAATTCTTGTGGGTTTTAATTAGTTCTTGCTTAAGAAGTGGGAAACTTGTACATTTTAGGGGGGGGGGGTTTGGTTCATAAACACATGAAGCTGCCTTATGCTGAGTCAAACCATTGATCAAGGCCAGTATTGTCTATTGTGACGAGCAATGGCTCTCCAGGGTCTCAATTTTTTTTATCACCTTCTACTTTTTCCTCTTAGCTGGAATTGCTGAAAATTTAATCTGGGTCCTGTGTAAGCAAGACATTTGCTGTACCGCTGAGCCACAGCTCCTCCTTTCAAACAGCCGCCAAAACAATTTCTTCAATCCTGTGGCAAGTTTACCACTTCATGGACATATCATTCAGTGCAATTTGCTGCATAGCTCAAGGCCAGCATGTAATGAGTTTCCCTCGTCCACTACAGGTGTGGAATGACGTCCCTACATGACACAGTTAGTGGGGGAAGGGGCATCACAGGATTCCTGGTGCCCATAATAAGATTCAAGTCTGCAGCAGATCTACAGTAATAGTACAAGTTGAAGTCTAAGAGTTGTGCCAGTGTGAAACAGAAGCACAGTTTAAGAAACTATTGATCAATCCTAGTAAAATTTACTTGTAATTCTATAGTGATAATTTCAAGACAGGTTTATCTGTATAGACTTTTTCATGTTTCCTCATAAGGTAGAAGATTGGATCTCAGTCTCTTCTCATTGTCTTCATCAGCTGCATCAAATCTTCTTTGTATTGTCTTATTTTATAGTTACAGTATGGCAGCGCATTCCTGACTTCTGAGGACGAGAGTCCTCAGGAGGCCAGGTAGGGGCTGCTGTTCTGGCATTGGGGCCCTCCATGCCAGCATCCGGGCTACTTATGCCACCGCAAGTGGCCCTAACGCTGGCGGGGAGGCCCAGATGCTGGTCTCCGGGACACCAATGGGGCCTTCTGCCAGCGTCCCACCGCTGTAAAGTCCCGTGCCGGCGTCCCGGTCCCTGTCCCCTTTCAGCCTGGCACACTGGTGGCAGCCTCACTGTTCTCTATGGGGAGAAAAGCCCCATTTAAAATTTTAAAAGCCTTTAAAAGGCTTTAAAAGGCTTTTTTTTTTTTAGTTTTCAGCACCTGGGAAATGCGTTAGGAGGCGCTGCAGCAGCGCCTCCTCTTCGCCATCCCTGCACGTCAAAAGCTCAGGAATGCACTGTAAGTCATCCCAGACCAACTTGGTTTTCTTTCTTTCTTTCTTTCTTTCTTTCTTTCTTTCTTTCTTTCTTTCTTTCTTTCTTTCTTTCTTTCTTTCTTTCTTTCTTTCTTTCTTTCTTTCTTTCTTTCTTTCTTTCTCTCTCTCTCTCTCTCTCTCTCTCTCTCTCTCTCTTCTCCCTCCCTCCCTCCCTCCCTCCCTTCCTTCCTTCCTTCCTTCCTTCCTTCCTTCCTTCCTTCCTTCCTTCCCTCAAATGTACAAGACAGTGGCTAATTGACTGGATAATAGACAATCCAATAAAAATTGACAAAAATTCACGGGTAAATATAAGATTATTTTTCTTTAGAAAAATGCAACTCTGGTCCAATAAGTTAATTTTTTGTGTGAAAGACATGTACATGACATGAAAACGGAATACTAAAGTTATCTATGATCCATTTCTTTGTGAAATATGAGGATCTGCTTTTGAAACATCAGTTGGAACTGATAAATGGCTGCCTGCTCTAAAGATATTGAGTATTGTCTTGTCTTACCATGACAGATCTGGATACACCCTCCCCAATCTCATTTGCTCATACAAACATTTCTTCATGAGCCTTGAATCAGCTATTACTTTCAATCTGCACCAGTTCTGGATCATACTTTTGTTTACTCTAGATTCCATTTACTCTAGAGGGGCGTCCTATATCGCTCTCAGAGTATCTGCTCGTATCCCCAGAGATACCGATAAAAGCATTTTAAAAAGCTATTGCTCAGATCTCAGCCCCATAACACATTTGGGTGACTGTTTTCTCCACTAATTTGCTGAGTGCTTGGTGGAACCATAAGCTAACCTCCTCCAAGTGCATTCCCTATTTAAGATGTTAATTAAAATGAACTAGCAAATACTTAAAAGGTCTACACTGCTCTACAGGGGTGCCATCTATTGCCTAGTTATAGAATTCTTGGTATCCCCCTCCCCCACCACCCAAAAACCATCACTGTTTTGGTCTGAGATAATAATCCTGAGTTGCCTTTATTGTAGCAAGACATGAACTTCACTAACACTGTTCTCAGACCTATTTTGTTAATTGATAACCAAATCAACATACATCAGATTTGGATTCTGGATTTCTCCACAGTAGAAACAACAAACAAGCAAAAACCTGTGAAGCAATTTTGTACAGCAGTGTTAAGAAAATATAAAGGAGGCAGAATACAATTCTGTGTAACCACTTGTTGATTATTTATGCCTTCTTCTTTGATATTAGCATTTAAGCCTTCCCTAGCCCACATAACATTATTTAGTAAAGCTTATAAATCAACTCAAGTAGCCATTTATTAGTATCTGTTTCTGAAGGCATTCTCAATGGTGAACCCTAGTCAGTGGATTGAAAGCCATGGTGAAAAGCACACTCTACCTCCGGTACACCATTCTTTTGAAGTTATATTATTATTTGTTTTGCAATGTCTTTTTGACAGCTGTTTCTAAACAGCCGTTTTCACTGTAAGCCCAGCCATTGCTTAAAATAATGAGAGAATCCATATCTTATTTATACCCCATGTTGAACATCGGTAGAATTTATCCACTTGCAACACTACTATAAAGTCCTGTATTGCTGATATATATCAAACATTTTGTGATGTTACACTAGCACAATAGTTTGTTTGTTCCATCCTAGGCAGTTGATTGCTCATGATACAAGTCTTAATCTTTGTCATGCTTAAAAATATGCTGTATTATCAGCTGTTGGGCTACGATGTACCACAGTTAAATCATGTTTGAAAAAAATTGATTCGAAAATAGCAAGATAACATAAAACTTAACCTGTGTGGTTTCTTTTATAGAACTAACTACAAAGCCAAAAACAAAATAACAAACACCAACTATTGCAGTCGGTAGTGCCCCACATTCTAAACCTTTCAAGGTGAACCCCAGCTCAGTTGGCAGAAACGTTGCAAGCACCATAGAGTTGCCATATCTGTATCTCGTGTGTCATTATAGGGGTGGGGAATGTCCTGGAAGGCTGTATTTGAGGGCATTTCAGAGTTGTTAACACCAGTTAATACCTTGCAAGGTGACCTCAGCTCAGTTTGTAGAACTTTCACAGAACCAGAGTGCTTAGAAGCTGCCATTTTGCTATACATTAGCTCTAACTACAGCGCGTTGTTGTCTTGAGGGCACATATCAGTCGTTAACAGCAGCTACCACCTTGCAAGGCCAATTCAGTTTTAACTCAGTATACAAATACTATCACACATTTAGCACCTAGCTGTTATCGTTGCTAAGTTTGAAATGACTCCCTCAGCCAAAAAAATTTCTGACACAGCATTGCAAGTAAAAAAAGCATTATTGACACTTCACATTATGAAAGTGTTAACTCCTGTATAAAGAATATAAAGCTAAATTAAATTTTAAAATTGGCATTGAAAGTTTTCTGCTGGGGTATAATTGACCCATAATACAGTTACAGTATTTGTTGTCATTGTTGATTAGGCAGAAAATGGCATGTGAGGTCATCCAGAGATTTGGAGAGGGTTGTCACCAATCTGTGGATGACGCTCAGCTCTATCTCACACTTCCAGGTGATCTAAGGGGGCTCTAGAAACCCTGAACTGGTGCCTAGAGGCTTGTAAACTGAAGCTTAATTCTGACAAGACAGAAGTGCTACTGGTGCGTGGAAGGTCTGACCCAGGATCTAAGGTGCCACCCATTCTGGATGAAGTTGCATTCCCCTTGAAGAAACAAACCTGTAGTCTGGGCATGCTCTTGGACACAGGCTTACTGCAGAAAAAGAGCTGTGGCAGCTGTGGCCAGGAGTGCCTTTTATCTGCTTTAGCTGGTGAGCTAGCTGCAGCCTTTCCTGGGTAGGAAGGATCTGGCCACTGTGGTGCATGCTTTGGTTACATCTAGATTTGATTACTGCACTGTTCTCTACATAAGGCTGCTCTTGAAAAATGTTTGGAAACATCAGTTAGTGCAGAATGCAACAGACAGATTGTTGACTGGAGTGGGTTGTAGGGACCATATAATTTCAATCTGGGACCATCTACTCTGGCTTCCAATCTTTTTTCCAGGCACAATTCAAGGTGCTGGTGCTGACATTTAAAGCCCTATATGGTTTGGGACGAGCATACCTGAAGGATCACTTACTCCCTCATCAACCTCCTTGACCACTATGGTAATCTTTGTAGGGCCTGCTTTGGGTTCCCCTGCCTTCTCAGATTAGGCAGGTGACAACCCAAGCAAGTGCCTTCCTGCTAGTGGCATCAAAACTCTAGAACTCTCTCCCAGGGAAATTCGTCTGTTCTTTTCTGTTGCCATCGTCCACCAGCGGATGAAGACATTTTTTTGTTTCGTTTAGCATTCCCTCAGTGACCGTTCCTTCCTCCCCGTCTTTTAATGTTGTTTTTATCTTTTGCTTGTTTTAATAATGTATTTATGTGTGGGTTTTAATGGCCTTTAAGGTGAGATTTTAAGTTGTATGTTGTTAGCCGCCTTGTTGGCCCTATGAGGGCAGAAAGATGATGTAGAAATCTTGTTAGTAAATAAATAGAATAAATTTTATGATAAACAAAATTAAACAATGTGTTTGGGGTCAGGGTTGTGCTTTTATTTGGCTTTTCATTCCAAACTGGGTCAGTCATTCCCCTGTAGAATTCTGGTTTTCACCTACATTTTTGAAAAAGTAAAATAGGGCATGAATAAGCCAGTAGGGTTTTCAGAAAGCACCAACCTCTTTATCCTTGAGGAATTATGATACATGAAGATGTACAGGTTTGCTGAAAAGTTGTATTATTTTTGGCACACTTTTAGGGTTTTGGGGGGTGAAACTCTTGTTGGAGAAGAGTTAAAAATAGGTTAGAAATTTACAGTATTTATCTGATGGAGCAATACAGCCAAACATCATTTCAGAAGATTATTATCTACTTGAATAATTCATTCTTATTATGTTTCATTATGCAGTTTTACCGTCAGAGCACTTTAAAAAATCCTGAAGCCACTGATGAATCTAGACCTACAGTTTTCCAAAGAGCCTTTTGTTTCTCATATGTGCAAATGAATAGCAGTTAATCAACCATTATAATTAATAAGATAAGAATGCATATAGTTGTCACATTATATAACAATATCCCTTACTGTATCAGAGCCACTTCCACAGATCTGATATGTACCTACAGGGCAAGAGAAATGTCAAGTTTGGAAATGCCAGCCATTAGAAATACCAGAATGATATCAATGAGTATTTTGTTGTACAACATAGAGTGCATTACTGGAGGGGGGGGAACTATTGTGCCTCAGATTTCAAGCAAAATGTGCTGTGATATTAGCTCACCCCAAACAAATGTTCAGACCTTAGTTGTGATTTGTTAACTTTTTGAACTTTATTTGATTTTAGGATTTATCTTCACTCATAAAAACAAAGGACTAAAAAGGCTTTTAACTAGAAACATGAAATCCAAAACGCAGTTCCCACAGCTAAGTATTTACAGTGGCCTGAATCCTGCCATGGCGCTCAACCAAGTTCAAAATCCCCCAGTTTAAGGAGTCTTCAGCTTAAGTGGCAGGAAAACTTCAAACTTGGCTGAGTGGAGTGACAACATACAAACCAGTACTTTACGTTAGTCTGATTTGGACTGCCTAGTTGAAGATGCATGAACACTTGAACACATGAAGCTGCCAGTGGTTGCTGCCAGGTCTCACCTGAATCCTGCCTCAAAGGTCAAAGCAGGCCTTGAAAAGGCCCTGTCCCCTCCCTCCCCCTGTCCTTCTGTGACCAAAACAAAGGCTTGTAGGTTGGCAATATGATGGCGGTTGCCTAGTAGCCTCCACAATAGCCACTGCCCATGGATTTTGTTGCTTAAAGGTACAGTGCTGCTTCTATTATTTTGGGCTTTTTAAAATCTTCACTGTATTTTTTAAATTTCTTCCCCCTCCCCTGCAAACGTGAGGCTTTCCTCAGGTTTACAGAAAGATCTGTCTTGTCTGTTCATGGCCCCAGTGTCCATGTTTAAGCATCCACAAATGGGGACTAATTGAGAATAAGATCTATTGATAGTAACAAGAAGTACTGCTCTTTTTTTCTACTTCACAGCAAGCTAGGTTTTGTATGATGCCATTAGTTGGTCACAAATATACAAATATACTGGTTCTCCAACTTCTACATTTGTGATTTCTGTTTAATAGTTTTTGATGATTTTTAACTACAATGATAAACGTACAGGGATGTGTATAGTCCTTTTTTGCCTGTTTTTGGCATAATTGTTTGCATTCTGGAAGCATTTTCCAGAATGACTGTGAAGCCCTATGGTTGAATGGTTGACTCTTGATAACATTATCAAGGCTGCTTTGATTCTATGCATCATCACCTGTGCTTTCAAGGCCAAAAAAGTACTTCAAGATCTTTATGCTTGCTCCAGTAGAGCAAGTTGCAGCTATATGGGATTGTTTTAGGTATAAAAAGAGGAGTGGACAGGGAAAAGTTTAATCCGTGAATTCAAATAGAGATCCTGTGCACTGGCTGTTGAATTCTAAGCATCTTCTTTAGTTGGGGCTTCGATCTGCCAGTGCAGAGTTTAGATTCTGTCATGCTATTAAAAATAATCACATTTATTAGACAGAAACTGAGAAGTAAGCTGAATAGTATTTTCAGCCTTGCAGAACCAGAATGAAGCTGATCATAGCCTTCTGAGAAATTGTTACTTCACAATTGATAACTAGCCACCATTTCTCTTCTTTAAAGGAAATGAAAAGGAAGTAGTTCAGTCAAGATTATGAACTTTTTGAACTCTACTAGTAGCGTACTGCTCAGAGAAGTGTTTCTCCCCCGATTGTGAGTCATTCCATAGGTATCTCTTTTCTTCAGACATTATTGTGACTAATGTACACCACTTTTTGCATAATATTCAAGTATAGTGATGTCTTATGCACTGTTGACATCTGTGTCCTAATAGCTGCTGCATAATGAATAAAAAATAACAAGGTTATTGATGCACGTATTTCAAAAATTGAGACGATTCCCAAGGTAGTAATTTCAAGTTACAACAAAAAAGTTGTAAATTACTGGGAGAGAGTTCTGCATAATTTAAGATTCTGAGCATAAATGCTTTTTGGAATCAATATAGTTAAAAGCATTGGTCATCAGCAGTGGCTCAGTAGTAGTCTACTATTAGTAGAGTATTTGCTTTGCATGCTTTGCAAGGAACAAATAGTGGGTAATGTGGAAGACTTCTTCCAGGAGAGCAGCTGCTAGTCAGAGCAGAGAATACTGACTTTGATAGACCAGTGGTTTGACAGTATAAGGCAGCTTCATGCATCTTGTGAAAATAATAATGTTGCCGCTGAACACAGGGCTTCCATTTTGAATAATTTAAGCTAGTGACCATTTCAGTACTTTGTAAATAATTCCCTAAATTATTTATGTATTAGGTGAAGGAAAACATAGCAGCTCATGTTGCATGAGATCCATGAGCAGAGTGGAACTTGCCGAGCAGGGCTTCCCTTTTGTGCTCCAGCCCATTAACCCCCACAAATTGTATTCCATGTTCTCAGGGATTCTAATGAACAGCATAGAAATTAAAATGGGTGGAAACCCTTTGCTGTTGCTGGAAAAAGACAGTGAGATAAAGCCCTTGCACTTTTTACACTCAAGCTACTGCCACGTTCTTTCATTTGTTAAAAGTAGCTTTCTGAAATAATACTTCCCCTCCATCACCTCCCAGCTTCATCAGAGTTGCCATACCATTCATAATTTGATCCAGTTGCCCTGTATGTATTTTGTCTTGTGACCAAGAAGTCCCAGCTGTTTAAGCCTGCCTGTTAGAAAAGGTCCTCTAACCATCTGATGATTTTGGTTGTCCTTTTTCTGTAACTTCTAGCTTCATGGTTCCAGAGTGTTGTTGTATTAATCTTCTGTGAATCTAATTTTTGCTCTAGCACTGTGCAGTTGATTAAAAGGGATTATACAGATTCATGGAGGCTAGGCCTGTCAGTGCCTACTAGCCATGATGGGAACCTCACATTTAGAGGGAATAAACCTCTGAGTATGAGTGCTGAGAGGCAACACAAAGGTCTTAGCGTCTATGGTTGGCCACTGTGAGAAACAGGATGCTGGACTAGGTGGACCATGGTCTGATCCAGCAGGCCTCGTTTTATTTACTTATGAAGTGGGCTCTAGTCCTGCATTACAAGGTACCACAAGACTCTTGTTTATTTTAGCTCTATGGTATTCTGTATGAAATGGCCAGAATCATGCATGATATTTTTAATTCAGCTCTTCTTTTTATTTATGTAATCATTACATTGGTTGTTGTTGTTGTTGTGTGTGTGTGTGTTTTTTTTTTACTGGTCTCTTTCCTAATACTGCTCAAGCACAGGGCTTCTAACAATGCTTCTGGTTCTGCTTTTGCTTTCTGATGTTCTCTTCACAAAGCATTGTAGAGTTAATTTGATGTTGCAAGATGATTAGGGGAACACAACTTTCAGCTCAGAAAATGCCCCATTATACAACGTGCTGCTATAAAGTAGCTCATCATAGCAAGATTATTTCAATTCATTGCCCTTTTAAAAGGTAAAGATGAGTGGTTTTCCTCCATGGGGTGGGGATGTTTACTGGAAAAAATATCTGTGCTGTTCTTTCTTTTTATCAAAGCATAGACATAGTATTGAGAACATGTATTTTAAAGGGACATGTAACGTGCAGTTAAGTTCATTAAGATTTTTAATACTTTTTTGTATTTACAGGAGATCTGTACAATTTGTTGAGGCACGAGAATAAGTTTGCATGACGATTTAAAATAAGGAACTCAGAAATGTGTGTCGAATTTTTTATGTTCTGAAATTTTGCAACAGCCATAGTTTACATTGATATAAAATGTGGAAAGCAATAAAAACTCACCCATGCATGTCGTGTCATCTGTTGCTCTTTTGGTATGATGCAGCTAAGCAGTGAACATTTTCTAAAAAGAAGATAGTTGAAATATTAACTCATATTTTATCTAACATAAAAGCAAATGCTCTTCCTAGTTAAAAAAAATAACCTCCCACTTAATACACATGAATGTGTGTGAATTTGCTAGGTAAATTAAGGTTTCCTCTGTCTGGAAGCAATTTATGCTCTGATAGTAACGCTTCTGCGGTTTCAATAAATAAAAAGCATTATGCTAGGTATTTTCATCTGAGAACCTTATAGGAGATATATTTTCCCTAGAATATAGAACATGATTTTTAAACTGCTTGCCATTTCAATATCAACTTAAAAAATTAAAATAGCAGGGATTTTTTTAAAAAACCCAACAGTTAAGGTTCCTGTAGACAGCAAATAGTCCCATTTTAATAGTACTTTTCTGTGTAAGATAATGATTTGAATTAGAGCAGTTAAAATCTGCATTTAACTATGAGGTTGGGGGTGTCTCTGATCCACACACTGTTTTTTGAACCTAAACTACTTCATAGTGAAGGGGGGGGGAGGGATCTATGGAAGGCAGTATCATCAGCAGTGCTGATGACACAGAATTCTGTTTTACCTTTTCATCAGGGTAGGAAAGTGCATATCGTGAATGTCAGGAAACAGTAATGAGTTGGATGACTACACTCCTAAACTAAAGCTAGATAAAGCTGGGGTGCTGTTGGTTGATAATATACCCCACCAAGGTATGAGTAGTCAGGTGGTTCTGGACAGGATCGAATGATCACCAAAAGCAACTGGTTCATAATTTGGGGCTTGTGCCGGTGCCTAGGCCACTTGAGCCACCAAGAGAGGCAGGAACGCTGGTGTTGGGCCGCTCACCCTGGCCTTCCGGTGCTGGCGTGGCAGCGCAGCCCTGGGACGCCGGCTCGCCCTCCCGCTGGTATCGTGCCAGCGCAAATCCCCTTGCCGTCGTCCTGGGGGCGTGGGTTCCTGGGGCATTCCGGGGGGGGGGCGGAGCTGCAAGTAGGCAGCTTCCTGAACCCTTTTGGGCCAGGAACACCCGTTCCAACAAGAGCATTGCAGCGTCAGGTTTTTCCTGGCGCAACCTTGCTGTTTTCAATGGGGAAAATGCCCCATTTTCTGCTAAAATATTTTAAAAGTCTGGTAAAAACGGCTTTGGTGGCTCCATGGCGGCTCCTCAACCATGCTGTGCCCAACCGTCGAAAGGCTCAGGAATGAGCTGTAAAAGGCATTTTCTACTTTTTCATGCTCTGTCCCCACCCAGGTTGGAGTACTGCAATATCTTCTGCATAGGACTCCCTTTGAAGATCATTGTACAAAATGCTGCAGCAAAATTTCTTGCTCATATAAACTATAGGAGGGGTGGAGAACTGGTTTTTGATTCAACGGGTTTAAATGTTTCTGTTTGGGTTTCTTTTTACTGATGGTTCTACTTGTTTATTGTGTATTTTGTTATTTAGTATTATTATCTTGTCTTTTTAATCTTTGTATTGGAAACCGCCCTAAGATCAGTATGCTGAGAGTTGCAGTGTATAAATATTTTGAATAAATAAGTTAATAGTTTGCTGCTTTGTGCTCCTTGAAGGATGAGTAAGATATAGATAAATAAATGCTATAATTCATTCAAGCATTTATTTGTCAGTTTTATTTTGATTTTACAATACCACAAGAACGAGTGGTGAAAAGGGAATTTTCTAGAAATGAGCCTGAATGGTGAGTTGTCTTTCTCTGTTCTTTCACTTCCATTTACACAAATTTGAGGTGTGAACATGTAAAATATATACATCGGGAATTCTTTACATACTGCATTTGCGCAAGCATTTGTTTTCGTGGAACAGTATTATATCTTCATACTCCTGCATTTATTTTAATCCAAGCTGCATTACAAACAGCGACACACAATACACACAAACAGTTTCACTGCTGATTTGAATACCATCCTTTGCGGTGGAACACCAGGAAATGGAGGCGAAAACCACAAAAAGCCAAATGAAACTGCAGGGGAAATTTTATTACGAGCATAACAGCCCACATTGGAATTTGTCCAGGACACTGGGGCTTATGCTTGCTTTCACAAGAAGAAGGAACCAGATAGAAGATAGTTTTGCATCTTAATTATTTTTAAAAGACACGAGCCTAGCATATTCAGCCATGTGCCTTCCTGAAGCATTGTTAACTCCTTACTGGCACAGTGTGAGAGAGGGGGACACCTGCGGAACCTCGCTTTCCATTTCGTGCAGAATATTTGCTCTGCAGCGTGACAAGCGTATGGCCAGTCGTCTAGGAATGCTGTTACAGGAGAGGTGTGCCTGACCATCTGCATAGAGTGAATTGTTTCCATTGTTCAAGCACACCATGATATGAATAAGCATTCACAAGGTTCTGTCTCTTCTTGCCAGCTGTGCTTTATATTTGTATGCTCGGTATGTTTGGTTGTGGGTACTCCAAAGAGGAAAAAGATATTAAAAAGTCAGGCAGGGTATCCCAGTTAAAAAACATTTTCTATTTAAAAACCTCTGATTTGTAGTGGCAGAGTCACAACTGACAGGAGAGTCATACTGGTTTTTAAAAATGGCTATGTAGCTTTTTGGCCAGACCTGTCAGTTTCTACAGGAAAGTATCTGTTTACAGCTTCAGAATCTCATCTCCATAGCAAAAACAGACCTTTTTTTAATTTTTTTTGCTACAATCCCAGTCTAACCAGCAACACCACTGTGAGTTGGCTATGGTAGCGATTCCAGTTGTCTTTTTGTATCTCCAGCAGCAAAATCTTGACTGATAAGCTGCTTGCCAGCGCTACCCATTCTCTCCCCCCACTCCAGTTTAATCAGCGCTCGGCCAGTTCATCAATCAGACCTGGTGTCTGCTTTTTATTTTGTTTTTATCAAAATTTATTTCTATCATTGCAACAGTTAATACTTTAATAAGGGGAACTTAACTGGGAACATTAGGAAGTTAGTTAGAGACATTCTGCAGGCGCTTTCCCCCTTGTCAGTGACAAGGTAAGGTAATCCTATACACAGGCTGCTATTGTGAGATGAGAAACTGGCCCCCTTCACTGCCAGAGACCAGATGCACCTCTCTCTATCCTAATCTGTAAACGACTTAAAGGAGTCTTATCTCGGGGCTCTTCTGCTTCATTTCATGCTTGATTTACTTTAATTTGTCTGATAGGGCACAAGGATTTGGAGACGGCCCATCTTTCTGCAGAAAACGTTCCGATTTTTTTTCCACTTGGCATTGTTGTCTTGGGGATTTTTTTTTTTTTACTTTAAAAAAAATGTGGGAGAAATCTTGCTCCAGTGCAGCAAGCTGCTTGAGTGTGTTTAGATTTAAGCTACCCCAGCAGAAAAGAGTTTGTGAAGTGGTATGATTGTGTGATGTGGGCCACATTTACATTGAAATCACATTTTATGATATATCAGGACTCCTGAAGGGAACGGTGCAGTGGAGCGCTTGTGCCCACAAGATACTTTGAAAAGCACTATATATAGTAGCAACAATTGATACGAGATTTTACAGGAGTCTTTATAAATATGTAAATGGCTGTTATCTGATTGGGCTCTTTGGCTACACATGTGTACCTCAAAGGAAGTGGAGCTGTGAGAACTACTAGAAAACAGTAGTTTGCATTCTAAATGCATATGAGAAATAGAAATGTCTCACCGGTTGACAGCAGGTCAGGGATGGGGGTGGGTGGTTTGCATACTTTGGAGGTAAGATTCTTTGATGTGAAAGTTATCTCTTATTCTGAATAGGACAGGTAGAATTACCATTCACAATTTTCATTTGTTTTCTTCTCGTTTCCGTTTTAAAGCATGGCCCATATTGGTAGCTGTTGACCTTTACCATTCTTGTTATTCCTTTAAATAGCCTCTACGACAAGGCACTGGGAAAGGAGAGGGAAGTTGCTTTTAGATTAAATTTTTTTAAAATGCTTTTCTTGAACCAAGAGACAGAAAATAAAGTCTTTGGCACATTGATCCCTTGATTGGTTATTTCCTAAATGAAAATGGAGATACTATTAAAGCACTAATAATGTTACATCTTAATAGTTGAGGAGTCAATAAATGGCTCCCATGTGCTTCATTAAAGTTCTTAATGAAGCCATTTTTGATAGCTGAACTTTACATTATCTCTGCTTTATCCAGAGACTTTTAGGGGGAAGTGAGGTCGTAATGTGGTCTAAAATGCATTTTCTTTTTCACTCCACTAACTGCATTAGTTATTGCCAAATTTCAGTATTATAATAATCAGCAGTAAAGTCTTTTTCCATGCATAGTCCATCAAACATAACAGGAAATTAGAATGGTTTGTGTGGATTTATAATGTATCTTTAAAATTAAATAGGAAAGAGATCCATATTTGATCTGCTTCCAACCCAAACCTAAATAACTGTTTATTGGGGTGGAATAGGTAAACATTGGGATGGGATACCTGAATAGTTGTGCCATACTAATGGCATGACAGTGTTTTATGATTGGGTCAACAATACATTTATTTCATAGTTAAAGTTTATTAAATAACTTGCTTTTCTTCTTTTCCTCAAGCATGTTTTCCCAAAATGGAGTTGTTAAGGTGTTCCAAATCTACTTGTATATTCCAATAAGATAGGCCCAATTGAGAATGATGCACAATAAGAAATACCACTATCCTTGAAGATACTGAAATCCCTCCACCATAGTGGATCAGAAGAAAAAGTTCATTTTGTTATGTTTGGGGGAAAGAACAATGAATGTGCATGTTCCTGTTGGCTTCTGTTTACTCCTTCAGCACAAAATGATGTTGGAATACCACTGCAAACTGATTTAAGGTTAAAGGAGAGGTCACAGCTCAGTGAAAAAGTACATGCTTTGCATACAGAATTTCATTGTTTAAAGCCACAATCCTAAAGGCAAGTCTGTAAGCTACTTAGGAGAGCAGCTAAGCCCCAGATACACCAAATAACTTGGAGATATGCAACACAGTGCCCTGCTGATGCCATGCCAGTATTATTAGAGGCCAGAAATGGTTAGCATCAGAATTGTGCCAGTGGAGATACAGGTTTATTTGTTGTCTCCTAAGGTATAGGACCTAAGGTAATCCCTCTTAGTTTATGTGCCCATTGAACTCAGTAGGAATGAAAAAAAAAGGCCCTCCTTGCCTCCTGCCACACCTATACAGCCACAGCTCAGCTTTGAATACTAAGGCTTGGATCCTGTGATGCATAAGTGGAAGCATAAATGGACTTAGCACAGTTACATTTACACACAAGATCTTGTGAAACACCTAGCACTTTCCTCCATATCTATTACCGTATAGTGCCCAGAAATTGGTTAGATATGTGATACATAAAGCTGCCTTATACTGAATTAGACCATTGGTCTATCAAGGTCAGTATTGGCTACTCGGACGGGCACCAGCTCTCCAGGGTCTCCTGCACACGTCTTTCACATCACTTTCCACTTGATCCTTTTAGCTGGAGGTTCTGACAATTGAACATGGGATCTTCTGAATGCCAAGCAGATGCTTCACCACTGACCCCAGCCCCTCCCCAGTATCTTGTGGTTTCACAAGATCTTATGCAAGCAAAATGCAAGTGGGGATACAGTAAGTTTGAGTTAGTACCAATGGGTACCACAGTCTTTCTCTTTCATTTCCATTTGTTCAGGTGCTTTAATGCAAGTGGAAATTTGATCCAGCCCTAAGTCTGCAGCCCATCGTAGTGCACCTAAACACTGTATTAACCACAGCCAGAACTCCTATATGGTGTGTGAGGTATTGTGGTATATCTCTTTTCATGTCATGTACACTGAGAACACATGTGGGAAGACTTTGATAATAGGAACTCGGAAGAAACGCAGTGAGCATCATTGTTTGAACATATTTCTTATACTGCTCTGCTCAGAACCTTTACAGGTGCTCTATCTCAGGACAGAAAAGTGCATCCTCCACTGCTCTGACTGGGGTTACAAGGACAGTGCATGCACACAGGTAAGCTAGGGAGTGAGATGCTTTGCATCAAACTTTGACTGCTGCAAATGTCTCACTCAGTGACTCTTCCACTCCCAACAGTTGCTAGACTGTCTCCCACATGGGACACAGGGTAAGTATGCCCAGTGCAGAAAGCACTTCTCCTGGTAGAGATATGCTGTTGGAACATTAGTATGATGGTGGAATGAGGTCATTCTGGCATAACCTCCCATGCAAGTGGGGGAAAGAGGGAGAAGCTGACCCCCAAACGAGTGAATCCCAATGCAGAGAGAGAGGTGTATAGGAACTGAAGTGGTGCTTCTATCTCTAATCATAGAGAGGTATAGGAACTGAAGTGGTGCCTCTGTCTCTAATCATAGATCACACATATATAGAATCCTTGAGCCCACATACTCTTTGTTGCTACTCGTTGTTTTCCTTGTGTTTCTTTTGGCTCTTTCAAGCTGACCTCCAATAGGTGTAGAGGCTAGGATGGATCCCTTTTGCAAGATAGTGCAAACCACCTGCTGACCCTGACAACAGCTAAAGAGATAAGTTTGCTGTGCTGTAGGATTGGCAGCTTTCTTGTTCCACCTGACTCCTGCACCATTACAAGATACTTAACAGACAGTTCGATCAGTACAGCTGTACCTAACATGGGCATGCATCTCTTCTACATCTGATTTTTGCAGTCTGGCCATACAGTTTCCACAGGCACAGGAGACTTGCTAGTCAAAGAGTTGGTAATCCCATTCATTTGATTTTCATTCAGAACTTTATTTCTGATTCTGGTCGATAAATGCTTGGCTTGTTTCACAACTATGTTTCTGTTTTAAGGAGGTCTGGTAGGTAATGATGCGTTGGTGTCCGGGATTTAGGATTGAGCTGCTCATCATTTTTAATTAAATGTTCTTAGGTATTAAGGCTGGGGTAGACACACTAAAGCAGCATTATATATTTGTAGACAGCAGCTTTGACACATGCACTCACTTTCAACTAATGATAGATCAACCCCTGAGGCTGTTTTGGCACTTGGAAAGGTGCGGGTTGCAAGGGGAAAAGTGCTCTGCGCCATGTGTCCACACTGGATTGGGGCCTTGAATCATTTTAACGTCACTGTAACATGGCGATGGTGAACTCGTGGCAGACACGAGTTCACCGTCTCATTTAGTTTGGCTCTAAGTCCACTGAATTCAATGTTACAAGTTACTGTTCTATCCAAAGAACACTTTCCTGAGAATAAGTCCCATGGAATAGACATAAGTAGGAGTCAGAGTAGACCTTCTTAGACTTGGTCTCTCTGTCTTCGAAACATATGCACACAGTATTTGGGTTTGCTTTTGCTTGTTCTGCAGCATCTCATATAGAGCTTCTGGAAGTTTTACCATCATGTATGATGTTTAAACAACACAGTTAGGCTCTTGGCCATTTTTTGCTCATTTGTTGGACACACTGCTATTATTATTATTTCTCAGCAGAATAGTTAAATACAATGTTTTCTATAGCATTTCACTGTGGCTCAGTGGTAGAGCAACTGTTTGGCATGCAGAAGACCCCAAGTTCAATCCCTGGCATCTCCAGTTAAAGGGACTAGGCAAGCAGGTGATGTGAAAGAACTCTACCCTGAGACCCTGGAGAGCCGCTGCCGGTCTGAGTAGACAATACTGACTTTGATGGACCAAAGTTCTGATTCAGTACAAGGCAGCTTTGTGTGTTCAATATTTATAATTATGGTTGCAAGTCCATAAAACGATACTTTTTATGTGCACACAATTATCTTGGAGGATTCAGCCACATAAGGAGATAATAAGCTTGATTGGAGTCATCTTGATTCAAGTGTTCTGTATGCTAGTTACACTAAAATCACTTTATGTTAAGGGCAGTTATTTTAAATGTGTGGAACCAGACCTAAAGATCCACAGGAGCACCACTAAACATCCATAATGGCTCTTACATGTGCATTCTTTCCCATGTATTCCAATGTCAAGGGCAGTTATTCCTGCTCAGTGGGATGCACTTAATTAACGGCCTCTGCTGTTGAAATAAATGGGAAAACCTTGCAGATATGGATGTTCTGGGTTTGTATACACTGTCACTAGATCAAGGTTTTGTAATCCGAAGCCCAGTGAAATTGATGTGTATTTCATTTGAATGCAAATTCTATAGGATCCTCCATTTAAGTTGTCAGTTTCATTGAAATGAGTTCATCTCCACGGAAGAGGTTTTTAGACAGAATCGACATCATGCTGTTCATGCCCTTCCTGTACCATGCTGTTGAGATTTAGATGATGCATAACTGCTTTCCTCACATGGGAATAATATTCCATTGAAGATGGTTTTACATGGCCCTTTCTGAATTCCAGCTTCTGTCTTGTCTTATATTTATGGTTTCACTAAAATGTTCAGGTAGAGAAATACCTGCACTCATAAATCATTGCTGATAATAGTGGTTCAGACACACTCTGTCCAAGTTGATAATAGGTATCTGATCCTAAAAGGATGTCTCTCCCCCACTCTTTAAAGTTCTGTAGGAGGTGGCAGAGCAGTTAAATAAAGCTTATGAAGTTTTTTCTTCCTCCAATCTTATATTCACTATCAGTTTGATTAGTTGGTACTCTAAGTGCAGAAGTGGCCAGCTGAGCAAGCTACAAAGAGGCTGTGTTCCCATAACTATCCTCAATGAGTTTAACAAGTTTAATTTTTGTGTATAATAAACTAATGAAGTGATTCTTTCTGCAAATTAAACACTATTTTGATTCCATAAGGGCATGAAATCATAACGGGTGTCTTCACTTTTGGCAGAGTTCTGGAATCCAAGCAGTAAAACTCTCTCTAGAGTCTTTATGCGTTTTTTAAAAAGCTATGGTAAAATTATGCATTGGCATAGATGGACTTTGGATGGGGAGGACAGTCTGGGTATGCTGTATATATGGTTTCTCTTAATTTTACATGCTACTATTTAAACTTTTAAAAAGTGCTTCTTAGAACCGACTAAGCTTTTTATTTATGGTTGAGGACACTATGAACGACCTTCATGATCCACAGAAATCACAGACAGAAAATTAAATAATTGAAACTGAATAGTATTTTTATCATTTAATTTCCTCCCTTTGCATTTTACTAAATTTGTTTTAGTGAATTATATGTCCTCTAGGCAGGGTATGTTGGGTGAGACTTCCCCTTACGCTTAGGAATGGGTACATAAACTTACACTGATCCAGCACCATCCAGTAATTCATCTATCTTTTGTGAATTCTCAAGAACTAGCTCTGCTGGCATCTAACAAAGGGAGCTTTAACTCTTGAAAGCTCATACCCCAACATTCTTGCTGGTCTCTGCTTCTGGACTCGTATCCAACTAGCTCCTCTGATTTTTCTTTGTCAGGCAGCAAAACGTGAAGCCAGAATCTGTCCCTCTCTGTAAATTCGTAATGCTTACCAAATCACATTGCATTTGATTTGCTAAAATTAGACTTTTAATGACAGTAATGGTTTTTGATACAATGCTTACAAATACTGCTGATTTTGTCCTCTGAAGGCCCAAACGTCTATAGTTTTATACATCTCTCATGCATGAAAAATTGAAAGTGTGTGCACTGATTTGCTGGAAATGAGTCATGCACTGAAATCATGCCGTTTCCTTTGTATTATTATAACCACATAACTAGTATAGTGGAGATGAAAAAGAAGGTGGAGTTGACCTTAAAAGAGGTGTTCAAAACTGCTGAAAGCTCTTTGAAAAATTATTGTTGCAAAAAGGGGAAATGAGAAAAACAGAAGAGATGAAGTACTTGCATTTAAAAGTATTCCTGTCAGGGACAGATATTACAGTATCTCCTAAACGCTGCTTCTTTTATTGTAATTTTAGATTTGTGTAGCTATATTTATCAGTGTGAATTAGTACAATGTTTTTAAATGTTTGCCAGTCTAAGATGATGGCTTGTAAATTTATTTTCTTGATGGATTCTGAAAATCCAGCAAGTGCTTGAGAAAATACAGGGTAGGATCGAGCCAGCTAAGTGCTGCCCCGTTCTCCTCCTTACAACAGACTCATATTTTGTCCATGCAAGTCCCATCTTCCTCTATGTAACATTTTTAGTGGCCATTCCTTTTTAACCATGTTAAAGGCTAGTTGAAAAGCAACTTGGATCCAACCCACTGTATGAAGAGTTGTGTGTGAGCATAAGAAGCATATTATGATAGCTGAGGTGTTCATAAATGTTTACTTATCATAGGATTTAACAGATACAAATATAAGTTCAGGTCTTGTTCAGACTGTACATGCACTAGCCTCAACCCAGGATTCATCTAATGTATATGGGCATGCCCTACCTTCACCTTATAGGGGCTATACCATGTTTATTTGGTACTAGTATCTTCCCACCTAACCTCAGATTCTTTCTGTGGAACAGTTTGGTAGTTATGCAGTTTGGTAGTTATGCAGGTACTATGTACAGATCAAGGCAGTACAGCCTAGAGGTGCTTAAACCTGCTCTCAGGAGAATCTCTTTCTGTTTTGTTCTAGTGACATTGGTCTTTTATGCATTGCTGTTTCACTCGCCATCACCCCTCAGATGACTTTGGGTCTTTGTTTGGATTATGGCATACTGTTTCCGACCGTCAGAGGTTGCCTCGCTCTCCCCCTGTGTTTCCCTGCATTTTGCCCACGTTTTCAAATTTGAGATAAAACAAAATGTGGGCAAAATGCGGGGAAACACAGGGAGAGAGCGAGGCAACCTCTGCCTGTCAGAAATGGGATGCATAATTCAAACAAAGATCTGAAGTCGTGAGAGGGGTGATGGTGAGTGAAATAGCCATGCATAAAAGACCATTGGTATAATTACTGAATTGTCAGACCTGGAATATGACCAAAATGCCCCTATCAAACTCAATAAATAATGCCCTGTGCTAATATAGACTTACCTTACCTCCCAGCTAGTATCTGACAAGGCACCTTTGCTCTGGACTTCTCAAGCATTAAGAATACTTTGATAAATATATATTATCTGCTATTCTACTGTCCATATTTTTTACATAATCACCACAAAGGTTAATTAGTATAGCTATGTTCTTAATATTTTGTTATTTTAAAACATATAAATACATAACATATAAATACAATCTATAATGTTATGGTAAAAGGTGAATTTCCTAGTTATTGAAAAAATAGTCACAAATATGTTGCCTGATCCACCAGCTTTCGGCAGTGCAGTGGAGAGTGTGGAGTGGTATGTCATTCAATATTACAACATACTCTTTTGGTTACTTACAACACTCCAAAATTGGCAGTGATGTAATGGTTTTTTATAGAGAAGAGACTAGGGTCGTTTATGCATGGTTGGTTTGTCTCATGATTCTCCCACAATTGTCTCAGTTGTCTGTCATTGTTATGCATGATGTTCTCCTCCCTGGGGGCTCAACTTGCTTCCATCCCATGACTTTTCTGGGTTTTCCAGTCCCTGTTTTATCCTGGAATTTTTTCCCCGAGCCCATCTTGGGCACCTGGAGGTGCATAGTTCAGCAGTGGGTCGATCTTCCCTTGTCCGCACACTCCCCCTTCTCCAACTCTTCCTCCAACTCCTCCTTCAGCCAGCCTTCAGCCATCCCCTGCGCAATGCCCCAGAAAGCCATACTGTAGGCAGGTATGGCCACTTCCTTCTCAGGGCACTCTCCACATTTTTATTCTGCTGCTCTGATGGAATATCGATATATCATCAAATCTTCCAAAATACTAATCAGAATCTCAGAGAGAGGCAGCAGAGGCAAGGATCCTGCGTTTGTTCTCCCCCTGCATTTAGGTGATGAGTTACCCATGGGGGGGGGGGTTGAGTGAGTGCACGAGTGCCTCTCTCCGTGATTTTGATTCATATTTTGGAAGATATGATTATATATTCCATCAGAGCAGCAGGGGGGAAAAGCATAGGGCGCCCAGAGAAGGAGGCGTCTTTTTTAGTCAGTTTCAGCAAGTGTGTGTTTACAACAGAGAATCTCCTCCCCCTTTTACATTTGTGCAATTCACAGACTCAAGGAGGAAGGGAGAACTTCTATTCAGTTTCGGCAGTGTGTGTGTGTACAACGGAGAATCCCCCCTTTTTACTTTTGTGAATGCAATTCATTATTCCATTTTGCAAGATGGGTTGTGAAATGGCCACTCACCGGGGGGAGGGGAGAGGGGAGGACTTTCTTCACACCAAGCCACACCATGCATAAGGTTTTCCCATCTCAGGATATAAAAGTGTGAGACAAGAGAGGGACAAACCAGGGACATACTAACCATGCATAAAAGACCAAAGTGCACTGGAAGGTGGTCAGGAAATAAGACAGAAAGAAGACATGAGTGCTGTATTCTTACATTGCTTTATTGTAGCACTACTTGGGTAGGAGCCATGTGTGTATCAACTATGAACTCTACTATACCATATCTACAGGCTTGCCCATAGTGTTTCACATACCAAGATGATAAAGTGTGTTCTAAGAAACAATTTGGCAGACAGCTCCATAAACCAATAGGCAACAGAACGACAGCCTGTATCAAACATGAAACAATATTATGGTTCTTTTCAAGATGACATCCTACTGCTCCCATATTTTCAGGGCCATCAATCTCCACAGTGGTTTGATAGCAATCTTTTGTTCTATGTGGGAGATGCAGCCAAAGAATAATATTAGCTACACTATCATTTTAAAGAAACTTTCTATCTTATCTTTGCAATTATGATCCAGAAGTGTGGCATCAGCAACTTCCTAAACATAGCATGCAGTAGTTACATGAGTTAATTGCACAGTTAGGAGATAATGCAGTAGCGTTAACACGATTTACTATGTAATTACCATTGCTTCCAATGAAATTATTGTGTAGCTGCCACCTACTATCTTATGTTATTTTGTGATAACTATAAAGTGATTACTGTGATTACTATTTTTGAGAGACTGTGTTGATCTTTGACCAAAGTTTACTGGGCAAATTTAACAAAAAGCTCCAAACGTAAACTTACCCTTCCTCTTAGTACTGTTTTGAGCTATATTTATTATTCCAGTTAAATCTTGTCCCTTACATTACATCTCTGAAAGATTTTATGCCAGGTTCAGGTTCAGGAATGGTTGAATCCCCTGTATCAAAGGAAACAACAGTGCTTAGGATGAAATAAATACATGAATTTTCCTGGTAACTGCAGTGGTTTTCCAATATGAGATCTCATTGACTCACCCAATTTATTTATTCAGTTCTGTTTGCAGTCTACTGCATCTGAAGGAATAAATTTTAAATTGAACACATAAAATATAATGATAATTATTAAGTAATTTAGGTCCATGTAAACACACCGTTATAGTTTCCAGATTCAGGCATGTGGATTGCTGGATATGGTGCGTACATGGGCATATCTTCCCAGGTCCTTTGAGCTGCTGTAACAGGAACCGTTTAGGGAGGGAACAACTGCTGATACTGACCCTATGTTGGTATTGTACTGGTTGTAAAGTGGTATTGCACTGGTTATGTAGTCTTTACAATCAATGTTGGTATTGCACTGACCCAGTTTCTGGTATTGCACTGGTTATGGAAGTCTGCCTCAAGTTGCATCAGTGCATCACTGTGCTGATAAGATACCATTGCCAATAACAGCTATTTGAAATCTAAAGATAAGACATAATCTTTATCTTGCGTTTCCAACAGGTTTCAGGGAGGCTGTGAAAACCATGAATATGTGCCTGGAGGCAGTTTTGGGATGGATGAAGGCTAACAAGCTGAAACTTCATCCCAACAAAACAGAGGTGCTTCTGTTGGGGGGAAGGTCTGATGCAAGTGTTGAGATTTCTCCTGAATGGGGTTCCACTTCCCCTAAAGGGGTAAGTTCGTAGCTTGTGGGGTACTGCTGGACCCAGGGCATTAACACGTGGCAGTGGTGGGCAGGGGTGCCTTTCACCAGCTTTGGCCAGTGAACCAGTTGCATCCCTTCCTAGACAGATGTTTGCCCTGGTAACATTTAGATGAGATTTCTGCAGTGCACTCTCAGAGGGGGCCACCATTGAAGATTG
This sequence comes from Euleptes europaea, assembly GCF_029931775.1. Classification (NCBI taxonomy): domain Eukaryota; kingdom Metazoa; phylum Chordata; class Lepidosauria; order Squamata; family Sphaerodactylidae; genus Euleptes; species Euleptes europaea. The sequence goes on along the minus strand of NC_079319.1, from coordinate 22,663,777 downwards.
TCTAGAAGCTTCAGTTGGTCCAGAACGCTGCAGCCATAATGTTGACTGGAGTGGGTTGTATGGATCATGTCTGTCCAGTCTTTGCCTATCTACAGTGACTAAAGGGGACCTCTATATGCAGAGGTAGAAAACCTCTAAATATCATTGGCAGGAGGTAACATCAGGGGAAGGCCTCAGCCTTGATGCCCTGTTGTTGGACCTCCAGGGAAACTGGTTGGCCACCATGTGAGGCAGGATGCTAGACTAGATGGACCACTGCTCTGATCCAGCAGGGCCCTTCTTATGTTCTTTGAATGTGAATCCTTGATAACAGACTTTTATATTTCAGCCATTAATTCTATGTCTATTATCTGTCCTAGACTCATTTCGGCTGTCATTCTTTTAAATGGATTTAGAAATGACAGATTCTCAAATTCCTTCTATAGTATAATACTAAATATTAGGGGCTGCTGTCATAAAGTAAAGTATATATAATCTATAATGGAACAACAAGCATTGATTTCAGCCACCTTTCTGGTTGTCTTAAAGTTAAGAGTGGAGGGGAGAGATCTGGGAGAAAAGATACCATTTGATGAGAGATTATGTAGTCTTTACAATCGAGAAAATTTGGTTGCGGTTGCAGTAGAGGAATGTGATATGAAATTTTACAGTTGAAGGAGAAATGTCACAGTATTTTGATAAGAGAGCGATGAACTTCCCCCCCCTTGTGCCATTATAAAGGCGATGTCAGAAAAATACATCATTTATAACCCAGAACTCCACCATTATCTGCTAGTAAGACACCTGTTTTAAAACACACAAGGATCTTTTCCCCCTCTAAGACTAAAGCTCTCTATGAAGCTTAGTCTTCTTTTATAACTATGGCAGAAAGCCGACACTTGTATGTGCTAAAGTCCTCCCCCCACACACAGATATACTTTGGTACACAGAAAGTGTAAAGACCATATATATGTGCCACAGATAACATCTAAAACTAATGCTACAGCTAAATAAATGTACAGACATTATCTTTAAAGCCTTTTTTACGTAATATACCCTTCAGAAAAGGACAGCAAATTACTGGCATATAAGTTCTTTTGATTAGCTAGAGATACAACCTGGATTCTTGCTGATGGGTACTCTTTACTGTGTCTAACCTAGGAAAGATAGTGTGCAGGGATTTTGTTCATATACAAATATTAACTAAATATCCTAAATTCACAGTTATGACCAGTGTAAAGGTATATCTACAGAAATAGACTGACATACGCAAGAAACTTAGGAACACTTCAGTATTATTTCTCCAATATTACAGAACTAACAGCCATACGTCAGGTGTGTCATGATGGCACACACACGCACACAAGCTGGAAGCTGAAGACAGCTGCATGTGGGAAATTAAGTGGTGGCTTAATTCACGTGACTCCGATCTGCTCATGGGGAAGGGGTGCAAAGTGTTGGCTATGAGAGAAGAACTGGCAAACTGATTTCAGAAGGCCTGTCTTTGATTATATAGCTTCTATTTATACATATTTGTTACAGGACCAAAATTAGGAAAGTACAGGGGCATAAAAAAAATGCTATCCAGGATAAGAACTCACAGATGGAAGCAAAGGGATTTGTGGACTATATCTAGCCTTGATTCAACAACTTTTTATGCATACAGGATAGACAGAGAGAGAATATGGTGTTAAGCTAGTGTAGTGCAGTAGTGAACAGCATGAAGTGTGAGCCATGAAACTTTCTTGCCAAATCTCATTTCAGTCATGAACCCACTTGGGGGCTTGATGCATGCCACTATTCTCACCCCTGTCATGTACAATATGGGGATAATAATACTTGCCTGCCTTACAAGAAGGCTCTAAGGACTTTATTAATTTAGAAAATGTGTACGCTGCCTTGCCAGATCTACTCAGTATGGCTCACAACAATACAACAAAACCAAGCAAACAATAGGAACAAACAAAAATATCAATGAAACAATCCAAGTTAGTTAAAAAATGTCAATAAAAGCAGTCAACGACAGTAAGCCAGGGCATAAAAGCACACAAAACAGAGCAGTTTAAAGCCTGCGTGGTGTAGTGGTTAGGAGCGGTGGGCTCAAATCTGGAGAACCGGGTTTGATTCCCCACTCGTCCACATGAGCGGCGGGTGGTGAACCGGGTTGGTTTCCCCACTCCTATACATGAAGCCTGCTGGGTGACCTTGGGCTAGTCAACAGTTCTCTCCAAACTCTCTCAGCCCTGCCTACCTCACAAGGTGTCTGTTGTGGGGAGAGGAAGGGAAGGGGACCAGCGACCCTAATACACAGGAATTGTTAATTAATGCCGTGGATTGTCTTTTGTAAGCATCTTCATACTATAATATTTTAAGTGAGTACCTTGTCTGGGCAAAGTCTACAGTAGCTCTTATCTCAAAAATCTTTTTACCCTTTGTTTTTGTCCCTAAATCCCCCCCATTGGCAGATGGTGCCTTCTGTGGCTGTTAGGAATGATCGATCCTGTACTACTAATCTGCAAAATAAAAAATGAAAACAAACTCCATGCAGATTTTATAAACTCATGTCATCATCTGCAAATATACAGTTAATACACTGACTGATCTAACTTTAATGAACCATGGGCTGAGTTAACAGAACAATACTAGCAGCCAAGAAAAGCACTTCGCTCCCCACCACTCTCTCCCTTGTAATGTAATTGCAACAGAAAAGAAGATTCTTGCTCAAGCAGAAAGGAGCTGTCCCTCATGAAGAAAGCAGAAGCAAAAGCAGCAGCAGCCCAGTTAGCCTAGGCCAGACCATACTCATCCACCCAGCCCAAGGTACCAGCACAGTAGCTCACTAGCACACACAAAGGCCTCTCTGTTGTCATTCTGAGTTCCTGAATGGTCAGTTGATTTCATAAGAGTACGCTGCCCAGGCCTGTCAATCTTCCCCTGCCTCTCCTAGGACTCTTCCTCCAGTGTTACTTCACGATTGAAGATAACCTCTACTCATGGAGATGTTTGCTTCCCCTGTACCTGGGGAGAAAAGGCTGTGCTTATGAGTTTTTGTAGAGAGAGGTTGCATGCAGAGTTTCCTGGAGACAGGTCTGAAACAGATTGACAGGCTGCCACTCCCTGAGTGGTAAGAGTGCTATGTTTGTCCTAATAGGACAAACTCCACTGCACTTTGCAAATTAGAAATGTAGTATAAAGTATAGGCAGAAGTACATTTCAGAGGTGGCATGACATTGTTCAAAAGGAAAGCTTTTGGAGTACTTGTTTAATCCATGGGTTGAATAGCATTTTGTTCCTTGTTGATCTTAACTGTTGGTTTTATTGTTTGTTTGCCTTGGTGTTTTGATAGCTGTCAGGTCCAAGCACCTGTGCCTATCAGTACCCTCCTACTCTAAGGCTCTTATGCTGGATCTTATGAACCTCAACATCAGAACAGCACTTCACAAGATCAGGCCACAAGGAATGCTCTTTGGCTTCAGGCAAGAAGTACAACAGAAATAATATTTTAATTTATGTGTGTTTGGGCTGTATTCTATAAATTTGCAGACCTCGATCCAAACCTAGTAACTCAGTAAGTTGGGTTTGTGGCCTGATGCAGTGGTTGCAAAGTAATGTATCGGCCTCTGCTCTGTGTAGGGTGAATAGGGGCCACGTAGGAGGTGTATTATCATGCCACTATACATCTGGATGCACATCTGAATCTACTCTCTATATGGGGTTAATGAATCACAGTTTACCTCCCCTCCCTTAACTTAGTTTTTAGTTAAGTGGGTGGTCTTTTAAAATTGTTTTTATAGGCTACTTACTAGCCTGAGGGCTGTTTTATGAAAATTGTTTTAGGCTGCTGAATGTTTTGTTCTGTTTTTATGCTCTGGCTGGGCTTTTAATTACTGTGTTTTTAATAGTTTGCTATTTAACAATTTAGTGCTGTATTATGATTCTATCATGTTTTACTTCGTAAGCTTTCTTTAAGTTTCTCTGGAGAGGTAGCATAGAAATTTCCTATATGTGAAATCAGAAGCTGCTGTTGCAAGTACATCCTTCTTGCTGGATTGGGGATCATTCATGTGATTTGTTTTGTATTTGGTGAATTGTCACAGGAATCAAATCATCCACTTGAGTCATATGGGTAACATACTATATTGCCCCCCCCCCCCATGTTCTTCTTGTTGAAATAATGAGTTTGTCAGACACTTGGTATCGTGTTGTGTAACATGTTTCAACTCTGTGCTATTTCTGCCGAACTCTGTCCTGTTGACAAAAATGTGTGAAGATACATCTCTTTCCCTATAGAGAGCCTCACCATTCGGGGGATAAGTAATTGCTGATGGAATTTAAAAAAATCCCTGGGAAGTAGTCACCAAAGCAAGAATAGCTTTATTCCCCCCCTCAATGGCTTTCTACATACAATAAGAAACAGCAACAGGAAATGTGTACCCAACAGGAATTTTGAAATTTTAAAACTTCCATATTACTGGCACGTTTCCTCCATAGCTCACCTGTAAAGCACCTGTTTTGCATGTGGAAGAGCTCTGCCTCAGTCTCTAGAATTTAGGGGGAGGGGCTGTGGCTTAGTGGTAAAGCTTCTGCTTGGCCTGCAGAAGGTCCCAGGTTCAATCCCCTGCATCTCCAGTTAAAGGGACTAGGCAAGTAGCTGATGCGAAAGACCTCTCCCTGAGACCCTGGAGAGCCGCTGCCAGTCTGAGTAGACAATACTGACTTTGGTGGACCAAGGGTCTGATTCAGTATAAGGCAGCTTCATGTGTGTTCATGTGTGAATTTCCAGTTAAAATAATCTTATGTAGCAGGGCTGGGAAAGACCCTGCCTGAGACCTTTGAAAGTCACTGCCATTACTGTGCTAAGTGGACCAGTGCTCACTTCCTCATTATGTCAGGTTTGTGTGTTTTTACCACTTTTGTGGCATCTGCATTCATTAGAGTTGCCAACCTCCAGGTGGTAAAGAAAATTAGCAAGCACTGATGGCTACTGGAAGCATCAATAATACTTTATATCAATTCAGTCTTATAAATCACACAGTATACAATAAAACAAAAAGCAAAAAAAGTCCTGTAATGAAAGTAAATTCCGCCGGGTGAACTATCCCGATCTGTTGACTGAAGGCGGCACTAGCGGCATGAGGAGCCGCAGATGAAATAGATTCTGCAGGCAAAGTAGTTGCAAATCGATGCTGGCTATATGTACCTGAAGAGTTCCAAGCTGAGACTTGGTCTGCAGTAGAATACAACAAAAATGTAGGGCTGAATTGCCCTTTCTTTAGGAAATTTTCCTTTTGAATATTTTATGATGGCCCGAGCCCGAGATAGGATTCTGGTATATTCCTATTTTGCTCTTGCTTTATCCATCGGGCTTATAGTGGCATGAGAAAATTATTTAACTCCAACGCCAGTGAATAGTATCACATCTATCGTGGTGGCTGGAGATCTCCTGCTATTACAACTGATCTCCAGGCGACAGAGATCTGTTCCCCTGGAGAAAATGGCTGCTTTAGCAATTAGACTCTATGGCATTAAAGTCTGCCCCTCTCCAAACCCTGCCCTCCTCAGGGTCCACCCCAAAATTTCCACGTATTTCCCAACCTGGAGCTGGAAACCTTAGCATTCATGTATCATGTGATAATGCACATGATAATGCACATGATAATGCACATGATAATGCACAGGGAATCATAACATCATTGGATCTGGAAGACTATCTGTGGGACAGATTCAGTAAAAGACACCTTCATGTGTCCAATTAACAGTATATTTTGTAGTGGAGGAATTGGGTATCCCTTGTAGGAGTCTGACAATGAACAACTCAGAGCAGGTATGTCTTGTAATGGGACAAAACTTTAAAATACAATGCTCCGGGATATTCTCATGCACAGAATGAAATTTTCTCAGTTTCTCTTTCAATGAAGTTTGAATAAGAAAACTTCTCAGGAGGTTGTGCTGTTAATCTGCAGTATTGTAGAAAGGAGAGGTAGTGATAGATGTTTGTGACTGAGCCCACAGAAAACAGATACGGCATCATAGATATATCAGCAGTTGAATATACTAGTTTTATTTTCAGTGCTAATGTTAATTTAACAAATACCTATTATATAATTATAACAGCTTATATTTGGTGGTGTAAAATTTGTGTGTGTGAAACGATTCAGATAATCGCAGGACTGGCACTTATATGTACAACACAGATGATGTTATTAAATTGAAAAAATATGTAAAAAGGAACATAAGAGTAGAGTTATCATGATTATGTTCAAGCTAATCGGTGTTATTAAAACGGTAGGCATAGAAGTTGCATAGAAGTTGTAGTGACTGCTTTTTGGGAGCAGTGCTTGTACTTTCTGGAAATAGTAGAAATTCCAAGGAGAATATTTATATTTTAATATTTCTTTTTAAAAAGTGATTACTTGTTTTTTTTTTGCTGTCAAATCACAGCTGCCTTATGGTGACCCCATGGGGCTTTCAAGGCAAGAGACGTTCAGTTTGCCATTGCCTGCCTCTGCATCACAACCCTAGATTTCCTTGGTGGACTCCCATCTAAGTACTAACCAGGGCCAACACTTTCGAAAAATGTAGCTGGGCAAGAAAGTAATGGATTGTCAACAGTGAAGTGTATGCCAATCTGAAGATATTATTTCTTTAGTTAACAAGTATACTTATACCAAAGTCTAGTAAAATTCATTACCTAAGTAAAAAATATTTGCTAGGTATAGGGTATTTATTTACATAATTTTATTCCACCTTTCTGAGCGATCAGGGTCATTAAGGTGGCTAACAATTAAAAGCAAAACATTATAAAACTGACTTCACACCATGAGTAAAATGAATATATAAAAACACAGACCCAACAATTAGAACATTCGGCAGGAAGGAGGGGGTCACTGAGGGAAGCCAGCCAAACCAAAAAAGTATTCACCCATTTGTGGAAGATAGTGACAGAAGGGAACTGATGATTAACAATGGGAAGACATTTCCAGAATTTTAGTGACATGACCAAGAAAGCATTCTCTTGGGTTGCCATCCATCTAACCTCAGAAGGTGGGGGCACCAGAAGCAATGGCTCTCGCTCACCTGGAGCCAAGTTTTACGGGCCCGCACTGGGGAGCCTGATGTCCAGGCCATAACATCTGGGACGGGGGGGTGAGAGAGAGCGATGGCTGCCCCTGGCATGCCTCTTTGGCTCCCGGCAGCTGTGGTAACTCTCTCAGAGGGCTTGCTGCGGCAGCAGGCCAGGAGCAAGGCAGGGGATATTTGGTAGACATGAGGCAGCATGGGCTTGCTCCCAAAACCATGCTAGGCTAAATAGGCGGGTATCACGTTCTTTAGTAAGGCCCAGGGATTCCCCAGTCCTTGCAATTATTTCATGGCATGCAGAGCAGTGGGGGGATGGAACAGTCTGGCACCTCAGGTACTGGATGCTAGGAAGCCCATCACCCTGCAAATTCTGTCCAGTCTGATAAAGGTGTTGCATAGAATCTGCCTCTTGGCGTTCAAGGTCACCCTTTTTGAGGCCACCTTTACCCTAGAATTTTATGGGGCTTTGAGGGTTGGGCAGCTAGTAGCGGGGTCTGCCTTTGACAGGTCAGATAGGGCTTTACGGGCCTAGGATGTAACTGTGGGTAGGTCTGTAGTCCACATCACCATCACTTGGTCAAAGACAGACCAAACAGGGAAGGAGTGAATCTTGATGTTGGGAGCAGCGCCTTCATGTGAACTCTGCCCCATCAGGGCTGCCTTGGCCTTCTCTGCAGTAAGGCTGGTGGGGGATAGGCCATTTCTACGGCATGCTGACAGTTCCCCTTTAACCTGCTACCAATTTACAAGCATGCTACGGATGGGCCTGGCAAAGATTGGCTTTCCTCTGGGTGACTTTGGCTCTTTCAGAATCGGGGCTGCCTCTACTGCAGTGGCATGGGGCCTTCCTCATTAATGTTCTCTATTCTTAAGTGGCAGCTGGAAGGTGGTGGCTGGTGTGGTTTTGCAGCCACAGCATTGTGCACTGGGCTGGGGTATAAGCGGCAGGTTGGACGAATGGATTGAAGCAGAGTGGTTTGGCGTTAACAGTATGCGTTGGGACTCCCTGTTACCACATGTGCAGTGCAAAGGATCACAGCACAGAGTGCCAGACGTCATACTGGTGCAGCTGTATGAAAATGGCGGAAATGATCTGAGCAAGACAAAAGGCAGCAACTTATGGAGAGCAGTGGTTATTGGAAGAACGCTATGGGAAGAATGGGAAGAGCCCTTGGCAGAACTGTCATTCCTTACCAGGATCTATTGAGTTGCATGGAAGCCTTGTTTTGCCCAGATGGCATTCATCTGTCCTCATGGGGCATGGACATCTGGTTGCAGGACATCCGGCATGGACTGTGGGTTGCAGCTTTAGGCATTGGCGGGAGTCGACTGGAAGCTCATACCCTTTCGCCCTCCTCATTTGGCAGTTTGGGCATGGGGCCAGGTTTGGGGAAAAGCCAGCCTGCGTGCCCCCTTTTCCCATGCTGAGGACCCTAATAAGGGGTTTTGGGAGAGACCTGGATTTGGACATGCTCAGCTTGGGGGCTGTGGGATGGTCTCCTCCAAGTGGCAGTGGACCACACAGTAGACTGCTGTCCAAGTGGGTCCACCATGTTGCCATCTCAGGTTGCACCCAGCAGTCGGGTTGGGGGAAGGATTCATCAGCTGGCATACAGGTCACCTGATGTCCAGATCCCACCCCTATGCTATGCCAATGCCTAATGCTGTTACTAATAAAGTTGTGGCCTGTTCCAATCCAGCTATGTCTCGTGTTTGTCTTTCTTAAATGCTGCTTAACAATGGGCTCTAGGTCGTTTCACAGGGTTTAGGGCAGCACCGGGTTGTACGGATGGGGGTGGGGAGATCCCCAGGGATGGATGGACCTCTGGCTCCCTTGCTAAGGTTGGGCCTGCAAACAGGACCTCAGAAGATAATCATAGTGGTTGGGAAGGTCTTCGTGGAAGTAGCTGGTCCTTAAGATATGTAGATTGCAAACTGTAAAGGTATATTTATGTATAAAACACACACACACATATATATGAATAAGAACAGTATAAAACATACAACCAACAATGTAATAAAGCCAGATTACAGAACTAGAGAACATGCATTAAAAACAATCTGATACATACAAATATGCCTTACTGCAAGATTTGGTCTCACACTTGTGAAATATTTCACTCAGCCTACATGCATGGAAAGCCTTTGGAGAAGAAGAAGTGTACATCTAAAAAAATGAAAGTAGATATTTTCTTCTATTAACCCTGCTTGCTTAGACAAATCATCTTTTTTTAAAGTTTCTCAAAACAACCATCAGAACCCCAATAGTCATGAGTGTGAAATGTCTTTGCATTTATCAGAAAAGAATCTCCACACAAAGGGACATTAATCAGGGGCAGCTGCTCCTTTGCTAAGGAAGGGAGCAAACCCCAGAGTCCAGCAGCAGCAGATGATCTTATCAGGGAGAAAAGGAGGGGGGACCCTCTTCAGTAATATCATCAGCTTGTTCATGCCAAGTCTGGCATTTCAGTATAGATACATTTGTGGTGCGGATGGGGGAGAGTAGGGGGCTGGTGCACGGTGGGGTAAAGGGAGAGAGCGAAGAAGAAGGACTGCACAAACTACACGTAAGTGGGATGTAATAACTCCGCAGCCTGCTAGGTCTGTGCAGTGTCACACTATAATTGGGAATCTTTTCTGTCATTTTGAAATATCAGCGTGAAAGTGGAGCTCAGGTTAACCCTCTCAGGAGCAACAACAACACAAAACGTACCATTCCAGACTCTTTCTGCTATACATACCTGGCCATTTTTCTTCACATGGTATTTCCTGCTAATGTTATGAGTTATGAACTCGTTATATACTAAGTAAGTAAAAAAAATAAGTACCTGATGTGCAGGTGTTACTGAGGTAATAACTACCTGACGTGCAGGAGACATGTTTTTAAAATTACTCCTTGAAAATAAAGCTTGAGATATATATTTTTTTAAGTAGCAAATACCATGTGGATTTTTTTAAACATTCCAGGTCAAACAGGTAATCTGAATATATCAGTTTTCCTTCAGCAATAAACCAAATGAAGTCTGGAAATTGATATAACAGCAAACCTCTCTTGTGATTATAGTGTAGTGACTGAGTATGAACTGGGAAATATTCAAGTCTTGCTTCTGCCATAAACATACTAGGTGGCATTAGGCAAGCCACCGTCTACCAGTTTAAGCCCCTTGTCAGCAATATGGAGAAAATAACTACTTTATAGGATGCTGTATAGTGTACAATAAGATAATGAATGCCAAGAACTTTGATCACTTGGGGCACTGTTCAAATCCTGTTGTTACATAAGAAAGACTCATGAAAACTCACAGGGAAGAGGAAATCTCACCCCCTATTGGCCCTGTGTTATGCAACTCTGCTTGCCCTCCTACTTAGTGGCTTTTTACTTGTCCCTCTCTTGACCCCCCCCTCCCACCTGATGTTTCTTCCTGTCTATCTCCTCTTGTTCCCCCTCCCTCTTTCTTGGCAGCACCTTACCACATTGGTTCTGGTTGGCCCCTAGCTTTTGTTTTACTTCATCCTCCACTATCCATCACATGAACACACGAAGCTGCCTTATACTGAATCAGACCCTTGGTCCATCAAAGTCAGTATTGTTTACTCAGACCAGCAGTGGCTCTCCGGGGTCTCAGGCCTAGTCCCTTTAACTGGAGGTCTTTCACATCACCTACTTGCCTAGTCCCTTTAACTGGAGATGCTGGGGATGTCGCGCACAGCTTGTCTGGACTTCAGGAGCTGGTAGCAACTTCACACCACGCAGTTCTGCTATGTACAGTTTATTTACAGTATTTACACAGAGTCCTTTGGCTGTTAACATTCACAGCTCTGAGCAACAGCATGCTCCGCCAGCATATATATTTCAGCAAGAGGGTACTCACATTCACTATACGGACTTATATACACATTCATGACCAATCACAGTTCACCTGAGATGAGTCATTCTGGAAATCCCCATTCCTGGCTGTACAAACTGGATCAGACCAGCATCATCACATGACTTAGCTGTCACTCTGATCAGTATGATCTGTTTAGCAAACTGCAGACTAGGCATAACTTTGACATATGTTGACAGGGGATTGAACCTGGGACCTTCTGCATGCAGAGCAGATGCTCAACCACTGAGCCACAGCTCCTCCTATCCTACCCTACTAGCTATGATTTCTTCTTTTCACACCTCTTCTCTCATTTATTACAGCAGGTGGATTGGTGATACTGTTTTAGCTTGCCTCAGAAACCAGATTGGTGGGTGAGATCTTACAGTGGAGTCCCTCCAAATTGTGGCATTTTAAAGCCTTTTCTTTTTTATTTAATGTCCCAGCTTTAAGCTTTTTCTTCAAATTTGCAGGTTTGCAGAAACACCTACTAACTCCCTGGACCGCCCCTCCTTACAGATTTTTTGATCTACATAGGGTATCATCAGGGCTATTTGATATATGATTACTAAGTTAAATGCCGAAGAGAACTTTTAGAGCCTTTACGTGATTAAACTGTAGTTAATGGCACACTTATATTGCCTGTGTGAAAGATCTTCCCTTTCTGCACAGAATTTCTTTGAATTCAGTAAGACATTTCTTCTTCTGTTTTTAAAGATCTAATCATAATTACGTATAACATATTTTCAGTGCACACATAAGTAAGTGCTGTTTCGCTTAGAGTGCAATTGTATGCAGTTTCTCCTTTCTAAGACCATTGATTTTAGTGAGTTTAGAAAGGAATGACTGCATAGGATTGTGCTTTTAGATAGCCAACCTATTTCAATAACAGGAGTTTTTGAAAATATACAAATCAGCAATGTTTTCACAAAAGAGAACATGATGCTCTTCAGTATTTGAAGTATTGTAAAGAAGTACCTTATATGCTGTTTTTCCCCCTTAGTCACCTAACTGCTAAAACATTTACTAGCAGGAGGTCCCATAGTGAAACTTACTTCCAAGAAATTGTGTGTTGACTTTAAGGTTATTCCATTTTATTGACACATTTGCTTTAATGCCAACGCCCCCTCTTCTACCACAGTGCATAGTTGAGTACATTTGAGGAGCTGGTTCACACATGAATGTACATAATTTGATTTCTCCTCCTCACTTGATTGCCAACGCTTGATGACTAAAAGCTAAAATGTATTAACTGGCCCACTGAAAAATATTGCGTATGAGGAGATATGAGAAAGGTTATCTGTGATGCAGGAACTCTGATGACTAATTAATATATCAAAATTAATATATCCAAATACAAGCTCTCTCACCACTATTAATGAGGCTTAAGTGGTCTTAGTTTTCTGTGGAATTTTACCCATATTCTATTGGGAGCATTTTGGAACAGAAACCGATTGATATCCTAGCTGTGTGGGCAGTACTACAGCATTTGGCTGTTTTAAAGCCATCCAGTAATATTGGAAGATATGAGAGGAAAATTGCCTTCCTATACCAGTATTACCCCAAGTCCCAGGATGTGTGCTTTTTATATGAGAGGAACTTTGTAATGGATTCTTTCACATGGTCTAGATCTTCCAATATTACCAGAGCACAGCTGATCATATTTTCCTTATTCCTTGGTCTTTTATGCATTGCTGTTTCACTCGCCATCACCCCTCCTATGACTTCGGGTCTTTGTGTTGATTATGGATGCCGATTCCTACCGTCGGAGGTTGCCTCACTCTCCCCCTGCGTTTCCCTGCATTTTCACAGACCTGTTTTATCTCAATTTTGAAAATACGGCCAAATCACGTGAAAACACATGGGGAGAGTGAGCCAACCACTGATGGTCAGAATTGGCATGCATAATCAACACAAAGACTTGAAGTCATCGGAGGGGTGATGGCGAGTGAAACAGCTATGCATAAAAAATCCTTGGCCCTAACTGACTGGTTCGCATCTGTTTCTTCATGTTATTTTGTTGCCTATTTAAATTAAACATGGTGATAATGGATTTCTTACAGCCCATTCCTGAAAAATGGGCCCAAAGCCCTTAGGAGGCTGACTACGGCCTCCGCTGGCGCAGGGGCCCACACCGCTGGCGCCCAGAAGGCGCACGCTGGCATGAGTGGCCCCAGCGCCGGTGTGCAGGGCCATGCGCCGTTCCCCGACTGCCACTGCCTCCGGCCGGCCTCCAGCCGCTGGCACAGGGGCCCACGCCGCCGGCGCCCAGAAGGTGCACATTGGCATGAGTGGCAGTGTGCAGGGCCGGGGGCTACTCCCCGATCCTGCCACCTCCCGACGGCCTCTGGAGGTGTTCCTGGGGCGTAACGGCGCCGGCCGCAGGGCGGGGCCAACGTTAGTCGGACTCCCGAGCACTTTCGGCTCAGGAACGCCCTTTTTTATTTTTGTTAAGATATCTCCTGTGCAACCCGGTTGCTTGGGTTTTTGGCGCCGGGCAGAGGTTTCGGCAGTGCTGAAACCTCTTTAGGAGGCAACACCGCTAGTTTGCCTACTAAGCCTGGCGCGGGCATTCCTTTCAGGAATGCGCTGTTAAACTTTTTAAAAGAAGCAGTCCTACTCATCTGATAGACTATTAACACTGTAGTCATCTATGATTCCATTTGCTTGTTTGGTATTTAGCCAATTTATAAACCTTGATCAGTCTTTGTTTTTTGATTTCTCTGGATTCACTTTTTCTCACTGTAACCAATTCTAAAACTCTATGGACATCTTCAGATTTTTATAAACTTACTTCATAAAGCCTTTACTATTATTTTTCTCTCCTATGAATATGTTACTAGGAATGTTTCCAAATTTTCATGGCAAACCTGATCTGAAAATTCACATATCTTCTATAGCTTTTTAATTTTTGGCATGAAATTGTGGTACTCCTTTTTTGATGACTATGTGAACGAAATTTGCTATTGAACTTGTGGTTTTGTTTATGTACCTGTGGCTTGAAAATGGTGTGCAATCTACAATTGATGTAGACGAGTGTAAAAATGTCATAAAAGAAACTATCAAATATGTGAACTTTGCCAAAGAAAACTGGTGGCATGAAAAGCTAACCCAGCCCAAAAATTAAAAGATGAAAAATTGCATAGTCATATAATCCTACCAATTACCCTCGTCTTTATATAGCCTCCTTGGCCTACTCCATGTTAACATCAAGCTTCCTATTGTTATACCTTAAAGATTCATACTCCAGTAATCTTCTCCCTGTCCTCTCTAGTCTTCCTTTTTACCCTTTCTCATTTACTACCCTTTTTACAGAAGTACATTCTTTATTCTTTCTCAGTTCCAAGCTTTTCCTCAAATGTTTCCACTCCCACCATTACTAACCCATTCTTGCTATCAATTCTGGACTATCCGTACCATCCGTGTCCACTCAATATAGATTTTATGCTGTCTGGAGAGTGATTGTGAGAGCAGTCCTATACAGGCCTGCTCAAAATTATACACAGGTATATTCAGTAGGCACACTCCTAAGGAAGGGTCAAACTGCTGTTATGTGCAGTCAATTTCTTAAAGCATTTTCTTCTTTCTCTGTTCCCTTGTAGCATGACGTTTGACTCACTATAGGAGTCATCTATTTGCGAATCCCTTCCAGCACTCTGCTTTTGGCACATGACGAATAGGGTTGCATTGGCTGAGTGAAGAAGCGATCAGGCCTCACATCAGAGGGTTGGTCTAGCTGCCAGAACACTCTGTGGTTCATGCTCAGGAGTGTAAAGAAGATTAAATAATAATAATAATAATAATAATAATAATAATAATAATATAGCTGTGGTACAGACTCTACTTCCTTTGCTTTTCCTGCTTTACATTCATAGTATAGGGAGAGGTAGTGTTCCTGGGCTTTTCATGTGACACTTTGAGATATGACAGTTGCTTCAAGGCTTTTAATCTCTTTGTAGAGGTTCATAGTCATAGTCCTGTCATAGCACCTACCAAAGTGTCCTGATCTGAGAGCCTATTCACTTCCGATTGGGACATGGTATTCCTAGTTTGTGCGGAAGCTGGCTCTTACTTTCAGACTTGGAAATAATTTAGTAAATTAAGAAACTGGAGCCAGGATTGATTAATACTGTTAAATACACATGGTTTACTGTAACATAGTTGTTTAGAATGGTCTTCTTGCTTAGTTACAGTAACTTCTGTGTTCATTTTCTTAAGAGGCTTTTTATAGAATGGCCAAGGAACGCTGTGCTAATTCAGAACGATGCCTGTGGGTTCCGTTTTTCTTGCTGTAGAATCCTGAATGAATCCTGTGAAAAAGGAAATGTTACTGTTTTGCCACCTCCATTATGTTATCTATTCCAGTGCAATTACACACTAATTCAGAGCTCTTTGTGTTTGGCTAATAGCTTCTGATTCAAGGCTGTCACACGGTACCTATTCTTTGTGAACTTCTAATGCTGCCTGCCAGTGGTTTTAGTGCTTACCTATGGAACACATTTTTCTTTGGACTAGATGTTCATCATGGAAAGATCATTAGGAAACCATCAAGATACGATGCCATCTATTAGTGGTACTTGTAACTAAGATCACAATTATCAAAAGCACGGGTTTGGGTTTTGTTGTTGTTGTTGTTGAAGCTTGCTTATCCCTGCGATAAATGTAGTTGTCAGCAGGATAAGTTCACGCGTCGGATAAGGTCACAATTTCATTTAGTGACAACTTCCTAGAGTGTGAACTTATGAGGTTCGATTTATTAAAGAGTCAGGACTGATAAGATCACTGAATGGCTAGCCTGATTTATCTGGGTTTGACTGCAGTACTTGAAAACAGAATGCCATATTTCAAGTTTATTCTTGGAACTGTAGTTTAGTGTGGCTTTGAGAGGTGAGTACTGTGGGGCACTGGGGTGGGGGTGGGAATGGCAATGGTGAAAATGTTTGAAAGAAGGAACAAAGACCCGTTGAGTCACTTCACAGAATATGATGTATGTTTCAAGAAAGCATCACAGAAGCATATATAAAGTAACCTTTCCTGAATGCAAATTTACTGTGTTTTTATTGTAATCGCAGATGCACACCATAATTTGAAACCTAATTTCTGCAGGAACTCTTAATCTGCTATTGCATTTCTCTGTGTATTATCAGGAACTAGCAAATGCTTAAACCGCACCGAACAGTCCCCGCTGTTATTTGAGCTAGATTCTGGAATATGCTAAGAAACTTTTAAAAGTTTTTTTGTATTCACTTTCAGTTCAGGTCCTTCTGCAACGTGCAACTTACTGTACATCCAGTACATTTGTAATATGTATGTATGTTACGTGTCATCAAGTCGCTTCCAACTCATGGTGACCCTATGAATCAGTGTCCTCCAAAATGACCTATCATTAACAGCCTTGTTCAGGTCTTGCAAACTAAGGGCCATGGTTTCCTTTACAGAGTCAATCCATCTTATGTTGAGTCTTCCTCTTTTCCTGCTGCCTTCGACGTTTCATATAGTACATCCTTATTCGAATGAGAGTAGAACAATATTTTAACCTCACAACAAACTTGTGAGTTAAGTCTAGGTGTGAGAGATATTGATCTGCTAAGTAATAATATCAACTAACTAAATAATGAATAAAAAGAAAGGAAGGGTTTGAACTAGTGTTTTACTAACTTTATCACATTGACTTTAAGGTATATGTCAGGTACAATATAATTCCATTTGTATAGAGAGATTCTCAGTTGGTACAGAGTTGGTCAGACTAATACAATTGCTTGATTATTGTTTACACTTGTTAGAAAGTCTTCAGCTCCAGTTCACAGTGATTTAGATCTTCCAGAGTTTTCCCATGGGAGGAAGGATATCGGCCCGAGCAGCAGATGGGTTTATGACTGATCTCTGATTCTACTTTGATCCATCATCTGTTGTTGAAACTATAAAGCTCTATGAAATATGAATAATGGCTATTGGATATTCCACAGATTGATGAGAGTTAATCAATATCTTTAGGTTATTTTTGTTCATTTATACATGCACAGATATATGTAAGAATGCAGATTCATAGGAAAGAATTTACTACAACTGAACCCTTGCATTCTGGCCCAGCATCTGCCAAGGTGGGCCGATTATCTTAAAAGCCATGGGATGTTTTGTAGCTGAGCTAGTGATCCATGACTTGGGGCTTCTTTTACAGTGCAGCTATCATAAGTCTTTGAGTAATCACAGACTTTAAAAGTATGCTATATCAACAAGATAAGAGGAACAGCCCACAGCACTAGCAGCATTATCTTTTACCAAAATTGATTAGCATGTACTATGGGTCTCACATATTTTGCACAAGCATACTCAGCAAGCTGGAAATATGTATGGTCTTGAAGAAAGAGTGAAGGAGAAAAAATCCTCACTGTCAAGTCTTTCTGAAAATGAAATACCCATGATTGTAACTAATTTCCAAAGCTTGGAACAGCCTGATCTTATCCATGTTTACTCAGAAATAATCCCTACAGATTTCAGTGGAACTTACTCCCAAATACGTATGCACAGGATTGTAGCCTAAGATCAGTAAGTATATTCATATGCCAAAGTTTGAGTTATATTTGCTTGTTATATTTTAAACATGAAGAACTGACCAATAGAAATAAATTTCAGAAATAACATAAGCAGGACTGTGGTTTCTTAAGCAGATTTTGGGGAGGGGATCAAATTCATTCCATTTATTTTCTTTTAAAAAAAGAAAGGGATAAAATCAGAAGTGTACCTTATATTTTGTACCATGTAGTGAAAAAAAGCACGTACACTTTCAAGATACTCATAATGAGGCCTAACTCTCAGCTAAAGGAAGAGCAAAATTGGCTATAAATACCTCATATAGTACTATAAGGCCTTTTTTTCATTGTCAGATAAATCCTGCAGAGTCACCCAGTATTATACTGGATCATTGGCCACTTGTCATTTTGTTATAAAGAGGATTTAAATTACTAAAAAAGTGTCTTTGTGATCTTGTTTTATTTGTAACTAAAAATTAGCTAACCTTCCAGTCTCTTTTTCTGAAAGGGCTTAGTAAAGGAACAGAGAACAGATCTTTCTACAAACCTGAAAAATGCCTCAGGTTTGCAGAAAAATGTGAAATCTAAAAAAAGTGGTTATAATCTGAAATAATAGAAGCAGTGCCTGTAGCTTTAAGAAACAAATGCCCTCAGTGGACGTTGCTAGGCAGCCACAACAGTATTGCCAGCCTTCAAGCTTTGTTTCTGTCAGTAAAAGTCAGGGGGAGGAGGTAAGGTGCTTTCCGGGCCTGTTTGGCCTTTGAGGGGGGACTTACCAGGCCAGTTTCAATAGCAACCACTGGGCGACTCGCTGTCACAAGATTTGCATGACAAGGACTGGCTGCTTGCTACTGTTCAACAGGAGCCTCCCCACCCAATAGTCAGTGTGATGTAGTGTTTAAGAGTTTCATACTAGGATCTGGGAGACCCAGATTCAAATCATCACTTTGCCATTGAAGCTCACTGTACTCCCAGCTGGGAGGCGCAGATCTGTTTAAAGGGCCCCCCGCGCGCCTTCAGGGGAGCCGGAACAGATCTGCGCCTCCCGGCTTCCAAGCCCCCCCGCACGCCTTCAGGGGGCTCCCCTGAAGGCGCATGGGGGGGCCTTTAAATAGATATGTGCCTCCCAGTTGGGAGGCACAGATCTATTTAAAGGGCCCCCCGCGCGCCTTCATGGAAGCCCCGTGAAGGCGTGGGGGGGGGACCCCAAATCAGCCGAATTTATTCGCTGAACCCCCGAAGTTGGCGAATTAGGCTCCCCCGTTTCCCGCCTTTTTTGAGTTCGGTTCGTCCCGAACCAAAAAACAGCCGAATCGGGGGATATTCGGCTGTTTTCCAGTTTGGGATGAACCGAATCGACAGCCCTATGGTGTAGTAGTTAGAGTGTTGGATTGGGATCTGGGAGACCCAGGTTCAGATATCCACTGTGTCATGGAAGCTTGCTGGATGACCTTGAGCCAGTCATATACTCTCAGCCTAAACAGGGTTGTTTTGAGGATAAAATGGAGGACAAGAGAATGTCATAAGGCACTTTGGGTCCCCACTGAGGAGAAAGGCAGAATATAAATACATAACTAAATAAATACAATCCTCAAAACACAATGCGTTGCTACAGCACTTCAGTTGGGGACCCCACCAGGCCTTAGCGTCATGATGAGGTGAAAAAGGTTTGCCAACATAGAAGAGCCACATTTCTTGATTTCAGGTAAAGTTCATCCCTGTTAGATTGTTGCAGGACCAGGGCCTCCTTGAAGGAGAGGTGCCTGTGGCAATATTCTGCATTTTCCTAGTTCCATGGCACCTTATATTTTTACCTGAGCTCTAATCCTTGTTTTCCCTTTGTGAATATCCTGTTTCCAGTTCTTTTCCTAGTCTGTCTTTGGGCAGTCCTAATGCATGATTTCCTGATAGTTATCAATCTTGCCTTCAGACTTTGTTCAGTGGAGTGGTAGGCTATTGGTAAGATCTAGTCCACTCAGTGTACTTTGGTCAACTTCTGTACCCCAAAACATTGTTTCTCGCTGCTTTGCTATATGTTATACCCAGTGATATTTCAGATATTTATTTTGTCTTTACTTCATTGCTTCCTGCTTGTCTGGGTCAGGGCCTAAGCTTCCAACATTGTGATAGAAAAAGAGAATGGGAGTAAAACAAAGACATATTCCTGGCTACCGTTGTCATTTGGTTCAGTTGCCAAAGCTTATTTGGTACTTCTAGCTCCTTTACTGTCTGCTTCCAGATGCCTCTTCAGTTAACAACTACGTTGTTCCCATATTGAGAAACCATTGAATTCTTCTAGAAAACTTCTAGAAAACGTGACCTTCCAGTGATATATTTGTATTTATGTGCAAGTAGAATATTAGATAAATGTTTTTGGTAGTATGCACAAATTATGAGTACTAATAATAATGTTTGCTGTGTCGTACACAGAATATTTGGATGTTCGGGCCTGTAACAGAAGGCAACTGCTTCAGTTTACTTTGAGGCTTTGAATCTTGATATGGTTTGCTTCTCGGCCTTTTGGCTAAGTTCAAGTGTATACAAGAAAAAATATGGTTCATAATATTATAATTAAAGTCCTTTTGGTTTTACCTCATTTTAGATGGATCATAGATGTTCAAACAATACTTCTCAGATTGGCTAGCTGGAAATAAGTACCACAACTGTAAATGTTGGGGATCACTGAATTCTGTTGACACAAATACAATTTTTATGCTGCAAATTTTATTTTCCTCCTGTCCTTGATACTAAGAGAAGGATTTGTGCTTAACATTGGGGGTTATGCTATTGAAATATATTCACCCTTTCTATAGTGCAGTCACTGTTCCAAATTACGTTTGTCTGATGTAATAGGTGGAGTATAATAATGAGTGGCCATCTGTAATTGCCCAAATCTAAAGATGCTTATTTGTAAGGATGCCCTGAAATATATTTGCATACAATAGATTTTATAACAATAAAAGCATAGATGGTGGCCAATTCAGTGGTAAAATGAATGGGGGAAAGAAAATTTTTTATTGTAGCTTTGTATCTTGCTAAACATGCTTGAAACAGTGCTATTAATGACTGTTCTGTGCTTAAAAAGAATAGCATCGTCATGTGCAACGGGGAACTTTGGTAGATGTTTGGTTATCACTGAATGATCTGCCCTAAGTTTGTCGTTCTTAATCCATTAAAAGACAGGCCTGCTTGTAAATCCACAGGTATAGATAAGGAGTCACTGTTTGACTGAGTCTGAACCCTTTTCAAATGAAAAATGTCAGTGGCAGAAAGGGAGGCTGAATTATTTTTTTAAAAGGGTTTTCAAAGATTCTCATGATTCCTCCGGTATCAGTTAAATGTGACATGTCCATAGACATGCTTGCTTTTAATGTGTAGAAGCAGACAAATATAGCTGGTTTCATCTTTATGTAGAAGAAAAAGCAACTGTGTACGTACACGTGCATATACCTTTCCATAAGCAAAAAAAGTTAAATTCACAACCAGACCTGAACCAAAACAAGTGTGTTTTTTGCAAACCCTCTCCCCATCCCATGGAAATGAATTTCTGTATTGGTAATTTTCTGCATCTGTTTGCAGAAGGGCTCAGAAACATTCACAAGGGAGGGTACATTCAGAGAGAAAAGGGAATGCATTCCCTTGTTGAATCAATCAAAGAAAAATCTGTCGCCCAGTTGATGGGCAGTAAAGGGAAATACTTCTTTACTAAAGTATGGAATTGTCTACCAGAGGATGCAGTGATGGCCACAGGCATGTATGGCTTTAAAAGGGGATTGGACAGTCACAGAGGATAAGTCTATCAGTGGCTACTAGCCATGGGGACTAAAGAGAACCTCCACATTCAGAGGCAGTAAACCTCTGAATACATGGGCCAGGAGGTAACATGGGGAAGGCCACAGTCTCTGTGCCCTGTTGTTGGCCTTTCAGAGTAACTGGTTGGCTAATGTGTGAGGCAGCATTCTGTATTAGACAGATCATTGGCCTAATCTAGCCAGCATGGTGTTGTGGTTAAGAGCAGTAATCTGGAGAACCAGGTTTGATTCCCCACTCCTCCACATGAGCGGCAGACGCTAATCTGGTGAACCGGGTTGGTTTCCCCACTCCTACACATGAAGCCAGCTGGGTGACCTTGGGCTAGTCACAGCTCTCTTAGAGCTCTCTCAGCCCCACCTACCTCACAAGGTGTCTGTTGTGGGGAGAGGGAGAGATTGTAAACCAGTTTAATTCTTCCTTAAGTGGTAGAGAAAGTCGGCATATAAAAACCAACTCTTCTTCTTTTTCTTCTTCTTCTTCTTCTTCTTCTTCTTCTTCTTCTTCTTCTTCTTCTTCTTCTTCTTCTTCTTATCATAGAATCATAGAGTTGGAAGGGACCACCAGGGCCATCAAGTCCAACCCCCTACATAATGCAGGAAATTCACAACTACCTCCCCCCTCCACACCCCTAGTGACCAGAAGATGGCCAAGATGCCCTCCCTCTCATCATCTGCCTAAGGTCACAGAATCAGCATTGATGACAGATGGCCATCTAACCTCTTCTTAAAAACCTGCAGGGAAGGAGAGCTTACCACCTCCCGAGGAAGCCTGTTCCACTGAGGAACCGCTCTAACTGTCCTAATGTCTAGACAGAAACACTTTTGATTTAATTTCAACCCGTTGGTTCTGGTCCGACCTTCTTGAGCAACAGAAAACAACTCTGCACCATCCTCTATATGACAGCCCTTCACGTACTTGAACATGGTTATCATATCCCCTCTCAGTCTTCTTCTCTTCAGGCTAAACATACCCAGCTCCTTCAACCTTTCCTCATAGGACTTGGTCTCCAGACCCCTCACCATCTTTGTTACCCTTCTCTGGACACGTTCCAGCTTGTCTACATCTTTCTTAAATTGTGGTGCCCAAAACTGAACACAGTACTCTAGTTGAGGTCTAACCAGAGCAGAGTAAAGCGATACTATCACTTCACGTGATCTGGACACTATACTTCTGTTGATGCAGCCCAAGACTGTGTTTGCCTTTTTAGTTACAGCATCACACTGCTGACTCCTATTCAGTGTTTGGTCTACTAAGACCTCAAGATCCTTTTCATAAACACTACTGCTCAAACAAGTCTCCCCCATCCTATAATTATGCATTTGATTTTTCCTACCTAAATGCGGAACTTTACATTTGTCTTTGTTGAAGTGCATTTTATTAGTTCTAGCCCATTTCTCCAGCCTGTCATGATCATCCTGCATCTTGGCTCTGGCTTCTACCGTATTGGCTACCCCTCCCAATTTAGTATCGTCTGCAAATTTAATAAGCATCCCCTCTATTCCTTCATCCAAATCATCTATAAAGATGTTGAACAACACAGGGCCCAGCACAGATCCCTGGGAACTCCACTAGTCACTTCTCTCCAAGTGGACAAGGAACCATTAACTAAGCCCGTGTTGGCGAACCTATGGCACGGGTGCCACTTCCGGCACGCGTAGCCCTTTCTGCCGGCACTCACGGTTCCTCCAAGCCGCTGGCCTTTCCGGCTCTGCCCCACCCCGGATGGGGGAGGCTGTAGCCCAGGGGTGGGGAACCTCCGACATCATTGGCGGTGGCCCCCGGACTCTCCCACAGAAGCTGCCGCCATTGCTGCCGCTGGAGCGTGCGCGGCCAGCCAGGCGGGTGGGAGAGCGGGGAACAGAAGCCGAGCGCCCACACTCGGCATGGCTGGCGGCTTCTCCGGCGCCCTCTGGGCCTGTGCGGGCGGAGGGGCATGGCTGGTCGGTGGGTGCGAAGGAGGCGCCCTCTGCCCCACCCTGCTCGCCTCTCACAAGCCTTGCGCCGCGCCCCACCGAGTGGCAAATCCAAGGCAAAACCTCCCATGCATAAATGGCCTCTTTCTTTTTCTGTCTCCCTCTGTCCTTTTCTTTCTCTCCCTTGCTCCATTTCTTTCTCCCTTTCTCTCTCTTTTTCTTTCTTTCTCTCCCTCCCTTCCTTCCCTTTCCCCCTCCCTTCCCTTCTTTCCTTCCTTCCTTCTTTCCCTCCAGCGGCTTCTCCAGCACCCTCTGGGTCTGTGCGGGCGGAGGGGCGTGCAGTCCTATTCCACCTTTGAAGTGCCCACAAGCTATCCTCCAAACACCTTTCCATTTGTCTTGATATGTAGAGAGAAAACACTAAGGAACTAGTTGCCAATCTCCAGGTACTAGCTGGAGATCTGCTATTACATGTGATCTCCAACCAACAGAGATCAGTTCCCCTGGAAAAAATTGCCACTTTGGCAATTGGACTCTATGGCACTGAAGTCCTTCCCCAAACCCTGCCCTCCTCAGGCGCCACCCCAAAAACCTCCCACTCATGGCGAAGAGGAACTTGGCAACCCTAGCCTCTCCCTCTGGGCCCCCTCTGGGGGTGGTATTCAGGTTAAATTGCCGCATTGGCACTCGGCAATAAATAAGTGGGTTTTTGGTTGCAGTTTGGGCACTCGGTCTCTAAAAGGTTCGCCATCACTGAACTAAGCACTCTTTGGGTATGATCTGTCAACCAGTTGCAGATCCATCTAACAATAATAGGATCTAACCCACATTTTCCCAATTTGTCAACTAGAATACTATTTGGAACCTTATCAAAAGCCTTACTGAAATCTAGATAAACTATGTCGTCGTCGTTGTCTTCTTCTTCTTCTTCTATATAATTTTGCACTCCATTGGGGGGAAAGTAGGGTATAAATATTTAAATAAGTAAAATAAATTGTCATGGCAGAACGTCAGTTCTTTCCATATTAATGTTTAATTACAAGTGCCTATAGGGAGATGAGGGTGAAAATCTTGCAGTGCAAAACTAACACATAACAAAACCACCAGGGCAGCATGCCAAGATTACATGTTCACCTGGTTGTATCAACCAGGGGTTGTATTCTCTCCATCCCCCTCTCCAATCTGAACTAGAGCAGCACAGAGGCTTTGTTGTTATCAGATAGCCAAACGTGTTGACTGCATGGCACTTTGATACCATATCTACTAGGTGGTTCGTGGTTCAGAATGAGCAAGAAGAAGCCTTGTAAAGCCTCTGAAACAACACGGTACTGGGCTGGCAAACCGGCATGAAAAAAAAATGTTTAAAAGTAGCAAGGTAGTGTTTTTCCCACCAGTTATTTTCACCAAAAGAATGCGTCAAAACTTTTCATCATCCAGAATTTCTTCTTGGATTTCCAAGTGTTGAATTACCAGATCTTGGTACCTGATAAGGGAATGACTGTGGCTCAGTGGTGGAATATCTACCTTGTGACCAGAACATCTAAGGTTCAACCCCTGGCATCTCTACTTAAAAGGATGAAGTAGTAGGTAATGTGAAAGATCTTGACCTGAGATGCTGGAGAGATGTTGCCAGTCTGATTGGAAAATACTGACCTTGATGGACCAATGATCTGATTCAGATCACTGATCTGATTAAGGCAGCTTCATGTGTTTATCTGACTAAGGCAGCTTCATGTGTTTATGTTTATTTCTGAAGTACAACTGATACATTAGGAATTCTCCATTATTCCTTTTGTAATTTCCAAATATTGTATAGACTGCTGTACCTGTCCAGTTTTTCACTTATTTGCATTCATATGAATATTTTTTCTCTTCTTTTCTTGTCTTTGTTATCAATACGTACATGCACATGAATTACACTGAAGAAAAGCAGTGAGGATGGAAAACTCTTGGGCTTTGGTCAATACCAGGTGGGCCACCATGAGTGAGGGAACAGCCAGCAGGTGGCAGCTTGAAGCCCATAGTTGGTGTGCAGGAACATACAAGGAGAGTATGTGGGTCCCAGGCTGTAAAGAGCTTTAAAGGCCATAACCAGGTGTCACTGCTCTCTCCCTGAGGTGGAACTCAACTCCTTCTCCTGTGTTCCGTCCAACATCTCATCCCTCTTCTCAAAGGTGATTGGATGCTGGAGCAGCCCTCCTATAGGCTCATCTGAGTGGCTGATTTTCCCTTCAGGGGCAGGACAGCCTCCTACCAATCAATAATATGTATAATTGCATCAATGCTTTTTTCTTAGTGTTTTGCCATTGTGGGTGTGCTAAGTGCCGTCAAGTCACTTCCAACTCATGGCGACCCTATGCATTAATGACATCCAAAAATCCTCTGTTGTTAACCTCCTTGCTCCAGTCTTGCAAACTGAGGGCTGTGGCTTCCTTTATAGAGTCAATCCATCTCATGTTGGGTATTCCTCTTTTCCTGCTGCTGTCTACTTTTCCTCTCATGATTGTCTTTTCCAGTGACTCTTGTCTTCTCATAATGTGACCAAAGTACAATAGCCTCAGTTCAGTCATTTTAGTTTCTAGAGGCAGTTCAGGCTTGATTTGATCTAGAGCCTACTGATTTGTCTTTTTGGCAGTCCACGGTACCTGTAAAACTCTCCTCCAACATCACATTTCAAATGAATCAACTTTCTTCCTGTCAGCTTTCTTCATTATCCCACTTTCACACCCATGACGTGGAAGCAAGTGGATTAGGAGTTCCTCCAGGACATACCACCAGAAGTCTTGCTTTATAAGAAACAGTGTCTTTTATTTACAGTGCACAGATAAAACATACCATCACGTACACTACTCCACTACTACTTCCAGGCTTCTTCCAAATAGGATAGGTTACAGAATCATAGTTACATTGCCTTACATACACCCACTGCACCTGATCTGAATTAGGCCACCTGTGGACCTGCCCAAGGCATTGCATCAGCAAACTGCCCAGATCCGGATTCCTGCAGTTCACTTTGGTACCAGCAAGGCTATTGCTTCTGCTTGCATCGTCTTGACCTCCCAGATCTCCCAGATCTGACAGCTATCACACAGCTGTTACTATCAGATTATTACAATCAACTTGATACTCTGACAACATCCTTACACTTAAGAATCTTTTCTAGTTCCTTCATGGCTGCCCTAACCAGTCTCAATCTCTTTCTGATTTCTTGGTTTCACTCTCCCTTTTGTTTAATGATGGAGCCAAGGAATAGAAAATCTTGAAAAATTTCAGTTTCCTCATTGTCAGTCTTAAAGTTGGGTAATTCCCTAGTAGACATTACTTTTGTCTTCTTGATGTTCAGCTGTAGTCCTGCATTGGCACTTTCTGCTTTAACCTTCAGCAATAATCATTCCAAGTCTTCACTATTTTCTGCCTGTAATGTGGTGTCATCTGCATATCCCAAATTATTAATGTTCCTTTCACCAGTTTTCACTCCACCATTCTAAATATAATCTGGTTTCCTTATGATTGTGCATATTAGTAAGGTGGAGGATGGAATGTAAAAGGGATCAGGCTTTTTAAAATACTATCCAGGGCATAATGCTGGGGGAAAGTGTCAAATGAACATGAACATTAAAAAAAACCCTCTTAAAACATTATTTTAATTTGGATTCACGTTTGCCACTAAGAACTATTCTTACAATTTCTGTCCATACTGGAATTCTCAGTGATATTCTATAATACTTCTTTGCTTAAAAGATAATTGATATTTCCTTTAAAGATGTTTCACTTTTGTGGGTTTGAATCTAAAACACATAAACAGGCTGATTTTGAGGAATGTAGACTTTGATTTTTTTAAAAGCTCTTAACAGACAGTATAGGATTTCCTGCTGGTTATAATTGTCAACACTCTTCTTGTATGTTTATACTGATGAATTTGTGCCACAACTGATTACTGCCTGAAGGCTCAGGGTGAGAAGCTAATAGTATGCTAAAACATAAAAATCAGCTAGTTGAAATGAAATGGATAAAGCTTATATGGAAAGTACAAAGTAGTTAACTTAAGGCCCTTTCTATGCTGCCGTTGTGAATACATGAAGCTGCTTTATACTGAATCAGACCCTTGGTCCATCAAAGTCAGTATTGTCTACTCAGAATGGCAGTGGCTCTCCAGGGTCTCAGGTAGAGATCTTTCACATCACCTACTTGCCTGGTTAGTTTAACTGGAGATGCTTGGGATTGAACCTGTGATATTCTGCAGGCCAAGCAGATGCTCTACCACTGAGCCACTGCCACTTCCCATGTGATGTGGCATGTCTTCATGCCAATCCAGTAACTTTAGGGTGATGATATGGAACTAACATATGACGCAGTTTGTTTACATGGAAGTATTGTCCCAGTTTTGTGAGTGTAATATAATGGTCATGTTACCTGCTTCTCCCACATGAACTCAGCTTTCTAACTTTTCCAGAGCAATCCAAGAAGGACATACTCTACTGCAGGTCCCACATCAGAATGGGCCTTTAGAAGATATCCAGGTGTTAGTTTTTATCTCTACTGATTGTAAGATTTAGTGCTTAAACGAGAATCGTAGGAAGCTGTAGCCATAACTATATTTCCCCTTTAAGGTTTCTGAAAATTATATTAGGCACAGTCTACACATTTTCAAGATGAAATTCATGGTTGTGTGTTTATAAAACTGATGACCAAATACAGGCAGTTGAATGAATTGGAGCTTGTTTGCCTCTCACGAACCAGGATTCTAAATTGGGATTAAACCAAAATTTAGAATCCTAGTTTGTAGGGGACAACGAAAATTCTGATTTGCCATGGCACCTGCATTCAGTCTTAATGCAGGAACTGGAATTTGTTTCAAGGCTTGTCAAATACCAAAGCCTTAATTGTGCTCTGCATTCAAAGGAAGGAACAAGGAGGGGAACACATCAGAACAGCAAACTATTTGTATCCATTGCAACAAATCTGTTTAAGTAAAGCTTTTTGTGTCTGAGTGCAGTCATTTTATGGGCCTTGTAAACACTGTTGTCAGAAATAAAATGCAACAGTAGAGGTGTTTGTTGTGTGGCATAAGTGGAAATACTATAAGCTCATTTTCTTTGTTTTTCAGGAGAGTTGGAGGTATTTCAGAGGGATGGAGAACGGAGGATCCAGAGTCGGCAGCAGCTCCCAGTTGGAACAACATGGGGACCATTTGCTGGGAAGATGGATTTGAATAACAACATGTTGGTATGTTAAAAGTGATTGAATGCTGAAGCAGTGTTAGCTTTTCTTTAAGTGTTGCCACTTGTTTTAAAAAAGAAAGAAGTCTAGGGAAATAATTAGGAAAGACAGTGAGGAAGTGCCTTATTTAACTTTCATGGTCAGTGCTGTTTGGGATTTTTGCAGTTGGTTCATGTATAAATGTCGGAACCAGTCTAGTGCTATGGATAACATACCCAAATTCAGACCAGGTATGAGTTTTCCCAACCCCAGTGACCCTGCTGTGCATCGCTAGAATTGGAAGTGGGGCTTGATCAGGTTTCCAGATCCTGCTATGCATTAACCATAGCAAGTAGAAGACACTGCTTTGTTGGCCATGCAAAGCCAAGTATTGGTACCTAGTATTGATACCAGATTTAGCAAACCCAAACTCTTCATACTGACTGCCAGATTCAGTGTTGCACACTCTGTTTTCTTCTGTGTTTGTGATGTCACTATGCCATCATAACTTTGCTACACACACCACTTTGATCTGAATTTATGATGATGTAGAGAATTTGGTTGCACTTCTGTCCTTGTCTAGCTAATCATTGATAGTGAGCATTCTCTTTCATCAGGTGATATTTCTTCAGGACTAGGACTTAATAAAACCCTAGCATTGCTAGTCTCCAATATTCAAAATAGTTATTCAATCTTTTAAAGCTATGGAATTATTCTAGAACTATAAGATGTAAAATTGAAATATATGCATGGTTCTAACTTACTTTTTTGGTAATAAATCCATATTTTCAAAGTTATCTCCAAAAAACTCTAATTTTGAATCATAGAACAAATGATGGGCGTCAGAGAGAGTTATTTAAAGTGCAATTCTATGCAAACTTATGCTGGCCTGAGGTAATTGAAATCAGTAGAGTTAATTCTGCATAGAATTGCACTGTTAATTAATAAAAAGGGGTACAATGCTGTTCAAAGGGTACTTGTTCCTTTCTGTAGGTGGAAGGAAACAACATTTACGGGGAATAGTCTGTAATTCTCCAAATTTAGCAATTTAATTTTCATCTGTCATTTCATACCTCTTAATTTTGGTGTCTTCATTGCCATCCTCAGTAACGTTAGGAGTGGTAGCAATTTGACATTTTTTTTTGCCTAAAGATCACCCACTCTTTCCCTTTAATCAGAATCAAATAAAATCTGAATAGTCCTTTTAAATTGGTTCATATTCCAAGTAATATTATGAGTGAGTTTAAACTTGTGGTTGTTGGCTCAGGGGAGCCAGCAGACTAATTAATTCAGCACAGTAATTAATTGAGTCACTGTGCCAGATGTCAAACACTTTTTAGATCTTTCAAGTTCCTATCTTGAATTATGTTAACAATATACATCTCAAAACACTTAGAGGTTGGGTACGTTGAATAAACTGATTGAAGTGTCATTTGTCACTGCAACAACAGTAACAGACACTTGGTCCAATTCAGCCAGCAGTGATGAAGAATTGTGAAGGCTGTGAGCCAAAGACCTGGACTCCATTAACCTAAGCAGGGTATGCTAACACGAGGTCAGTGGGTGGAAGCTCTAGCAGATGAACTCAGAAGGAGATGTGCCAAATGTTTCTGATTCATAAATTAGTCAAGATTCACACTTACATAATAACAGTGGCAGAATGCTGGTGTCAAATAGTTTGCATTGTTCTCATTTATAGCTTTTCACAAAAAGCCTTGAATACTTTTCCACTTCACAAATTATCATTCTGATCAAGATGGAATGGAAAGTTTTTGTCTGCAAGGCATTCCTTGGTACTTTATTTAGCTCTTCATCACTCCTTTCTCTTATTCTCCCTTCCTTTTTTTATACCATTTTAGGACTTAAAAGTTTTGCCTTATATTTCATGATAGCAATTGTTGATGAAGAATGTATCGTGTCCATATTAGGCTGTCCTTGGCTAATAAGGTGGAGGTTAAAAACATACATATAGTCTTAGCTTCCTGCTCTGCATTTATATTTTGTAGATTTATTGAAAATATGTCTTGTATTCCAGTCTCTGATGTTTGAACGTGGGATTTCCATTGAGAAAAGTGGAAATCCTAATATAAAATTAGACAACAAGGAAGGAAATTGCTTGATTTTCCACAAGTTTATTTATGTGTGCGCTATCAAGTTGCAACCAATTTCTTGCAGTTCCAGCAAGGGGCTTTCAAGGCAAGTGAGACTCAGAAATGGTTTGCCGTTGCCTTCCTCTGCAGAGTTTTCCTTGATTGTCCCCCGTCCAAGTACCGATTCTACTAGCTTCTGAGATCTGGCCAGATAAGGCTATACCATCCCATTCCATATCAAAAAGTTTGAGAGAAGAGATTGTTTACTTGTTCCAATTATTCTAGCCATGATAATCAACATGAAACGTAGAGTATCAATCAATCAAGTTTTATTTTGATACAATATCAGCTCTGAATAAAAATCAAAGTTAGGTTAAAGTAATAAAATAAAATAATAAAAGTTGATGATTCTGGGAAGGATGATTTGAAGAAGAGGAGGAAAGATCTTTTATGGGGAAAGGTTTTCAATTCGCTGTTTACAAATCCCACTAGACCTGAGGCAAAATTTGGCTACTTGATTGGTTATCTCCCGAGAGGAGTGTGTTAAGAGAAGGGAAACTTTAGCTTCTTCTGATCTCCTGAAAGGTATAGTATATATCTTTTACTGACTGGAAACAGCTTGGCAGGTTGCTAGGTCACTGCATCCCAAACGTGAGAAGGGGCATATCATGTCACAGAATGGGAAATAGCTATGTCTCATTGTATAGCTAGTAACTACACTAGGAATTGTACCACATGTTATATGTGACTATGCATATTCATGACCATGTAGCTTTAAAGAGGCAAAAAAAATCATAAAATTAACAGTGTGCAAAACATAAAATGTAAGTGAGCTGTTAAAGCCAGATAATTGCATCACATCTGCAGTTTTATGAAATCTCATGCAGACATTCATTGAAGTTAAAAAACGACCAATGTGTCGGTTAGTTGATTTCCCTGAAATTTGAACCCTAAACTGTAAGAATGAATGCCCACCCCAATTCACTGGGCTAAAGTCTCTTCCAAAAAGTGAAGATACCACTAGGAAATGGCTAGAGAGGCACATATATTTCCATTGCCCACTGTTCCTTCCAAATAAGGCTGTGTTACTTTTTAAAGCACTGACTTAAATGTGCAAACTCAGACTAAAAGTCATAATTTTATTATTATTTTTAATTTCCCTTCCCTGTACCATGAGAAGTTACTGGATCACATGATAGCATCTACTGATCTTTTCAATTAGTGGGTTTGTTTAGCTTGGCTATTGTGCTGACTTGAAATTGGAAGTTGCCAGATTCATTTGTGACAGTCCCAATTTGGAACAGAGGTTCTTCTAATCAAAGTAGATGCATTTGGTAGATAGCTCAAATTCTGGAATTCTGGGCCAGTTTATTTTCTTTTCTTTAGTATGTATTGTTACATACTTCAAAACAATTATTTATTATTGTTTTGTCAAAGGTCCAGTAGTCTTTCCCCATTTACAACTTGTCATATAGCTCTAGGTTCTAATATCTTAAAATACAATATGATTATATTAGGAAGAACCCATGGCTTGATCATGAAACTTGCATTAGATGATTTTTTAAAACAAAATTACAAACAGCCTATTCCTGAGAGCTGCAACGGCTGAGGATGCCGTGGCCGTAGCAGTGCTGCGGCGCTTCCAAAGATGTTTGGCCGCTGCAGCAAGGGGGGGAAAAGGGCTTTTTAAAAGTTAAATTTAGAAAAGGAGGGTTCCCCATTGAAAACAGTGATGCTGCACCAGCAAAAAGCTGGCGCAGCACTGCTGTTGTTTAAGGGGGCGTTCCCGGGCTGAAAAGGGTTAGGAAGCTGCCTACCAGCAGCTCTGCCCCCCAGAATGCCCTGGGAATGTCTCCTGGGACACCGATGCGAGGAGTTGCGCCGATGCGAGGTCCAGCCGGCGTACGAGGACCGCTGTGCCACAGCCCTCGGGGGGCTGGTGCAAGTGGCATTACACTGGTGTCCGTGCCAGTTTGCATGGTGCAAGGGTCACGTCGCCTCCTAAGGTGATTCGGCCCCCATCCTCAGGAATGCACTGTAAGTATAATAATTGCTCAAATAAAAGTGAAGTCATCTTTATATGGTATCTTTTGCTTTTCTCTTCAAGAGACTGTCTTGACTACTTCTCTAATATCTGTATGGTATTAGCTGAAGCGTATTATTAATGATTGCTCCCTTCTTCTGAACTTTAAAGGACTGATATCCTGTTGAATAGAAAAAAATGGAAAAGGTTCTCAACTGAATCAAATTCTTCTAAAGGGAGAAGTAGCAGAAGAATGTGGAAACACAGGATGAAAGTAAAACAGTAGTCTGTGCCATTACTTCATTAATCAAGTGGAGGCATTCTGAAAAATGTTTTTCTTTGGCTGCAGCCATCTATTTTTTGGTGTTAATCTATGCCCCGTGGCAGGGTTTTGTGAAGCGAAACAATGAGCAGTTGTATGATACCCCTCCCTCTCATTGTTGTAGCCCCCTGTCAGAAGGAAGAGAGGATGATTCAGGTCTGTATCAGCCTGATAAGGAAAAGAGGATTCAAAATGGCTGGAGCGAGAATCTATGGGAGTAGAGGAGTGCAGTTTTTGGCGCCAGGCAACCAATGGGATATAGCAGAAGCCTGTTAATGGGCTTCTGAAAGTTTGCTGCCAAAGCTCTTACTATTACATCTAGGAGATTTCTTAATGAAATAGAAATTAGAATTAGAAATGACTGGGTGGCTTGTCTGGAGAGTCAAAGTTCAAAATTCAGTTAAATTATTCATGTGCTAATCTGTAACTGGGTCAGTTCAGATCAGAAATCTGTTATCTGTAGAGGCCCAGCCACTTGTAAATTTTTCTCAGTTAAAATACTCATTTTAGTGGCTCTCTTGCCACTGTAGAGATCCATTTTAAATTACTGGAAAACGACACAGGCCTTTTGTGTGTGACTGGTTGTTTTAAGCTTTTTTTTTTTAAAGTTGTTAACAGATTCTCTCAATCTAAGGATGTTAGTAGACAGACTAACTAAACTATCATATTGAAGACAGATAAAACAAAAGACTCCTGCTATTTCCTTCCTCCCCTCCCTCGACATGTTTCCACTCTTCCATCCAGCCCAGGTGACATCCTACATTTGCCTTAGGGATTTATTATTCTGTGGTGAGCCACTGCTCAGAGTGAAAGTATTGTCTGTAAATAAGGTCCACAAATTAGTGAGTTCCTCCTGCTATTTGGTGGTCATTAGAAGAAGGCAGGGAAATTCACAGTGTTGTGGCCCCAGATATTGTATTTTGCAATGGATTTTCTATCTTCAGCAGCTCCTTCACCCATTGAAACTGAGATGAAATCATTCTTATATCCTGTCTTCTCTGTGTCATATATTTTAAGGGAATAATTTGCTGGGGGATGCTACAGATGAACTACAAACAAACTCCAAAATTCCTAGTAGATCAGTTTCTTTATTGTATTCCATACAAGATAATACCCTAGTAACAATATTCTGAGCACAGTGTTCAAATTGCAAGGGTACACAGTGAGGCACTCTTGGTGGTGATCCACAGCTGTTGACCCCGTAAACGTAGTCTACCTAGTAAATGTTGGGATGTGACATCACCCCATGGGTCAGGAATGACCCAGTGCTTGCACAGGGGACTACCTTTACTTTTATAAACCAAACTGCTACTCAGGCCTTTTTAGTGGCTGCCTCTGGAACAGCCTCCTACTCACCTGACTTTTCTGGCGAACCTGTAAAACAGAGTTGTTCTAGAGAGGTTTTGGGGTAGCCTGAGCCTGGACAAAGTGGGAATAGCCTGTTTGTTAGGGCATAAGTTGTTCTAGTTTAAAATGTGTTGTTGTTAGTGCTTGGTTTTATGAGACTGTATTGTTTTTACATTGTGTTGGGTCCCGAGATGTCTGGTAGAAAGGTGGGTACATGAATATTTGTAATAAATAAATATAAAAATACTGCCTTTGCTACTTGTAAAAGTCCATGGTAGGTCATATGCAATCATGGCACCTTCAGAGTGCTTGTTCTTTGATAATAATAGAATAATGGAAAAGCCCTGGGGTGTCTGCGTTTCTTTGTTTGTCCAATGGCATGTGGTCTGTTATCTGTAAATACCGCCCAGAATAGGTCCTTGTTAAAACAGTTACTTTTGGTTTATTTTATGATATGTGGATATGATACCCCCCTCTTTTTTTCTTCCTTGAAAAATGTATTAGCACCTTATTTACCGAATGGGGAGAGCTTTCGATTTCATACCTACTCCATACCTTGCTTCAAACAAGCTTTTAATAATGTGATGCTGTCTAAAAGCACCCCCATTAAGTGGAATTTATGCTAATACCATCCTAATTAAGCAGTAGTTATTACCAATGATTATCATTAAGCTAAATCAGTTCCTAGGGAGACATCTCAATAAAGCAGATGTCCCATTTCATCATGTCACATTTCTGCGCTTCAGTGTGTCACATTTCTGCACTTCAAATAACATTTTACATTTATGTAGCTATTGCCCATCTTCGTTGTTTTACAAGCATCAGTTTCCAAGTGAGAGTGAAACCTTTCCAGAGTGGTGCAGGTAGTTGCAAGAGGAGGCAGGCATTCTTTCTGAAATGTACCAGACCATTTTTTTTAGTCTATAATTAAAGATCCTTACACCAGAGCACTGACCCACTTACAGCCCATTCCTAAGCACAGTTACACTATTCTAAGCCCATTTACTTCAGTGTACTTAGAAGCATGTAACTCTACTTAGGATTGCACTGCTGACCTCTTTCTTCTCTTTGTGCCTGAGGTCATTTATGCATGGGGTTTTTACCTGAGGTTAGTTGCTCGCTAGACCCACACGTTCCTGTTGAGAATCTATGCACCAGCAGTCTTCAAGCTCAAATCAAGTCCCCGCCCCTTTAAATGCTGCTTTGTAATTGGCTTACTTTGTAGAGCTTACTGTGCAAGGTTTTTATTTTTCCTGTTTTTATTTTGGAAAAAAGGCCTTTTCCTCCTCCACGGCAGCTGGGAAGCCTCTGAGGAGGCTTCTCAGCTGCACTGTCCCGGCCACCACAGTTTGACTCCCCCCCCCTCAGGAATGGGCTCAAAGTCAATCAGGGGTGGCCATGGGCAGGGAGGGAGAACAGTTAAACAACCCATTCACTCCAATTCTAGTGCATTGACTCTTGGTGGAATCCCTCCTGACCCCTCCACTAAAGAGAGCGGTAAACAGTTGAGGCCTTTATCTGTGAAAAAACTGCAAGCAACGAAGGAAGGGTTTAAGAGTCCCTCCCTCTGTCTCTTTCTCACTCTCCCCACATACTGTCTCTTCCTTAAAATGTAATTGGAAAAGAGGAGGAGGAAATATTTTTAAAAGGAGCACAAAGAAAATGAATTTTGTCGTTTGATAGTAAGATGGGGGAGACATGAGGAAGGAGAGATTGGGAAGAAATGCTCATATCTTTA
Source organism: Euleptes europaea (assembly GCF_029931775.1). Classification (NCBI taxonomy): domain Eukaryota; kingdom Metazoa; phylum Chordata; class Lepidosauria; order Squamata; family Sphaerodactylidae; genus Euleptes; species Euleptes europaea. Next base: position 22,627,877 of record NC_079319.1, on the reverse strand, counting down.
GGGGTAGATAAAAGTAAGGGAGGGTGTTTGTTGTCTATCTGTATAGGGCAGAGCTGTTAATAAGAAAGACTTGCAAGCCATTCCTGAAGGGGGGGGCAGTTAGGCTGTGGCCGGGAGTGGCGCAGCCATGCCGCCTCCACAGAGGCTTTTTGGACGCTGAAAGGAAATTCAAAACAATTTAAAAATAAAAACTCAAAAATGGCCCCATTGACTGCAGTGAGGCTGCGCCACCCAAAAAGGCATCACCACAGCGCAAAAGGGCGTTCCCGGCTCTGCCCCCAAGAATGCTTTGGAAACGCCCCACCCGCACACCAGCATGGGCTTTTTCCCTTCCAGGAATTCCCTGCCGGCGTGGCTGTGCTGGTAGTGGGGGGCTGATGCAGCTCTGCGGCTCCTCGATGCTGGCATGTTTGCTCCCGGGATGGCATAGGTGCCACTTTATTCCATGATAAGGTTGCACCTACACCCGCACGTGGACACGCCAGTTCCTAAGGACCTTCACCCCCCCTTTCAGGATTGCAGCCTAAGGGTAGCCGTCCTAGTGATTCCCCTGTACTTTTTTTCTCGCAATAATCCCGTGTGGCAGCAAAAACTGAAAGATGATAGTGTTGCAAGATAGGAAGCTTCGTAGACCTCTGCTAGAATGATGTTATTGGTACTTATTGCACTTTTTTTCTACTCCATCCACTTTTATGTAAAGTGTTGTTAAAATTTATATTAATATGTCTCATTTTTTTAAAATGCTTTTTTGTATTGTTCACGCAAGGTTTATTGTTGTGTAGTTTTTACTGGTCTGTTTGACTGTACCAGTAAATATTATTATAGTGTTGCAAGATCTCATTCGGCTTTTTTCCATTTGAGTTGCAATGTTTCCTCTTGTGCAGGAATCATTTCTCTATTTGGGGGGATTTTTAAACCCGCATTTTTAAAAGTTTAGGACCCGGGTGTTGAACTCATTTGTTCTGAGTGCCGAATATGTCATAAATATCACTTGGTTGGGCCGGGCCATGTGTATCATAAAATTTAATGCCAGGTGCCAGAGATACAAACTTTATAAAAGGTACAAGTAAAGCCCATTAATAATATTATTTTTTACTTAAAATGTAAACATGCTTAAAACAATAACACTCTTACAGTATTTTCTTTTATTTAACAGTATTTGTTCATTGACACCTTGGGTCTGGGGCGGTGGGATGGCTGCCTCAGCTGGCGAGCATGCCGTGGACCCACCAGCCCAGATCAGGACCTGGGGGTGGGGGTGGCTGCCTTGGCTGGCTCGGCCGGATAAGAGCTCTCAAGGGACCGGATCTGGCCTCTGGGCCGCATGTCTGACACCCCTAGTTTAGGATTTATAGAAACCTCTCTGCTTTTTGTACCTGACCCCAATGTGCAGATTTTTGATCCTCACTTTGGGACAAGGCTCAGAATTATATATACAACAGAAGTGTGTGCAAACAAGGCCGAGCATATAAAAAAAAGATAAATGATATGGATACAAATCCAGGCTGGATTTGTGGCAGTTCCTCCATGCTGTAAGATTTGATTTACCATCTCAACAGCCGGGGGTGGGTGAGTGATTAGTGAGAGCCATATTTTAAATGTTGTAAATTTCTATTTTATTCTAATATATTGATTTTTGTGTCTTACGTTTTATATTATCACATCGATGATGTTTTTACCTTGTTGCAAACCACCCTGAGCCCGCTTGGCTGTGGGGAGGGCGGCATATAAACAAACAAACAAATAAATACAAATTATTATTATTAAAAGAACAGCATTGAAACAATGCAAAGTGTTTGCAATAAGTGCTGAAAATCACTGATAATGACAAAAACAGATCCGTGGCAACGGAAATAGTTTTGGCTCAGCTCTAGCCTTATCCAACAGCCTTCTGCGAGACACGTAAGTGCAATCTGCTCCAGTTTGATATCTCAACAACCCATTCTCTTTTACAGAGCTTTTTTTTTTTCATTCATTGAGGATCTTTTGCTTTTGCAGGCTCCTGGAAATCACTATTTCTGTATCTGAGTGTTTCCACAGTGGCAACAATAAAGTTCATAACACAAAGGCACACAGTGAGCTGCCTAATAGGCAGAATAGCCTTGGGTGCCCTTGGTATACGCTGTGATGCTGGAAATGGCAGGTTTGTGGCTCCTAGCATCATATACTAGGGTGACAGAGCATTCGGAAGTCACGTAGTCACTGCAAACCACATGTGAATCGTGTTAGAAAGAACCCCTTTGTGTGGTTTGCTGAGACAACCTATTTCCAATCCTCAATTATACATTATTCCTAGGGAGTTGCTTCCTCATATTGAATTCGAAACCATTCTCGGTTTCCCACTAGATGCTTATTTTAAAAACGGTCCGGGGACTGCAGGAGAATAAAAGCTAAGTACCGTTTTAAAATACAGTTGGACACTGCTCAAAAACTTTTCTTCGGGAGTGGAGTTCTTCCCCCTGTTTCCTTTTGGCATTACCTCCTCTAAGAAGCATTGTCCTGATTTATAAGCACCGTTGCCTGAGATCTGAGAGGCAGGAGCAGTTGGATTGCATTTTCAGGATGCCAAATGTGTGCTCTTTGATCTGGTGGAACAGCCTGCCTCAGGGAATAAGTTCAATCTTGATTCCTTTAGTCAATCATCCGCTATCAGGTACCTGGGCTCTGATTAGGCGTCTGAAAAAAAGAGCGCATCGTGGGTACATGTTGGACGTTGAAACATTTGTGAAGAGGCTGCTGGCATCACAGACAACCTCCCTGCTCATGCTGTGGCAATGTTTTTCTGTTGTAAGAAATCTCCTTAATGCATGAAAGAGTAACAAAGGGATATCTCACACACACAGTAAATGACTACGCACTCACTGATGAACGTTGGGTAAGGTTAAAAATGTTTCTTTCCCTGGTTTAACATGTTCCAGAGCAAATAATGAAAACTAAGTCCAGGTTTTTCACCTTGACCTCTGCAGATTGTTGGGCATCTCTGCAAAGTTGCGGCTTCTTAACATTCCTAGCGTTCTCTGATTCATCTAGTATTTAGCACTTGTTGAGTGTTAGAAGAGGTCTGTACTGACAATTCATGTTATCATTCCTAAACCATGTCACAAAATGGCATTTGTGTCTGAATGGGGCCTCAGATGAATATTCTTAATCCATCAAGCAAAAACGGCATAAACGTGTCCCTTAAGAACTTCAGACCACAGAACTGTAAGCTTACTTAAGTCACCCAGATCCCAAATGCAAGTTGAAGACACTTTCGTTTCTCTAGAGCAAACTACATGACAATGATCAGTTGAAATGCACAGAGATATAGAACAGGACTGTCACCAGATTAACAAATTTCATTCAATGAATATCCGTATTTACCCAATTAACCAATGCAATTCAAACAGTCAATACCCCAAAAAATTACACCATTTTCAAATATCTCACAATTTAAGAAACAAAGCTACCATATTTTTATATTTACTAGAACTGCAACTATCTGATGTGTGTGTGTTCTGGTCCCCAAAAATCTAATAAATTTATTGTGGTTTAGACTTGCTATAGATTAGAGTCTACTATGTCTTCTGACAAAGTGGGGTTGAGTTCACAACAACAGCCTAATTGTCATATTTAAAGTTATTTGCCATACAGTCCTGAGCGGAGTTACTCCAGACTAAGCCCACTGATTTTGGATTTAAGGCTAGAGTAAGTCCATTGAAATCATGGTCTCAGACTGGATGGGATTACACTAGAAGTGTTGCTAAAGTTATAGGTTCTGCAAAGTTACAGGTAAATACAGTTTATACTATGGAAAGAAGTGTTGGAATCAACAAGGATAGAGGCATCAACGTTTAAATGGTTGCTCTTGAGTCTAATAATGTTCTCCACGAAAGGGTCCACAGAAGGAGAAAATAACTCACCAGGGAGTACAGATTGGGAAGAACACTGCTTCCCACTGTAACATTTTAGCTGTGCTTTTATCTACTCTTTCTGTCTCAGGTACATATCTTGGGCATGCTTAGGAAGGAAGAGCCTAAGGGCTCTTGAACCTTGGCTCGTGCTCTGTGTATTTGGATAAATGGTCTATTGGATTCCGAAGATACAGTTTATTCTTGTCATATTTTTTGTATATTTAAATTATATTTCGTGTATTGTATTTGTTGTAGGCCACTTTGGGTCCTATTAGAGAGAAGAGGGGCCATCTTGTATACTAATTAATTAACTAATTAACAGCCCAGTCATTTGCACACGGGTGACATATAAAATTACTTGCATACTAGAAGCATAACACAATTGATTTATTTTCATACAGTATGCTCACTAATCTCCTGTGGAAGACTGGAAAACAGATGTGCTAGTTCACACTAAATGCTAATGTGCTTTTCAGTCACATAATTATTCTAAAATCAAACTAGACATGAGCCTGGAAATTCTGTGATTTCCAGCATTCCCCCCCCCCTTTAAAAAGCACGTGTATGTAGGTCAGAACCAATTTGGTTTGGGTAGGCAGCACAAAGGAAGGCGGGGTCAAGTCTTCCCCCCATGCCATTATTCCACTGAAAATGGCCCCACAGAGCTGCTTGCCTTGTTTGGGCAAACATACCGGTACTGTATCAGTGCCTATATGCTTCCTCAGTGGGACAGGCAGTGGAATAGGGTAGGTGTTGTCAAGTCTGGCTTAGGAAGATCCTGGAGATTTGGAGGTTTGGAGGGACTGTGGAGTTTGGAAAGAGGAGGGCTCATAGCAGGGATGAGAGCCAGCTTGGTATAGTGGTTAGGAGCAGTGGACTCTAATCTGGAGAACCGGGTTTGATTCCCCACTCCTCCACATGAGCAGCAGGTAGGGTTGCCAGGTCCCACTTCGCCACCGGCAGGAGATTTTTTGGGGTGGAGCCTGCAGAGGGCAGGGTTTGGGGAGGGAAGGGATTTCAATGCTATAGAGTCCAATTGCGAAAGCGGCTGTTTTCTCCAGGTTAATTGATCTCTAGCGGCTGGAGGTCAGTTGTAATAGCAAGAGATCTCCAGCTAGTACCTGGAGGTTGGCAACCCTAGCGGCAGACTCTAATCTGGAGAACCGGGTTTGTTTCCCCACTCCTCCACATGCAGCCTGCTGGGTGACCTTGGGCCAGTCACAGTTCTATCTGAACTCTCTCAGCCCCACCTACCTCACAAGGTGCCTGTTGTGGGGAGTGGAAGGGAAGGAGATTGTAAACTGGTTTGAGTCTCCTTAAAAGGTAGAGATGTATGGTGTAAATGTATGGGTGTGAAAGCTGGACAGTGAATAAAGCTGATAGGAAGAAAATAGATTCCTTTGAAATGTGGTGTTGGAGGAGAGTGTTACGGATTCTGTGGACTGCCAAAAAAACAAATCAGTGGGTTATAGATGAAATCAAGCCTGAAATGACCCTAGAAGCTAAAATGACTAAACTGAGGCTATCGTATTTTGGTCATGTCACGAGACGACAAGAGTCACTGGAAAAGACAGTCGTGCTAGGAAAAGTTGAGGGCAGCAGGAAAAGAGGAAGACCCAACAAGAGATGGATCGACTCAATAAAGGAAGCCACAGCCTTCAACTTGCAAGATCTGAGCAAGGCTGTCAAAGATAGGACATTTTGGAGGACTTTCATTCATAGGGTCGCCATGAGTCGGAAGCGACTTGATGGCACTTAACACACAAACAAAAGGTAGAGAAAGTTGGCAAATAAAAAACAACTCTTCTTCATATGATGCCATAGAGGCCACTCTCTAAAACTGCCGTTTCTGATCTCTGTGGTCTGGAGAACAGTTGTAATTCCAAGAGAAATCCAGACTGCATCTGGAGGATGGTAACCCTAAGTATGGTGTGTTTGTTGGAGGGGAAGGCTTAACCCCCTCTACCTCATACAGCAATCCCAAACTGAGCCAGGCTCACTATACACCCCACTGCTGAAAGAAAACAAATTCTAGTTCATGGAACTCCCCATGTCACATTATGGCTTCACTCTCGCCTACAGTTTCCACAGATGGAAGCACTTCTCATCTGCCTCTCCCCCACACTGCAGCCCAACATGCCCCTGGCAGTGAGGGACACCCAGCAATAGCTGGGAGGAAATGGGAGGCCTGCAGCAGGAAGGGGCAATTGGCACAAATCTCGCCCCACCCCTCTCAGACAGAATTTTTAGGCCAGGTCCAATGTCTGTTTGGCCTTAAGTGGTAAGTATTTGCATTTTATTTACTTATTTATTTAGCTGTCAAGTCACATCTGACTCATGGCAACCCAGGGTGGGGGTTTTCAAAGCAAGAGACATTCAGAGGTGGTTTGCCTTTGCCTGCCTCTGCGTCACAACCCTGGTATTCCTTGGAGGTCTCCCATCTAAATACTGGCCAGGGTCAACCCTGCTTAACCTCTGAAATCTGATGAGATCAGGCTAGCCTGAGCTAAGTATTTGCATGCCTCCACTTTATTCAGTGCTGCTGAATATATCTATGGCGGTGAGCATTCTACTAAAGTGGCAGCAACAAGAGGCCAGATTGTGTCCATTAGCCCTGCATGTTGCTTAATTTCAAGCCCCGTCTTTGCCAATGCATACATTTACCTTAATATTCTTTTAAGTGTAATTATCACTGGAATGAGCCTTCCGAAATGTTTAAGCACCCTTACGACTTGAATGCTGTGAGATTGCTTGATACTGTATATTTGGAAATCTTTATCTTTCGTGGCATTTGAACCTGATAATGGAAACAAGTTTGATAGAGATAAAGTCAATGAATGCATTATATTTAGACGAGATACCAAGTATGCAGGAGGCTCTGCATTGCTTTCTTGTGTTAACAGCTGGTGGCATTCAGTGCTTCCCATACAGATGATAACAGCAATAGATTCACCCACGGTGATTATCAAAAAAGATTTCGGAGCTTTAGAATTAATCACACATTTGATAAGACAAATCAATGTAGATAAGTAGGAAACTTTTGGGGGGGTTTAGTGGGGGAATGAATATGTGAGTGCTTGCATTTATTAATTATTGGTGTTAATTATTTATTAATTATTGGTGTTAATTATCTTGTTGGCATGACCAGGTCCACTCTAAACAGCATGTTCTATTCTTACCAATGGGTGAGAGATAATTTCAGTACAGAGACATCCAGGTTTTCCTTTTTTACTAAGCGATAGGGACCCCAAGGCTACATTGTCAGTGGCAAGATTTGTTTCAGTCCTTATATCCCTCCAACACTAGATATATGCTGCTCAAGATCAATTGATCAAGGAGCTTCTAAGGGATAAAAGGAAAGGAAAGGAAACTATTCATCTGTTTTTGTTTATTTAAAAATGCTTCTTCAAAGAACTCAAGGCTGCCCCCTGCCTGGTCCCTAGAATGGCATGGTCCAAGTTTAGACTTACTGTGTGGTTGCATGATGTCCAATATTCATAAATAACCAAATTCTCAAAAAAACAAAAAACTCCTACTCGTAATTAAAGTCATTGGTTGCAAAGTTTTTAAAAATATGATTGAGAAAGGATTTCTAAACAGAATGCAAATCAAACAGTATGCATCAAAGCTGTGAAGTTAAATGTGGGATGCAGCATCCTTTCACCACATTGTGCACATTCAAGATGACACTGTTCATAAAAAGGACTCTCTGGGGAGTGACTTAAAGGCTTCTATCATTAGTCTTCTTACTTCTGCTGCTTCAAGCAGCAATTTGTTGACAGAATTAAATGTGGGTCAGTAGAAAGAAGCTGGTCAATGACAACTTGCTTGAGGAAAAGCGGAAGGAAGGCACTCAAAATATCTGCTGGAGAGTAATTTCCATAAACGATTATACCACATGAACTTCTGGATGGGGAAGAAGTACAGAGGCAAGATGCATGAATCCAGCTGCTGAATTCTTGGGGAACAGAGTTCATGAATCCCTAGTAATGTTGGGAATTGTAGGTTCCTAACCTTCTAGCTCAGCGGTCCTCAACCTTCTTGAGCCTGCGGGCACTTTTGGAATTCCGACATAGGGTGGTGGGCGCAACCACAAAATGGCTGCCACAGGAGATGGCATAGACATCAAAATGTCAGGGGGAGATATTATGGATAACTCTAATAGTAACTCTTCAACATTTCAGTCAGAAGCTCTGCTTAAGAGAATGCATTTTAAAATGAACATAGCATTTAAAAGTATTTTCTTGCTTATACACAGCTTACCTGGGCAAATGTCCCACCTGTTCCCATCTATTTTCTAAAAATACATGGTGGGCACCAGGAAATTTATTGGTGAGCACCATGGTACCCATGGGCAATACATTGGGGACCCCTGATCTAGCTGAATAAACCACAGCTTTTTGCCAGAAGAGCTTGTGCGGTGGAAACAGGGGAGCTTGACTTTTATTATATATTATTATTTATTTTTCTGGTTGAGTATACACAAAACCAGGGCCTTTAAGAATGATAGAGCTGGAAGGGACCACCAGGGTCATCTATTCCAACCCCCCAAGAGCTGCTGGATCAGTCTAAGGTCTGTGTAGTCCAACGTTGTTTCCATTAGTGATCAGCTTGGTGTCTTTGGGTGTTCCCAAGCATTGCATAAATGTGATGGCTATCTCTTGTTTTTCATCCACAGCATTTGGTATTTGAGGGGCATGCTGCTTCCATGCAGGGAGGTTCCATTTAGCTAACATCACTGTAATCAGTACTATCCTCTTAAGAATTCTTCTGATCTTTTAAATACACTATCTGATCTAGTGGCCATTATCACATCTTGTGATATTGAATTCCATACGTTATGTGAAGTACTTTCTTTTGTCATGCCTGAACTTAAATGTCAATCAGCTTTATTATATTATCTTGAGCTGTGCGGTATTATGAGAGGGATGAGAAGAAAGCTCTCTATTAATTCATCCCACGCTGTTCATAATTTGATATTCTTTCGAAGTTGTGTTTTTTTCTAGAATAAAATGCTCCAAATGCTTTAACTTTACTTTGTAGGGAAGAAAAGAGCAAGAGTCCAGTAGCACCTTAAAGACTAACAAAATTTCTGGCAGGGTATGAGCTTTCGTGAGCCACAGCTCACTTCTTCAGAGATACAGCTGAAGGGAAGGTGGACCAAGCACACAATCACATCAGTGATTCCTTTCTGTTCTCTGTCCAGCTCTACAATATCCTTTTTAAGATAGGGCAAACAGATAGGTATGTAGGATATGCAGGGCATTTAGGAACCGACTGAAAGCCTATCTTTTGCACAAGTTTCTAGTGCAGCTAAAAAAAAGCTTCCTTCTGTCTACCCTCTAAAAACAAAATTAGAAAAGTAATGTGACAAAAGTATAAGAACATGGAGTTTCCTTTAATCCTTAACCTAGAAGATTAATTATTCTCACAGATATTATAATAATTATCATAGCACGAATTACTCAGAACAAACGCAAATATAGTGGAATCTATCAGGAAAACAAGAACACGTTCCAGGGTTTCCTAACAGATTTGGATATTGGGCACTTCGTTATAGTCTTGACAGTCCTACCTGGGCAGAGGTTCTAAGAGGTGTAACTCTGCTTAGGTTTGCAGTGGTAAGTCAGACAGCCCATTCCTGAAGGGGGGTAGATCCATGGTGGCCGGGAGTGGCACAGCCATGCTGCCTCCTCAGAGGCTTCCTGGCTGCGGCAGAGGAATAAAGATATTTTAAAAATAAGGAAAATGGAAAGGGGGAAATGCCCCATTGCAAAAAGTGAGGCTGCGCCAAAAAAAAAAAGGAGAGGCTATGCAGAGGAGGGCGGGAAGGAAGGAAGGAAGGAAGGAAGAAGGAAAGAGAAAGGAAGGGAGGGAGGAAGGAAAGAGAGGGAGGCTTCCTCAGAGAAGAAGGGTTCAAATTTTTTGGATGCTCTACTGCTAGGTAGCATCCATCACGGGGTAGAACTTTTTCAGCTTCAGCTGACTCACCCACTATGTCTAGCCACTGTCATTCATACAACCACTTCCAGATCAAAATATTGTAATGCATTTATCATGGGGCTGAATATAGTTTAGAAACTTCAGTTGGCCTTTTGAAGGTTGTATAACACCTGTGTTTTAATAATTACACCTTCATATTTATTTCCCATCGTAATTTACATTGCTGGTTCTAGCCTCTAAAGCTCTGAATGGTCAGGGTTCTTCTGACTACCCAAGGAGGCATTTTCTCCCATTTATTCTCTATTGTTCTTTAAGATCTGTTAATGAGACCCTACTCTAAATTCCAAAATTTTCTTCTTAGTTTCAACAGTATTGGGGAACTTCTGCCACTTAAAGGCTTGAAGGCTGGTTTAATTGTCTTTTTAAGAGACTGGAGCCAGTGTGGAGTAGTGGTTAAGAGCTGTGGACTCTAATCTGGAGAATCTGGTTCAATTCCCCACTCCTCCACATGAAGCCTGCTGGGTTACATTGGGCCAGTCTCAGTTCTTTCAGAACTGTCTAAGTTCACATGGAGGCAGGCAATGGCAAACCACCTCTGAACGTCTTGCCTTGAAAACCCTGCGGGGTTGCCATAAGTCAGCTGTGACTTGATGGCACTTTCCGCCACCAGTTATATAACCCTTTTCTTCTACCAGTTCCATACTTCTCTTACTCTCTTTATTCTGCTGGTGTATTTAATGGTTTAACCTGATGGCTCTTTATATTTCCATTAATGATATCCAGACATTTTGATATTGCACTTATAAATTTTTCTATTTATTTAGATTCTCTTCAGTTTTACTGTAAACCTCTGCAGCAAAGGGCTGATATCATGGCATCTGAGATACCGTGTGACTTCAAACCAATGCTAACTTCCCCCATGGGTGCAGATTTAATTAGAATGCAGATTTAATATAATTTAATTGTTTTGTTTTGCTTATTTAAAACATTTATATGATGTGCGTGTGTGTATATATGTATAAAATTAACAATACAATAAAAACCTATAGACATACAAACCCAACCAGGAAGGAGGGCTGATAAGAGTTTACTGGGGTGTGTCAAATGGAATAAAAAAAAGTTTTAACTTGCTGGCAGAAGACAATGACAGAGGGAGACAGACAAATCTCCCTGAGGAGGGAGTTCCAAAGTTTCAGTGCATTGATCAAGAAGGCCCGTTCTCGGGTTGCCACTCCTCTAGACTCAGATGGCAGGAGCACGAAATCACTGTATTCATTTCTGTTATGTTATCTACTTCCTAGAAAGCACTCCAGAGTTTACTTTCCTCTGGAGGAGAGAGCAGTGGATACGCATGGTTTCTTTTATTAATTGATTTACAAATCTACAAGTAGTGGATTTTGGAAGCATGCAAAATCTTAAAAAAAAGCTGGAAAACAGCTGATGCTCTATTACATTTCAAAAATCACCCATATGGATCTCTACAGGTCTCCTGGATACTTTCAGCTCAGCTAAACTCACAGCTGTCTCTGCTTCTCTCTATTCTCAGTTTTAAAATTTGAAAAACTTCCTTCATCTCCCTGCTGTTTTCAGACCCATACCTGTAGGTAAATTGCTCATTTAAAAAAAAAATCTTCTGTGGTTATCTGCTAGAGAGTGATCAGCTCTGACTATTAACAAGCAATCAGGAAAACAAAGAATGGTTACCCAGCACCTGTAATAATATTAAGATAACAGAAAGGAAAAGGAAGGCAAACAGTGCAATCCCTTACTTGTAGTGTGCTCTACCAAATAACTCTGAAGTATGGAATTTTTTGATTAGAGGCATGGTCGTTTCCCCCCTCCCCAAGTTCCGAGAAGGGAGGTTTAATATCCCCCCCCATTGCACTGATAGTTTAATATTTTTAATATGTAATCTGCGTAACAATAGCTGGAAGTAGCATTAATTTACTTGTTCTCTTGCATAGTTTTGGGAGCCACAGATAGAGAAGAACCAAGACTGGAACTTTAAAATTGCTGGGCCGAACTATAGCTAGATGGAATTTGGAATCTGTTAAGTCAATTCACTAGCGTGTAAGAGCAGTCAGTATTGATGCACTGCATACAGAACATTCCTGAGTGTGGCCGCGAAACTACTGTGGAGGTGGTGTGACCCCTACGCTGGCATCTGTGCCACTTGCCCCATGCTAAACAGCCCTAAGCATTTTAACCGCTCCTCATAGGGCAGTTTCTCTAGCCCCCTGGTCATTTTGGTTGCTCTTTTCTGTACCTTCTCTAACTCTGCAACTGTGGTCTCACCATAGATTTGTAAAAGGGCAGTATGATAGCAGCAGTTTATTCTCTGTTCCTTGTTTTATTATGGCCAGCGTGGAATTTGTCTTTTTTCACAGCAGCTGCGCACTGGGTTGACATCTTCATCAAACTATCCACTACCACCCCAAGATCCCATCAGTGTATATGTGAAGTTGGGATTTTTTTGCCCCAATATGCATCTCTTTACATTTGCTTCTCTTTATGGACTCTTTGGTCATTTATTCAGGGGAAATTTGCGTTTGGTTTGCTGCAGTTTTCTGTTCCGAATTCTCAAACACTATATGCATGAGGGATTCCCTCCCCCAATTCCAGGAGTACCTTGTAATTAATTAGGCATCCCCAGTGAATCACGGAGCTTCTGAGTCCATCCCCCTGAAAACTGAGCCTTGTTGCACTTTACTTGGAGGAGGTGGGTCAGCTCTTAAAGGGACTGTGTGTGTTTTTGCTGTGTATTCCTCCCCACCTTTCTTCAACAGCTCCCTGCCAGTCCGGAAGCTGCCTTCTAACCTTTGAAGCCTTCTTCAGCATCTTCCTGCACATTTCATGAAGGTTTAACTCCCACTTTTGTGCTTTGCTTTGAGGGAAGGGGTTGGATGGGAGGGACAGACGCTTGGGAGGGAGAAACCAAAATGGGCGTGGGGAGAGAAACCCGAAGTTAAGAGCTATGCATGGAAATAGAAGGAATTTGCGTTGCTCTTGCCTCGAAGCAGTATTTAAATTCATCCTAAAACAGGATCCTAGAACTGTTGTGGTTTCTGATGTCAGATTTATGTCCATTTAATCTTTGTCACAGGGACTGGCCCATTTGTCCAATGTAGAGGGTAGAAAGACATTGCTGGCAAGTGATGGCATACATCACATTAGAAGATGAACATGAGTATGAATGTGAGATAATATGGCTGCCGTTGCTGGGCTCAGTGATGGTATCGCTAGGATCTATATGAGAGCAAAATTGGCACCTTGGTTTGTTGCAGGCCTTTGTATCAAAGGCCATGCTACTATTAACTAGTTTATCATTGCGGGTGAAAAGTTGTTTTAGGTTAGCAGGCTGTCTGTAAGCAAGAAAGGGTTGCCCCCTCCCCCAGTGTTAGGCTGAGAGATTGTGGCTGACCCAAGGTCACCCAGCAAGCTTCCATAGCAGAGAAGGGATTCTAATCTGGGTCTCCCAGATCCTAGTCTGTCGAGTACAACACCCTGGCATTTAATCTATTGATCTTGCCTATCTTCCTGGCATTACCTATCAATCTTGCCTATGGTATACTTTCCCTGGTCAGTTTATTTGGGACAGGGTAGGGCTTGGTGTGATCCTTGATAGGTGGTCTCCTGGGCCCTTGCTTAGGACCAAATCCTATGAGGAAAGGTTGAAGGAGCTGGGTATGTTTAGCCTGAAAAGGAGAAGACTGAGAGGGGATATGCTAACCATCTTCAAGTACTTAAAGGGCTGTCATATAGAGGATGGTGCCAAGTTGTTTTCTGTTGCCCCAGAAGGTTGGACCAGAAACAACGGGTTAAAATTAAATCAAAAGAGTTTCCATCTGGACATTAGGAAGGATTTTCTAACAGTTAGAGCGGTTCCTCAGTGGAACAGGCTTCTTCGTGAGGTGGTAAGTGCTCCTTCCCTGGAGGTTTTTAAGCAGAGGCTAGATGGCCATCAGTCAGCAATGCTGATTCTATGACCTTAGGCAGTTCATGAGAGGGAGGGCATCTTGGCCATCTTCTGGGCATGGAGTAGCGGTCACTGGGTGTGTGTGTGGGGGGGTAGTTGTGAAATTCCTGCATTGTGCAAGGGGTTGGACTAGATGACCCTGGTGGTTCCTTCCAACTCTATGATTCTAAGAGGTTGAATATACAGCACTCACTCAGTCTAGCACATATGCTAGGGTGCAATATAAGGGAAACATCAATATGTAAGCAGTCAGTGTAAAAGACAAAGAATCAAACTTCTTTAGCATATAGTGGAAGGAATGTTATAGCACAAACTAAACAACAATGTTCCTACAGAGTTTTCCCCCTGTCTTGTAACCAAATTATCTGGTATTTTAAAATTTGAGGAATGAGTCTGTTGACTCTCTCCTAAGGTAAATAACTTGTACTTTAGTACCACAATTCAGATAAAAGTTGTTTTATTTTGTCCTCGTGAAATTTGTTTATGTCCCGGTAGCAGCTGCTCTCCCTCGCTTGCCAATATCTATTAATGATAATTACCCTGAATACTATACCAAGTCTTTGATTCCATCACATCATTGTGAGGAAGATTGTGATCTTATCTAAAGCTATTCTGTTTAACTCTGACACTCCTTCTATTATAGTGGAGTGCTGATAAGATCGGGCCTGTTAGGATCAGACATTAGTTGAAATCAATATTTGAAAATGTGCCTGTTTTTGCTTAATAGCAAAGTTAGTACAAGGGTCACAGCAAGATCATTTGTTGGATGAGATTGTACAGCTTCATCATGTCAGGGAAAGTGGATTCTTTGCAGCATTTTGCTGGTGAAAGTGAAATGAACAAAGAGCTTTTTGCCAACTCCTGCCCCCAAATGAAGGATATTTACTTAGCTAGCCATCATCAAGTGGTTTCCAGACTGGTTTCTGGAGAAATGTGGGCCCTTCAAAAATTTATTAGGTTTGCTTGCAATAGTAGGCAAACCAGAACTGGATTTACACTCTAGCTAAGTAAGCAACAGTCGAAGACCTCAGATTATGAGGAGCATGTATTCTAAACAATTACTGAATTTCAGTGTTAGAATAATTCAAGCAGCCATTTTTTCCAGGGGAACTGATCTCGGTCATCTGGAGAGCAGTTGTAGTTCTGGGGATCTCCAGCCCCCACCTGGAGGTTGGCAAGCCTAGTTCCCCTGGAGGAAGTGGCTGCTTTGGAAGGTGGGGTCTTTGGTATTATACCCCTCTGAGGTCCCTCCCCTTCTCAAACCCTCCCCTCCTTAGGCTCTACCTCCCAAATCTCTATGAATTTCCTAACCTGGAGTTGACAACCCTATCTCCCCCCACCCAACAGCCAACCTACCTTTATCTGCCTCTTTGTCTTAAGCTTTCCCTCTCCCCCCACCAACCAGTAGCCTTCTTCCTAGGAAAACTGTGGCCCAATTGTGTGATGCTGGCCACTAGGCCAGGCTGGCTAGCCTTGTAGGGAGCCCCCAAGGACATGTGCGGTGGCATCTCACTTTCCCCTATATTCCCCTTCCCACACTATTTCCTCTTTCCCTCTACCTGTCAACCGCTATATCATCTCCCCTTTCCCTGCCTCAGTCTCTCCTTCTCAGCCATTCACCAACCTACCTTTTATCTGCTTCCCATCTTAAGTTATATTTATTATTTATTTATGCCTTTTATACCCCAGTTTTCTCCACAGTGAGGACCAACGCAGCTTATATTATTCTCCTCTTCTCCATTTTATCCGCACCACAACCCTGTGAGGTAGGTTTGGCTGAAAACATGTCACTGGTCTAAATCACTCATTGAGCTTCCACATGAAGATGGGAATTCAAACCTGGGTCTCCCAGACTTTACTCTAAAGCTCTAACTGCTACACCACACTGGCTTCCTTAAAGCGGCTGCTGTTGAAAAGTAGCAAGTAGCCAGGCCTAGTTGAGTCATGCGAGTCAGTTGGTATCAAGTCACCCAGTGGCTGCTTCCAGGCCTAGGTTTGCCAGCCTCTAGGTGGGGCCTGGAGATCTCCCAGAATTACAATGGATCTCCAGACAATAGAGATCTGTCCCCCTGGAGAAAATGGCTTCTCATAAGACTGTGGCTATGGCATTATATCTAGTGGAGGCCTGTCACTTCTCCTAACCCCGCCCTCCTCAGACTCCACCACAAACTCTCCAGGACTCAGGCCTGGCCCCAGTGATTGTCCCTCAAAGGCCAAAATTGGCCTGGAAATGGCCCTGCCACCTCCCCCTGCCTTTTATTGCCAGAACCAAGCCTTGGAATGCTATTGTTGCCTAGCAACAGCCACTGAGAGAGTCCATTTGTTAAAGCTACAGGAACGCCTTTTATCATTTTTGGGGTTTTTAAATCCCACAATTTTTTTGTTTTGTTTTTAGATTTCACATCTTTTGCAAACCTGGGGCCATTTTCAGGGTTGTATAAAGAGCTGTATTTCTTCACAACTTCAATCACCAGATTTAAGTATTCTTAGATTTGACTGACTTGGCTATTAGTATATAGATACATTTTTGGTAATGTTATGGGGTTACTTAAACTTGACACTGCTTTGTGCCTTTGTATGACTTAATCCAGCCTTGAGGCAAACTTCAGTGAATGTTAGACTGTTCACCTTTACTAATTTGTCCCCTACAATGAAGAGCCATAGGGTTGGATCCAGTGGCAACTTCTCATTTTAGGATTTCTGTTAGTGGAATAGGATGTTTTTGTTTCCCTACTCACAGACTGAAATGTTCCTGAAATGCTGCTTCAGTATAGGACAGGTGACTTTAAACAACAGTTTAAGGGATGAATTGGAGATTGAGCTGCTGTGGGAGAGGGGCAAGAGCAAAAATCACCTGCACCTTCCATTAGGATAAATTTTGGGCTGGATTTAACCCACAGGGAACTATTGTGTGTGTTTGCAAGGTGCACTCTCTCTTTGCCTACTAAGAGAAGAGAATCCCCATAGGCCTGTGATCAGTACTCTTGTGTAAATTGACTGTGGCTGCAATGCTAAGAACACTTACCTGGGAGTAAGCCCCAATGAATAAAATAAGACTTACTTTTGATTACACTTGCTTAGGATTGCTCCTTTAGAGCCCTGAAGCATGTTCCATAATCCTTGGCAATGTCCAGAAGTTCCTTGACAGACATATAGGGCTTCTTTGACAGACAAGGAAAAGAACTGATATAGAAAGAATTTCCTGAAGGAAGAAGGCTTGAAACACACACACACACACACACACACACACACACACACACACACTGATATAGTGACATCAGACTAAGCTGTAATCTTCTATGGGATTTCGAACCTTCTGTCTTACATTAGTGTGTCTCTTGTTTGCATTACACCTTTAGTACACGACAAAGTATTAAGAAGTAATTATAAATGCATGAAGACAGGATTGTGTGATTTTAAAACCAATTAAATAACATTAAGAAACCATGGTTCTTTTCCTAGCAAGTTGTCCCTAGCTTTCCTGACATTGTTCTGATAGTCAATGCTGATCATATATATTAATAATACTTTAGTTAAAGCTAGCTAGATAACCTAATGAGTAACCTAATAATGCCTAGTTATTAGGGTTGCAAGTGTTAATCGATTTAATCAGTAGCTTATTCTGCTGAAGTTTTAAGAGGAGACTAAAAATTATCCTTTGATTAATCATCTAGGCAGATCCCACGCGGGCCATTCAGATGGTGTGGCTTTTCCTTTCAGCTTTTTTCCAAAGCTAGAAGACAAGTTAGCATTTTGTGGTGAAATCATTATGGTTTTCTTACTAGCACTGTGATTTACTAGAAACAAGATAAACAAGTACAGCTAAAAATCAGGAAAAAAAACATATTTTAAATTGGATGCTCTACAATACTGACATGGTTTGTTAATTTTTTAAAAGCTCCTTTGTCTTGGGTCTGTCACTATATTCGTGACTATTGTGTGTTCATTATTCCATTGTGGAATCCAAAAATGACTGAAGAGCCAGAGTCATATAGTGTTTTGTGATATACAGCCCATTCCTGACCTCAAAGGACAAAAGTTCTTTGGATGCCAAAAAGGGGCTGCGCCAGTCTCCTGGGGCCACCCAGGGATGCCAGCTGGACCTTCCACCAGCGTTCCTGGGGTGTGGCGGGGGGGGGGGGGGAGCTGCCAGTGGGTAGTTTCCTTTCCCCTTTTGGCCCGGTCCGGCAACAGGGAGAACAGCATTGCTGTACCATCTTTTTTGCTGGCGCAGCCTTGCTATTCTTAATGGGGGGGGGAATGCCCCATTTAAAAAATAAAAAGCCTCCAAAAGGCTTTTTAAAGCCTTCCTGTGGCCGGGAAACAGCTTTGGAGGCTGTTCGGCCTCACCGTTCCCGGCTGCTGAAAGCTCAGGAATGGGCTGTAAAACTTGGGAGACTGAGGGTCAAATCCTTGCTCAAATATGAATATCATTGGATCACTTTGGGCCCGTCAGTTTCTGTCAGCCTAACCTACCTCAAAGGGCCAAATTCATGTGTTATTGTGGTGGTCAAATGAAGGATGGTAGGACCTAGGACCGTGATGGCGAACCTATGGCACGCGTGCCGCCTCTGGCACGTGTAGCCCTCTGCCGGCACGCGCCCGGCCGCCTCCGCTCAGCCCCCGGGAAGCAGCCTTCCTTTCCCTTCCCTTCCCGGGGTGGAGGCGCGGCTTTGCCTGGCCCCGAGCCACGGGCGGTCCGCAGCAACTCCGGATTGGCTCCTCACGCCCGAGGTCGGACTGGGAGGCGCTTCAGAATGGGGGCGGGGATCAGTGGGCGAGCCGGGAGCGGTTGCCCTCAGGGACCCCCGGGGTGCGCAGCCTGCCCCCCGACTCCTGCCCCGGACGGAGCCCCGGCCTCATCGACCCGTAGCAATCCGGGGGCTGCAGGGACACAGCTCCTTGCAAGGGAGGCCGGGCCCGCCCGCCCGCTGCAAAAGGCCCCCGAAGGCCGGGCCGCCACCTGCGGCGCCTCCCCCGCTCGGTTAAGAGGAGCCGCCGCCGCCCTGGTTCTGCCCAGCGTGCAGCCCAGCCAAGCGGCCTGCGAAGCGGCGCCGGGGAGCGGGAGCGGCTCGTGCGGTGGGGGGGGGGCGTGCTGCGGTGGCGGCCGGCGGGACTTGCGGCCAAGCAGCCCCCGGAGCCTCTGGGAGGAGGAATAAGAAGGCTCCTGGCCCAGCCTGGGCTCCGCTGCAGCTGCCAGAGAAACGCAGCGCAGCACGGCCCTCTCTGAAGCCGCAGCGTGCAGGAACGCTGCGGCCCCTTTAAACCCCCGCTCGCCATCGGCAAGAGGAGGCGGGACAGAGGGAGGGAGGAAGACGCTTCCCCCAAGCCGGGAAGGCGAAGCGTCCCTGCACGCCGCGCGGCACAGGGGTTGAAACCTCTCTCGCCCGCGAGGGAGGGAGGGGAAAAAGCCAGTCGATCAGGTGGAGGACTTTTGTGGACTTGGGAGAGGTGGGAAGGCTGAAGCCCGGTCGCAGGAATCCGGCTGTGCGTGTGTGTGAAGGCTTTTCTCTCTTTTCTTCCTTTTTCTGTACTCTCTCTCCTATTCTTTCTCTCCTCTTTTTCTGTCTCTTCCTCTCTCCCTCTCCCTCTCCCCCTCCCTCCCTCTCCCTCTCTCTCCCTCTCTCTCTTTCCTTCTTTCCCTGCTATCTTTCTTCCTTCTTTCTGTCCTTCATTCTTTACTTCCTTCCTTCCTTCTTTCCTTGCTTCTTTCAGTCCTTCATTCCTTCCTTCCTTCTTTCTGTCCTTTCTTCCCTTCCTTCCCCCTTTCCTTCTTTCTGTCCTTCATTCCTTCCTTCCTTGCTTCTTTCCTTCCTTCATTCTTTCTGTCCTTCATTCTTTCCTTCTTTCCTTGCTTCTTTCCTTCCTTCTTCCCTTTCTTTGCTTCTTTCTGTCCTTCCTTCCTTCCTTATTTCCTTCCTTCTTTCCCTGCTTCCTTCCTTCTTTCTGTCCTTCATTCTTTCTGTCCTTCATTCTTTCCTTCTTTCCTTTCTTTCCTCTTTTCCTTCCCTGCAGATTGACAGCAGGCTGCAAGCTGCGTCCCCCTGGCACCTCAGTTGCCTGGCCACCGCTGGCTGCCCTCCCACCTGGGAGGAGGGGGAAGACCTGGGGGAGCAGAGGCACCCTTCAAGCCTTCTCTGCATAGCCTCCCCTAGGGTTGCCAACCTCCAGGTGGTGGCTGGAGATCTCCTGCTATTACAACTGATCTCCAGCCAATAGAGATCAGTTCCCCTGGAGAAAATGGCCACTTTGGCCATTGGGCTCTATGGCTGTGCAGTCTTCCTCCCCAAACCCCGCCCTCCTCAGGCTCCACCCCCAAAACCTCCCGCCAGTGGTGAAGAGGACCTGGCAACCCTAGCTTCCCCACACACACACACACCAGGAGATCTACGCCTGGTATGGCCCCTGAACGATGTTATAAATATGTAAATGGCCCTTGGCAGAAAAAAGGTTCCCCACCCCTGTTCTAAACTAAAACCTCAGTATTCAGGTTAAATTGCCGCATTGGCACTCGGCGATAAATAAGTGGGTTTTGGGTTGCAGTTTGGGCACTCGGTCTCTAAAAGGTTCGCCATCACTGACCTAGGAGGATGGGTGACCTAAACATGTGATAAGTTCCTTGACTTTTGGAAGTGTGGAACTTTATTTCACCTGATAACCTAAAAACCTTTCATTGATTGACAGCCTTAAAATAAGTGGCATGTCATACACTGGTGACACATAATCAGTGTCACCACAAGTACCAGACATTAACACCATAATCAGTGTCACCGCAAGCACCAGGCATTAACATCCACTTTTACAGAGCAGTTTTGCTCAGTTGACTTGGTGTATTATGGTATTTCTTGTGTCTTTTGAAGCATCGGGGTGGGCCACTCTCAAGGGCAAGAGGCTAGACTTGGTGGGCCAGCCATCTGATCTTGTACAAGAAATCCAACGTTCCTGTGATGCATTAACTGACTCTTACCTTAAACTGTGCTAGCAGGCACAGCTATAATAATAAACTAACTGATATACTGCTTCCGGAGGTTCATACAGTAACTGCACTTACCCCAGGCGGGATGTGCCATTGCACATTAGTGTTTGAAATATTTAAGAATTTCAGATTACTGGTAATTTAGGGTTAAGAAAGTTTGCAACTACCCTGTGCTGCTGGTTTTATTTTTCTGTAAGGTGTTGAGGGTTTAGACCTCTTGCCTTTACACATTTCCTAATTTTAGTGTTGTGCTAAGAGCTGACAGGTTTTTTTTTTTTTTTTTTTTTTTTTTTGAGGGGGGACAACTGCAGAGACAACTTTGGAAACTGTTGTTTATACTAATGAAATAATCCCGCTTCCCTGATCTGGTGTGCAGAGAGGGAAAGAATGAAGAAATTGAATTGAAAAATGCATTAGGTAATGCCCGATCTTGGAATTAATCTGCTTACTTACACACAGCAAAGATACAAATTCTCTTGAGATTGCTAACTTCGTTTCTGATGTAGTATAATCCATGTTTATACAAGCATACTTAAATTGCACTGAACTGTAAAGAGAAAATATTTCTAAGTAAAAATGAAAGCGAAGGGTGGGGTGAAGAATTTTTCTCATCTATTACCCTTTACCATTCAAGCATTTTGAAGGAAGATGTGGCATGAAAACTAAATGAACATAATTCTTGTTTTAAATTTTTGTTTTTATCAAACCTGCTTAGTACAAGAGACTTAAGGTACATTTTGGTCTTGGAAAGAGGTGCTAAAAGAAATCCTTGAAGTTATTGTTTAGTTGGACTTCAATCTCAATGGGAATGAAGATGCCAGAATCAAACTTTCAATCTTTTCTAAATTTCTTTTTTATTGGCACTTTGAATGGTGCACTTTATTCCTTAGTAGTAGGATTCCCCATTAGGCATTTGTCTTGTTGACATGTGAATATCCTGTTGTCACAGATTAACGTAGCTTTGTGCTACCAAGCAGGATGCCATTTAAGATAGTCTTTGAGCAAACACCTAGATCAGTGCATGGTCATCTGGTGACTTCTGGACACGTTGGCACAATCCTTGCTCTTTATTGGATTGCTAACATTAAACACTTGTCTCCCTTTCCCAGCACAAAGAGTTTAATTGTAGAAACAACCTCATGTTTGATCTCATGGAGGAACTTTTCTTTGGAAAGATCTGATGCTCATTTTGGTGATGGTGCTATTGGCATACCAAAGTCAGATCAAAATCTTGCCTTGACACATGAATGAGAAATGTTTCAAATTGCTATCTTCAGCAAGAGAGAGAGTCAGCAGTTTCTCTTCAGACACAGGTGGTCCATGTTCAGCTCCTTAAATGAGTAGAAGTATGGTTAAGAGTTCGATTGTTCACGCAAATGGAGGAGAAGAGATTGTTCAGACAGGAAGGCCAATAAGGAAATGGAATATTCCATTTGGTAGTGTTTGTAGCATATTACTTGCTAAACTCATAGATGTACCACATGTAATAGCTTACCTTTATTTTATATGTTCCCTGTAACATTTCATTTTCATTAGATACTTTCATTTCTCAGTCACAATGCATAAGCATTCAATTTACTGCTAATTATCTATTAATATCTGATAACCATATGTCATCAGAAAACATGGTGCTGGTGGTGTGTTTCAATCTTTCAAAAAGAAGGTTTAAGAAATGTTAAAATCATCAAATTAAATTGCTTGTCATTGTTTGATATGATAAAGAAGTATGTCGATGAGTGTGTATTTGCATACACACAGGCTACCATATGTCAAAAATCCTTCTCTGTTGAAAGAAGAATATGTTTATCCTTTGCACTTTGCAGATATAATTCTTGTAAAGACTTTTACCCGACTGCAGTGCTGCATAAAGTTAGACCACTGGAATCCCATTGAAGACGTTAGAATTTAAGCATAATCTTGCAGGTAGGGTCACCAACTCCAGCCTGGAAAATTCCTGCAGATTTGAGAGCAGTGCTTCAGGAGGGCAGTGTTTGTAGCCACGCCACAGCTTGAGGGGACATTCCTGGGTCCAAAGGGGTTAGGAAACTGCCTAAAGTACGGGCTCCTGCTTCTGGGATTTTGCTGCCGGCATTGCTGCGCTGGTGGCAGAGCCCCGCACTGCGACATGGCTTCCTGACGCTGTTGTATTTGCCCCTGTGCCAGCTAAGTGCCACTTTATTCCATGAAAAAGTGGCATCTATGCTAGCATGGGGTGACACTGGCTCCTAAAGAGCTTTACCCCCCCCCCTTCATGATTGCAGCCTAAAATGAATGTTTCTGAGATATAAATTGTCATGGTTCATTAAATACTTGTGTCTAAGGTAGCTCAGAGCAGCTGAAATGATACTAGGAGCAGAGGAAAGAGACTGTCAGGGCAATCCTAAACACAGTTAATACCTTTCTAAGCCCATTGACTTCAGTGGCTTAAAAGAGTACTATTCTGCATAGGATTTCATTATGCAGAATTCATCCAGGGAACCTATTTAATGTAAAAAGTCAAAACACACACGGATTAATTGCTAGGGTATATTTTTAATATACAGAATTTTTTTATAGGTTAACTGCACTGATTAATCAATTAAAGCTTGCAGCTATATTGGTAAAACATGTAGAATGATAGCTTGTGATAAAACACTCTTCCTTGGAGGCGAGAAAGTGTGTTCTAGAAAGAACAGTCTTCTGTTGTCCTGTAATGAAGGGTGAATGTGGTTGTGGCAAATAGAAACAACATGTGCTTGGAGAATCATTGACAAATGTAACTCAACTTTACAGAAGGGAGCTCATAAAGCTGGCGGAGCACACTACCAGGTGTAAAGCTGTCTATTCCTGTGCTTCAGTTAGTGATGATTAGGAACAGCTGTTTTCAGGCAGATGTTTTTTAGTAGGGTGTTAAAAATATTCGGCACACATTTCTACAGCTGTGCTCGAAGCCTTGTTTGTATGTTTCTGTGTGGTAGCTGAGGTGTAAAGGAGGAAGAGTAAGTGTCATCAGGATATTCTGCATCAGGCTCACGAGTGTTACACAAAATCACCTTCATGCAGGAAGAAAAGTGCAGCTAAATATTTAGCAGTGCTTTTCACATTCACTTTGTAAGCATCGTCTTGTAAGATACGTTGGTGTGTATAAAGATCTATGAAAAGGTTATATAAGTGCCTGAAATTGGAGAAAAATTGCAAGTTTCTGGAGCACTAATAGCATATTATTGTATTTGGTGAAGCATTCCAAGTTAAAACTGACTATGAATGGGGTTGTGGATAAAATTATAACTCTAGTCATTACAATTATAATTTTATTTCATATTTTTTCAATTATATTGAGTGCTGGTGATATTCATTTCACCGGAATGCCTCATATTGGATTTTCACAGACCTTGAGAAACACCTCCTGAGGGTGCATCTGCATTTTTCGAAAGTTAACTCAAGGGGCAACCCATGTGGATCTGTTTAATGTCTTTATTCAGCTCTTCATATTCGGGGTGCCCTGGGATGGTGGTCAAGCAATCCTCTATGTGAAAGGGAAACTTCTCTTCTTCTTTTTTTTCATGTGATGATATTAGAGATTTGGGTCCTTTCCAGGAAAATAAAAATAAAAGAGATTAGTGGAATAATGCAGCATTATTATAGGTATTTAACAGTGGGAAGTAGATGATTAGGAGGAGTAAAGGCTATTCCCATTCTGGGCAGTAAACTCTCAGCTTGTGGATTTAAAAATTCAACAGGATTTTTGCCATCATTGTGTAGATGGAGAAAAAAGGAAGAACTAAATTGTTTTGATGGATCTTACAAGACTAACAGCCCATTCCTGAGCTTTGGGTGGCCAGGGACGGTGTGGCTGCGCCGCTGTGCAGCGCCTCCAAAGCCATTCCTTGGCCGCTGAAAAGCTTTAAAAAGTCTTTAAAAGGCTCGCCCCATTGAGAACAGCGATGCTGCGCTGTTTTTGCAGCGATGCTGCAAAAAAGCAGTTGCAGAAACACCATTCTCTCTGCCGGTGTGCTAGGCCGAAAGGGGACAGGAAGCTGCCTATTGGCAGTTCCACCCCTGGCACGCCCCGGGAACGTCCTCCCCCCTCCAGGATGCTGGTGCGGGGCTTTGTGCCGGCGAGAGGCCTGCGGAATGCCCAGCCGGCGACGCTGGGCAGCACCAGGAGGCCAGCGTCCAGGCCTCCCCACTGGTGTTGGGGCTACTCACCACGGCTTAAGTAGCCCGGGTGCTGGTGCAAGGGGCCCCAACTCCGGTGCAGCCTTTTTTTGGCCTCCTGAGGACTTTTATCCTCAGAGGTCAGAAATAGGCTCTAAAGAGCTCGTGTTGTGTACAGGCAGGGACCAGGCTGAGGTGCTTGGCCTCTGACTCCACTCCCAGCAATGGAGAGTACTGGGCGGAGCAGAGCCTGTTGCGGTTTACTCTTCCCGGTAGTGTGGGTGGACTGAGTGCGTAACCAAGGCAGCACTCTAAACAAGGAACAGGTTCACTCACCAGTACAAGTTCCTTTGCGTCAAGGTCTAGGCTCGGTCCTCCCAGGTTCTGCAGGGTCACCAGAAGGGCAGGAACTGGTAGCTGGCACCTAAGCAAGATAATACTGTGCGCAGAGATCTCAGCACGAGCAGCAGAGCTTGTAGTAATTAGCAAAGTTGTTCCCACACTGACTGACTGGCCACCCTAAGATTTATGGCTGTTCCTCCTCACTCCCTTCCCGGGCCAGCTGTTCTGCATCACTCGCTGGTGTCGGCTTCTGCAAACACCTACGACCAATTGCCTGCAATCTCGTGCTGCGACACCTCTCCTGCAAACTGAGCCGAACCTTTGATCTTTGACGGCTAACTGGGCTGGGCGGGTCTGGAGGTGATAACCTTCTCTGTTCCTCTGCTCCTTCCCAATATGTACCACCGTCTTCTGCATCTGTCGTCTTTGCTGGTTCAGACCTATGGTCCAGTCGCCCTGGTAAGACTTCCACTGGTGCATCACCCTGCTCTGCCACTCCTTCCTCCTCTTCTTCCGAGGAGAGTTCAGGCTGACTCACGACAGCTGGCAAAGCAGGTTGTTTGTTCCTCCTCTTACTTGTTTGAAAATTACCTGTGATAGGAAGAAAGGCCACTGATCCCCATGACCCGCCATTTGGGCGAAAGGTCCCCCTACATCTTTACCATGTAGATCAATTGTAATAGCAGGAGATCTCCAGCTAGTACCTGGAGGTTGGCAACCCTACAGATGAGTCATACAGTCTCAAAGCACTCTAATTTACAGCCATGGGACACTACTAAGGAGAACTTGCCAAACAGCAACCTACAACATCTTCAGGAAGTGTTGTAGAAAGCTTCCCTTTTAGTCTGTTGTGGGAGAGCTGGTGATTGTTTTGCTCCTCAGCATGACCTCTAACATTATTTATTTGTCATCGATTTGATGCTGGATTGCAGTGAGAGACACTGCATGTGGGAACTTTCTCAGAAAAAGTTACTTAAGACACCCTCAATGATTAAGCTGATCTTATTTATTTATTTGCAAAATTTGTATCCCATCTTTCTGCCCTCACAAGGGCTACCAAGGTGGCTAACAATTTAAAACATACATGATAAAAATCACACTTTAAAACCATTAAAATCAAACAATCATGGTGTTGGCATGGAAGTGTTATATTCCAGGGGTTGACCTGGATGATTTGTTGTTGGGAAGAATTTGTGTTTTTGTTTTTGCAATGGTTAAAAACAAGTTAACTTTTGTGAACCACCTTTAAAACCTAGTGAATCATTCTTGACATGCAAGTTACATAGGAAGCTCTGAGATACAGCGAAGAAGAAGAAGAAGAAGAGTTGGTGTTTATATGCTGACTTTCTCTACCACTTAAGGCAGAATCAAACCGGCTTACAATCACCTTCCCTTCCCCTCCCCACAACAGACACCCTGTGAGGTAGGTGAGGCTGAGAGAGCATGACTTGCCCAAGGTCACCCAGCTGGCTTCGTGTGTAGAAGTGGGGAAACAAATTCAGTTCACCAGATTAGCCTCCGCCACTCATGTGGAGGAGTGGGGAATCAAACCTGGTTCTCCAGATCAGACTTTACCACTCCAAATCACTGCTCTTAACCACTACACCACGCTGGCTCTCTGAATTGTAAGTCATTAAGGAACTACAGGGTGCTTGCTTTTATTTATGAACTAACGTGGTTAGCCTCTACTAATCTGTTTTGGTACTTTAGAGTATTAGCTGTACTCAAAGCATTGATTTCAGTCATCATCACATTGTTGAATATAGAGTTTAGGATGACTGTTTTAGCTGTAGATTGGGTGAAAGAGAGAAAAAAGCGTTGTGCATTATAAAGGACATATAGAAAGGAGTCACTGGAATTGCTGGTTTTAAAGCCCTTTTATATCTAGGGTTGCCAACCTCCAGGTGGTGGCTGGAGATCTGCCGCTATTAGAACTGTTCTCTAGGCAACAGAGATCAGTTCCCCTGGAGAAAATGGCCACCTTGGCAAGTGGACTCTATGGCATTGAAATCTTTCCAAACCCTGCCCTCCTCAGGCTCTGCCCCCAAAACCCTATTTATATCCACCTTTGGGGTATGTACAGTATATAGTTCAGTATCCTTTTACTTGATGACCGGCAAACACAGATTTGGACTTGCTGATAAACATGTGGACTTCATTGATTTCAGAAGTATTGTGTTTGAGATGGTGTGTAGGATAGTGCTATAAAATCTCTACCTGCAATGTTTGATCTGTGATGGCTATTTCACACATGCAAGTCCACACTTGATGTTGCATTCATGAGTGTTGAACATTTATGTGGAAAGTCATACCTAGCTGATCCCCAGCTTGTTTACAAAATACCAGATTCTAAAAGAAATCAACCCACTGTGTAGGTAAGAGTGCTTCATATTTAGGCTTACCAGGTCCCTCCTGTCCTTCCGCTGGAGGTTTTTAGGGTAGAGGTGAGGTGAGATTGTGCGCATGCACGTGGCGCTGCTGCCACGATTATGTCACTTCAGGTTTACAATTCCCAGTTTGAGTGGAAAAGGCCTCTTGTGATGCAGCACTTTCATTTGTAAACCGGAAGTGATATACTGCTGCGGACAGACGCGCATGCATGCATTACCCTCCTTCCCTCAGCTGGTCGGCGGGCAGCCAGGTGGATTGGCAGGGGTTTGCCCGCCACCACCTGGCATTTGGCAACCCTATTCATATTTTCTTCTGGGCACATAACAGTGCAATTCTAAGAACAGTCACACCCTTTGAAACCCATTGACTTCAATGAACTCAGAAAGGGTATAATTCTGCTTAGGGTCCAGACAGAAAAACTTGGAATGATTTTGGCCTGCTCTTTGAAAAACAGTGATTAGGCTAGGATTTCTCCCCCAACACACAGCTTTCTAGAAAACCAGGCTAGCCTGATCTCATCACGTCTCAGAAGCTAAGCAGGGACAGCTCTTGTTAGTGTTTGGATGGGAGACCACCAAGGAAGACCAGGGTTGCAATGCAGAGGCAGGCAATGTCAAACCACCTCTGAAACGTCTCTTGCCTTGAAACCCTGCGGGGTCACCATACGTCTGTTGTGACTTGATGTCACTTTTCACCACCACCACTTAAAATATATAATGTGTTCAGCTATGCCATGGGCTGTAATTAAAAAAAGATAAAGCCCCCCTGTGCTAGCACCAGGTCATTCCTGACCCATGGGGTGACGTCACATCCCGACGTTTCTAAGGCAGACTTTTGTTTTGTGGGGTGGTTTGCCAGTGCCTTCCCCAGTCATCTTCCCTTTACCCCCAGCAAGCTGGGTACTCATTTTACCGACCTCGGAATGCTGGAAGGCTGTGTCAACCTTGAGCCGGCTACCTGAAACCGACTTCCATCGGGATCGAACTCAGGTCATGAGCAGAGCTTTTTGACTGCAGTACTGCAGCTTAACACTCTGTGCCATGGGGCTCCTCATGCTGTAATTAGTGGCTAGCAAAAATCCAAATTAATGAAGCATATACGTTAGTATTCATAAAATATGAATGAAAGAACCAAACAGGAAAGAGAAAATAATGAAATAGTACATTATGCAGCCCAGAAAAAACCCTACAACTTTCTAGAAGGAAAATACATTATTTGGTGGGCATTAAGAGGGTGAAAAGAGACAAAAAAAGAGGGGGGAGCAAAAAAATGTAATAAATATCATGTTAGCCCTCGAATGCATAGAGTTTAGGTCTAAAATTCCTGCTGATCACTGTTAGACTTACATGAGATTACAAAATGCCACAGGTAGAAGAGCTAAATTCAGTTTCAAAGTACAGTAATTAAGACACTGAAACTTCAGTGGGGCTACAGAAAGAAAAGATACACACTGGGGGTGGGGAGATCAAGATGGATGTTGTTTGGAGTATAATTGCCATCCAGGCTAATTTTCCCAATATATTGTATCCAGGAGTTCAGATAAGATATGGAAACAGAAAATCAGAAAAGAGAGTTTCAATGGTGGATAATGTTTGAGAAAGAAGGAGAGCTGTGTAAATCATGCTTAATTTGGATGATTTTTTGTGGCTTTGATTGTGAGTGTGCATGTATGTGTGTGGCTCCTACAAAACTCAAGTCAAAACAGTTTGATAGTATTGCTGGGGAACAAAAACTGAAATCAAACCATGCCTAACATGCTGGCTTAACAAATACTAATCTTTCTTTTTAAATGCATTTATACTTGCATATAAAACAAAAGTTAACTGTCCAGGAGGACAGCAACTGGAATGCATTTGGAGTAAGGCAGGAAGAAGGGGAAAATTCCGAGAAGAAATATGCCATAGCTACATGTCAGATGTTTCCCACTCCTTTTCTCTCCCTCTCTTTTTTATGCACACAAACACCCATATGCACACACACATATATTAATATATATAATGTATGCAGATATTGATGGAATTCTATGAGTTGAAAGAGAAGGAAGATGTCTTGAAGGATCCATATCTCTCCCAGCAGATATACATTATTATCACTGGAATGTGGTCTTCAGTCTTGAAACAGTTAAAAGAGTTCTATGGTCACAAAAGAAGAGATTTCTTCAGAATTATCTCCCGCCTCACATTTGCTCTTAGGCAAGCAGTTTAAAAAAGCCCAGTGATTGAGCCAGTGATCCAATTTGAAATGCAGAAATGATTAGAGCTGCTTGCCTCATTTCATATCGAAATTCTCTGATTTATGACAGGGCTGCAGCCAAGATCTATCTCCAAAGGGAATTAGTGTGCAAGTTTGCATATTTTTGTTATTTAGGTTTCTGATAGCAGCTTCTAGCTAGAAATTTTCAACTAGGAGGTGGCGGCAGTGGGTTTTTCAACCACTGGAGCACAAAATGATAAGAGCTTTACGTTTAGGACATTCAGACCCCCTTGACCATTTTTCCATGCTGCAATTAAAAAAAAAATGCAAGAAATGCAAGGATTCAATGGAATGGTTAATTGTAACTCTATAGAAGGGAATTACCCAAATTCTGTCTCCATGTTTTAACTAGTAGAATTTTAATGAGGCATAAAACTTCAATCATACAACTGACCTATGGGGCAAAGTATAGAACATATAATGAAACAGAAATAGAATTCTGAAAAAAAATTACTACCTTATCTGGCATTTACATGAAGTGTTAACAGGAAATTATGCAGTAGTTATAAATGAAAAAATATGGGATTTAATGTACTTATTAATAAAGATTTGTTACATACATGATACTAGTGTCCCAAATCTACTGTCCGCTGCTGTCCCCAATTTCTTTCGTCTCTCTTAAGTGCATTTAGTGTCTTATTCATGCTGCTTGTGAAAGACCAGTTTTCCTTTAATACTAGCATGGAAACATCTTTATGGCGATGGTGGGTATTGAGGATTCCCACCTTCCCTTCTATGAGGATTTACACACAGGTGAAATTGGTTAAGTTCTGATCAGGACAAGGCATTCTGCAAACTTCCACATGAATACAATTGCCAGGCGAACTTACCTGGCTGATCTTCCATGTTGAGATCTGTGGTGAGTTTGTGAATAGATCGCCTTAATATTCACTGAAGTTTCTGCTGAGCAGCTTTGAGACTGTGAAATATCTGCTTATTCTATAAGGCACCTTTGGTTCTTGCAGTTCTGGTTGTTAAGCTCTGGACTGCATGCTGCTGCAACCATTTAATTTTTTTTAATTGCCACTTTTATACTGTGAATCACATATATCATTATACTGTTTCTACTGTCAGGGAATATGTCATGGTTATAATGGAGCTAGGATTGGGAATGGAACTCAAATTGGGGGGGAAATTACAGAGGTATACTTCCCTGACATCAGTAAACAGAATGGTAACGAGATTAATGATCAGAAGAAGCAGACTCTGAAGGCACACATAGAACCTAAATAGTGAGAGCCCATTCCTCAAAGCCGCAGCGGCCGGGGACAGCATGACCATGGTGGCGCCTCCAAAGAGGTTTCACAGCTGCTGTGGAGGAGAAAAGGGGGTATTTTTTTTTACTAAAAATTACAAAAAGGGGGGGAAGCCCCATAGCAAACAGCGATGTTGCGCCAACAAAAAATTGTAGCAATACCATCGCTTAAGGGGGCGTTCCCGGGCTGAAAGGGGATAGGAAGCTGCATACTGGCAGCTCCACCCCCGGAACGCCCTGGGAACGCCTCCTGGGATGCTGGTGCAGGGACTTGCACCAGGAGGACACTGGCAGGAGGCCACGCCAGTGTCTGAGGGCAGCGCTGCTACCGCGGTCCAATGGGGGGCTGGTGTAAGTGCCCCTATGCCAGCATCCATGCCAATTTGCACAGTGTAAGTGGCACGGACACCAGCGTAGGGGTCATAATGCCTCCTAAGTTCATTCAGCCCCTTGCCTCAGGAATGGGCTGTAAGTCTCAAGTGGACTGGTTTTTCTTTCCCATATGGGCTTTGGAGTGACAGCTGTTTTTTAAAAAATCATAATAACCTACAGTGCTATCCTAAAAACGCTTTTGTGGCTGTAAACCCCACTGAATAGACCTGAGTATGATTCTTAGCACACTTGAATAATGCTTCTCCCTCTGTATTACAGGGTATCTCCATATATTTTTTCCAGTTCAATCCTATGTGTGTGTAAAGTGCCGTCAAGTCGCAGCCAACTTATGGCGACCCCTTTTGGGGTGTTCATGGCAAGAGACTAACAGAGGTGGTTTGCCAGTGCCTTCCTTTGCACAGCAACCCTGGTATTCCTTGGTGGTCTCCCATCCAAATTCTAACCAGGGCTGACCCTGTTTAGCTTCTGAGATCTGACGAGATCAGGCTAGCCTGGGCCATCCAGGTCAGGGCGTTCAATCCTATAAGTGCTGTAAAACCATGACACCAAGAATATCATCTAACGGTGTAAACAGAGTAATGGTGTAATTGTGCCAATTTCAATTTTTAAAAATGGTGACCATGGAAGTATTTCAGAGGGAGGCTGACAGCTGGCACTATGCTTTCCCACATGTGCGACAACATGGAACGAACACATTCATATTAATTCAGATAAATTCAACCAGCTCCACTGAATGATGGGCTACCTGCTTGTGATCTGCCTGAAGGGTGTGACCTGCATGAGCTGCTTTCTTTTGAATTTCAAGTCCTTATTGGATGTGCTGAAGGAAGCCAAAAGTGGTTTCCTGCTGTACGTATCCACTGGAGAAATTCCAAATTATATACATACTATACTGAACAAAGAAATTACACCAACAATGCTTTCATTGGATGGGGCTTGACACTCACAAGGTTTCGTCATTTCATCCTATGAAAGTTCACAATGAGGAATAGTCATGTGCGCACCGAGCATTTCTCTTTGTCAAAGAGATCAGAAGGCCCTACATATTTGGGGCTTTGTACTCCACTGTGAACTAAAATAATTCCCCTTTTATTTCCCTTAAAATTTCAGGGCAACCATCTACAATGGGGAATAAACATTATTCTTTCAAGCAACCATGTCTCTGATATTTCAGCTTCCATTCATTTGGTTTCATTTCGGTCTGACAATTCCAAGTTGAGGTTTCTTGTAATTTATATTTGGTATTTGAGTATATTATGCAATTACTTAATTGACCTACTTTCTGAGAAAAGCTGTGACTGTGATCAGAGTACTGACCTTAAAGCAATGCAATGATACATCACCTAAAATTGTTGCGACTGGCTTCTGAACATCCCTTTGCTCTCTGACGTGTATTTGGAATGAAATTTTTAAAAAACATATTAGCATTGTTGTCATTTTAATAACTCTGCATCATAAAATAAACAGTGTAGTGCATGGATTAACTATGCAATACAACAAGAGTATTGTTCCAATAGTAAAAATCAGCAAGCCAAAAACCTGCCATAAAATTCAGGAATTTTGGAATACAAGTTACTGAATAGGTTCATTCTTAAGGTGAAACCACAATTAAACCTTATAAAATAGCCTGTAAATGGTTATAGAATATATTGCACTGGTACAGCTGCAGTGGCATCATGACTAACATCAGCTCTGCCCTCTGGAACGCCCTGGGAACACCCCCCACGCTAGTGCGGGCTCCCACTTCTGGGATTCTGTTTCTGGCATGGCTGTGCCGGCAGCGGAGTCCTGCTCAGCAGTGTGGCTTATTGGAGCTGGCATGAATGCACCCCATGCCAGTGTAAGTGCCCTTTATCCCAGGATAAATGGGCACTTACATGGGCATGGGGTCACACCAGCTCCTAAGCTGATTTGCCCCCCCTTTCAGGATTGCGCTCTTAGGATGGCAGTACAATGCTGTGTTAGGTTATGGTCAGGGTTGCTGCCATGGTAACTGCATCACCTACACCTGTCATTGTAGAGGCACAGCTGCAGTCAACATTTTATCCTGACTGCTTCTTTACTAGTACAGCTTCTTCCACCGATAAGCTGTTAATTACTATGACAAGATGAGGATATAGCATTGTTTTGAAGTATATCACATTATATTATGCCTGTATGTATTGTAGTGCTTAAGTAAACTTATTTATTGATGACTTTAAGTTTACTATTCTGGAAAACAAAGAAACATTTCCTAAAATAATAAACCAACTTCTTCCCTGATGGCCAAATTTTCTTTTACACGTAATGAGCACAGACTGATAGGGCCCATAGATCTTTTTTTTTTCTTTTTTCTTTTTTTCTTTCTTTCACCAAAATGAAGAAGTTTAGATAATTATTTTTAAGGAATGTCTTTGAGAATTGCCTCCTTTGGATAGTGATACCTTAAGCATACACACCAGTTGGTTTGCTTTTACGTTTACATCTTGCCTCATTACAGTGAACCACACAGCTCACAAGAATAAAAACACAACCAATAAAAACAGTGGAAAAAAACTATACCCATAAAACGACAACCAGTTAATTTAGAAAAGTTTGACCCTAAGAGGACTTTGCCCTGACCTGGATAGCCCAGGCTAGCCTGATCTCGTCAGATCTCAGAAGCTAAACAGGGTCAGCCCTGGTTAGTATTTGGATGGGAGACCACCAAGGAATACCAGGGTTGCTGTGCAGAGGAAGGCACTGGCAAACCACCTCTGTTAGTCTCTTGCCATGAAAACCCCAAAAGGGGTCGCCATAAGTCAGTTGCGACTTGACGGCACTTTACACACACACAAAAGGACTTTACCATGGTAAATATGAGGAGTCTGCAGCAAAAAGTTTAAAAAATATGTGCTCAGTGGAGGAGTCCTCTTTAATTTTTGTCCAGATCCTGTTGTTTTGTTCAATAAAACTTTCTCCAGATACCTTTCTGGACCACGACCACTGCAACATCTGCTGATCTTGGAAAGCAGTTTTTTTTGCCAGCAATACTCACAAATGCTGTTCAGTAATGCCTTGCAGGGAGTGTACTGTGTTTTTGCCGCTTTCTTACTAATTAATTCCTAGAGGACTTGCTCCTAGCCTAACAATTTGTGAAGCCAACAATGTGGAGAGTTTCTTTTGGCCGTTCCCATGGAAAGAAACAATACTAACAGACTAGGATCCACATGTAAGCAAAAAGAAACTGGAAAGGCGAAAAGGGTTAAACGTCCCCAAGAAGAAAAATATGACTACAAATTACTGCTGCTGCACGTCACATGAAAAAGCAGAGTTGCAGTGAGTGGATAGTTGGTTTTAAAAATCAAACAGCTTTGCCATTGACTTCAGGGGGACATGTGTACTTCCCTAGAATCTGATTGAGTTTCAGGAAATGACTTTGTAGAATTACAGTGCAATCATAAACAGTTACACCCTTCTAAATCCATGGAAGTCAGTGGGTTTATAAGGGTGTAATATGCTGCTTCTGCTTGCATTGTCAGAAATAAAAATAAAACGGGGTGGGGGAACCCTAAAAAGAGCGGAGAGACCAGTCTTAAAGAGCTCCTTTTTCTCACTTTTTCATATGAAACTAAATTAGCTACTGAATAAAAAAGGCCAACTGGGTAAATGTGACATGGATCTCCTGCCGAGCCAACATTAGCAAGTGAAAGCAAATGCAAACTTTTGCCACTGGAAGTCGTCCCCCCCCCCCCCGCCCAACAGAAGGATTGAGTTGCATTCTGAGTATGTCTGATTTGATTCTCCAGTCTCTGACTGGTATTTTAATCCTAAATGTATTTTACTCAGTGGTCAGACTTTTCAAAGGCAAACTGACAACAAGCTACTTTAGGTTGTATGCTGAGAAAATAAACACACAAATGACTTATTTGCCAGCTTTTTTTCCGAAGTGTGCATCTCTGGCGTTGTGTGCAAAGTTCGAAGTGTGCATCTCTCTGGCGTTGTGATGCTGCAGCAGCATCACGCTGCAAGGCTTCTGGTATAGCACACCAGAAGTGGAAAAAGCTGATGCCTTGTCAACTGAGCTTCCCCAATTCAGTGTAATGGCTGGTGCCACACTTATTTCCTGGTTAGTATGCTCAGAACTGGTAAGCAGCTCTCTAATGACCATTTTGCTTTTGTGTGTTTGGTTTGATTCCCAGTCTCTTTGGACTCTGAAACATGGGTGATGGGAAAGGATTTGGGGAAAGGAGGAGAGAAAGGGGGAGACAGAATGAGTTTTTTCATTTCATAGAATGAACCAAGAGGGAGATAATGAAGTGCTTTCAAAACTCTTTGTGTAAAGCTTGAGAGAAGAAGGAAAAACAAAACAAAAACAGATCTTTCTTACTTCTAGCTACCAATTACCTCACTAAAAAAAAAGTTTCCCCAATTATGATTTACACTGAGACTGCATAAACTCAGTTTTGTTAAGTGCATTGGAAATGCAGCTTCAAAATAATTAATGAGAAAACACTGAGTGTCTGGACCTTCTATTAATTGATTAAATAATGGTGTAAATGTGATTATAATTGCCCTATGTCAGTACTGCTGTGTTTACGTATACACTCTTTCTCTCCTTTACATACATATTTATTTTCCAAAATTGAAGCCAAAGATAAAGCTGTGCTCGAATAGCTAACCTCTTAGAACGGATGCCTCAGAGTTCCACGAAAATGAATTAGCAGCTGCTTAACGTCTCCATTCTTTCCTAATCCATCACCTGCCTTCGTCAGATGCAAAATATTTTGGCATTTGGGCATTTTCTGCTGCTTATTGTAGTTAACAAAACGTTGGATAGTTTTCCTGTGGTTTTCTGGTAAAACACAAAAAACTGCCGTGCTCTTGTCAGGGGTTGTTGGGTGTGTTTTTTTTTAAAGGAGGCCACAGTGTTCCCTAAGGGTTGTGAGAGAAGTTCATCCCATTGAACTGGTCAGCAAGATATCATTAGCTTGTTGTGTACATGAAATCCAGGGGTTAGAGCTGCAAGCGTCACAAGCCAGTTTCTTTACCTCCTTGAGCTGATCAGAGGATCAGAGTATCAAGGAAGGATTAGCACTGACTTGGGATTTGTGTGATTGGTTAATTTATTGCGGCGATGGCAGGCCTTTCATCTATGGCAACATTTAATCAGCACGGCCATGGAGGCTATTACGGGTTAGCTCTTTTCTCAAGTCAGCCAGGGCTGCACCATCAGCCCTATCACAATTCCCCTGAAATTTCCAAATTATCTGGAACAGGCTTTAGCCTCACAGTAATAAAAATTAGAAGAGATTCCTGATAGCAGTGGTGGAAAAGCTTTCACTTGCACAGGGCAAATTATAAATAGTATGAACGTGCACTTAAAAAAAAAATTCTCCACCTCTTAAGAGATGTGCAGGACTTATCACCTCTGCTCTGATCCAAATCCTTGTGGTTGAAAATTTATATTAGATTTTATCAGACAGGCCTAAGTCTAGAAAAATCAATGAAGGTTATCTTTTATGTTGCAGGAACTTGTGGAAATATTGATTTTCATTTTATAGTGAATTTGGAGCATGAGTTGGTAATCACTGCTGAGCTGACTACAATGTTTGCCTACTGTATCTTTTACTGAGTTTTTGCTCAAGTATTTAAGATCGTATATTCCTGTTGGTTTTTTTTTATTGTGTGGTTTGAAATCAGATGGCTCTTAAATATAAATTTGTACATCGTTGCTATAAAATGTAAGCCACCCTTCTAGTAAATGGCGGCATTGTTGTTATAGACAATGAAATGGTTGTGCTCACAAGAATGCATGTCTTCCAGTTTTAGTTTTTTTGCATGCAGATTTGTCTCCTGGTCTTGCTCATAAAACTTCAGAAATGTGTGTGTGTAAAGGAAGGCTCTTCCTTACAAAT
This sequence comes from Euleptes europaea, assembly GCF_029931775.1. NCBI lineage: Eukaryota > Metazoa > Chordata > Lepidosauria > Squamata > Sphaerodactylidae > Euleptes > Euleptes europaea. Next base: position 22,590,442 of record NC_079319.1, on the reverse strand, counting down.
CCTTGTGAATGGTGTTAAGTGTATACAGTCAGTTTCCAAGCAGAGCACTGCTACTCACTATTAAAAAGATGAGTGATAGCCATTTGTTTGCAGGGCAGGAAGAGAAGAAGAAGAGTTGGTTTTTATATGCTGACTTTCTCTATCACTTAAGGGAGAATCAAACCGTCTTACAATCTCCTTCCCCTCCCCTTAACAAACACCCTGTGAAGTGGTGGGGGGGGCTGAGAGAGCTCTAAGAGAGCTGTGACTAGCCCAAGGTCACCCAGCTGGCTTCATGTGTAGGAGTGGAGAATCAGGCCCAGTTCTCCAGATTAAAGTCCATCACTCCAAACCACCGCTCTTAACCACTACACCACACAGGAATAAAGTGCTGAACCCAAGACAATTATTCCTGTTCCCACTCATTAAGAATCAAGACCAATCCTGGGGGGCCTGTTTGTTGGTCTCGCTAGAGTATGATGGTTATGGGGCAGAGGGATGGAATGTTGGATATTTCTGTTACAAAGAAAGATAAACAGGTATTCCTGAAAAACAAAAATAATTGATAGCTTTAAAATGTCTCATTAATTAATGATCTGGAATTGATTAAAGTACTTCTAATTTTAAAAAAGACATATGCTCCTGAAACATTAAGTTCTGGTTGATTTTATAGATGTGGTTGCTTTACTATCAGTGCAATCCTAAACAGAGTTACTGCCTTCTAGCTGAATCAAAGATCCATGACATATTACAGGGTTTGGTATTGGGGTCACTGCTTTTTATAATTCTTTGTCTAGTCTGCTATCTTTACATTTTCATAATACAGTATGGTTACACTCTGCATCATATTTTGAGATCCTTTGAAGATTCTTTCTCTTTATATGCAGTTGGGGGGAAATCCCTCAAACGTCAGCAAATATTTCCTTAAAGGTTTTAAAGAAATCCATTCTGAGTTGTGTTTGCCTAGTCTATATTTCCTGTAAATGAGCTCTGTGAGAGTCAGTTTTACCAACATGGTACTCTGTGAGTATAAGCATTAGCAGAGCAGGATATGTTCTGTTACCTACTTGGCAAAATGAAGCGAAACCATGTGACCCAACAGGAGTTAGAAACTAAATAACAGCTGGAATTGCAAATATGTGTAAGAAAATGTATTCTAAGCATGTGCTGAAAGGTTTTAAAAACTCAGCATTAAAATTAATGAGTATTTTTTAAGTCTGTATCGTATGAACAGAGGGATTGATGATGGCCTAGGACTGAGGAAGGAAACCCAACAGTACAGTTATAAAATCCAAGAGCTGCTTTATATCAAGTCCGACACTTGATCCATTTAGCCTACTGTCTCCTCTAGCCATAATCCTTTCCTTGATCTATTTCTGCATGAGATGCTTTAAAAGGAAAAGGAACAAATTGAACCTGGGACCTTCTGCCACTTTATAGTATTTATGAACTGCTCTTTAGTTCTAGACACTCCGGCAAATTCTTGGCTTTTATAATGTCATTAATTTGTATTACTCACAGTCCATCTCTGTATTCTCTTAGTGCTAATTTATCTGTATTGTCGTCATCATCACTTTGAAATATTACTGTGACTGAAACTTCTGTGTCCCTCCATAAAAATTAAGGAGCAGTATTATTTGGGCAAAAGTTTAATATATTTTCATCTGGATTTGAGTTTAGTAGAAAGTTAGAGACCTACAAGAATTTTGGGGTATACACTTTCGAGAGTCTAAGCTCCCTTTGTTATTTAAGTCTTGTGGACTAGTCACTCATATATGTCCAATCCCTTACTTGTTATTACTAACTATTCATTGTTTCTTCCAGCACTCAGCAGTGAAGTTGAGAAATTTGATCTTAAGTTATCTGGTGGCTCCAAGGTTGTGAAACATGCCCTTAAGATTCCCCAAAAGGTACATTTTAGTGATTCAGATGGTGGTTAACAGAATAGCTACGGCTCTTGAGAATTTACTATACATTCATTTACATATTTCTGTCCCACTTTTCTGTTCAAAAAGAACAAGGTGGTTAATAGATATGAAGTATCCTAATATAATACAGTCATCAAGTAAGTAACAAAACAATACCAGGTTTTAAGTTCTTTTACAGGCAGGCAGCTGGGGGTGGAGCTGAGTAGGTAGAAAATGCCCACCCTGGATGGAAAATTCTCCCCAGGTGAAAGCATAAAGCTGCTGGTGGCTGGGGCCCAGCAGGAGACTAGAGGGGTGGACATGGGGGTGCCATCGAGTTTTCAGAATGTTCGAGCTCTAAGCCTATGCAGTGACATCATTTCCAGGTTCACTCCGGAAGCAACATTATGCCGTTGCTCTGATGCCAATTTTCTGAGCACCCCCAGCCCCCATCCTACCAACCAGGGACTGCTGCCAGGAGATTGAAGTGAACAGCAGGGGACCTGGCAGCCCTAATTCAACTCCTTTTCAAGACTTAAACAGTCAGGCAGTGAGGTGACCAATTTGTTGTTCTGACTTCACCTGAGGACCTTGGGGAACTTTGAGTACGCCACTAGGGACACAGGCAATAGGCAGTGATAGAAACACATATGTTTTAACCAGTCTTAGCGTGTTTATATTGGGAAGAACATATTGACAGCTATGTGGTGCAGTGGATAGAATGTCAGATGAGGATTCTGGGAAACTCAGGTTCAGATCCTTACTCTGCCATGGAAGCTCTTTGTGTGACTTAGAGCTAGTCACACACTCACAGCCTAAGCTACTTCACAGAGAGGTTGTTGTGAGGATAAAATGGAGGTGAGGAGAACAGTATGGGTAAGCTACTTTGGATCCCCATTACAAAGAAAGCAGGAAATAAATACATAATCCATATACATAAACACATACATATTAAAGGGCAAGACAAATTCATGGTTCTGTAGAGAGGTTGATTCTCTGCAAGCAGTCCAAACGAAGATGTAGATGAATAAGCACAATGAGTAGTGTGGTGAAAGTACGTGAGAAAACAACACAAGTGAAAAATATAGCAGTATTCCGATAATTATAGTAGAAGCACTGAAATTTCAGAATAGCTAAATATTTCCAAGAAAGGGGAAGCCAGTTCTGTTTTTTTTTTTTTTTAATTAATAAGTACCTTTAGGAAAATAGAGCTGAAATCCAGAAGAATATTTCTGTTAAGTCCTGTATCTGGAAAAAAATGGCAAAAATGTTGTGTACGTGCTTAGTGTGTTGGCCAGGCAGTAAGACTATTTTGAAGCTACTCCTGGGAAATCAGCCAAGGCTGATAAATAAGCTTGATGTTTGGGAAGCCTCTAGGACTGTCTGATCCAGTGATCATAATATTATTAAACATGAAATGCACTACTTGGAAAAATAATGTATTTGCTTGTTAAAATCATCCATATAGGCTTTGTTAGAGTTATACATGTAGTGCTGAGAAATGGAGAGTTCATAGAAAAATCAGCTGCTATTCAACATGTTCAAGAATCTCAGTTGCCTTCATACATGCCTAACTCCTCAGCAGGCTGCAGACCCTGAGATCAGTGTGAATGTTTCAAATGGCAGATGTAACTTGGATGTTATTTATTTATTTTTTTAAGTGACTTAAGACTCGGACTGTAAACCTTTATCGTTAAGACCATTTTAGTCCATGTATCTTGTTTTATCTGGCCAAGGGCCGCACATAAACTATCTATCGATCGATCTATCGATCTATCGTATATACTCGTGTTTAGGCCGAGTTTTTCAGCCCAAAAAAAGGGCTGAAAATCCCAACTCGGCTTATACGTGGGTCAATACGGTAGGTGGAGGGAGGGGGAAAAAACTTGCCACCGCCGCCTCCAGCACGCCTTCTCCCGGGCCAGGAGTGGCCTGCGCAGCCTCCTGTGCGCCAGGGGCCCCCCCGCTGCCTCCGCCTCCAGCGCGCCTTCCCCCGGGCCAGGAGCGGCCTGCACAGCCTCCTGCGCGCTGGGGGGGCGCCGCCGCCAGCTGATCGCCGCCTCTCCCAGTAAGTAGGGGGTTCAGGGGCTCTTCCCCCTCCTCCCCTAGGGTGGCGCTGGGGTCGGGGTGGGTCTGGAGGGCCCGGGAGGCCAGGCGGGAGGGCAACCTGGGGGATGTATAAGCCGACCCTCGGCTTATAAACGGGTGCCTAATTTTTCCCCATTTTTGGGGTGAAATTAGGCACCTCGGCTTATACGCGGGTCGGCTTATACACGAGTATATACGGTATCTATCTATCTATCAGTGTGAATGTTTTTGACTGTGGAGCTTAAGATTCTTGTTTGCAGTGGCATGTCATGACCCTAAAGTGAGTTTTGGGCCAAACCACATATTACATGCTAATATGCATTCTGCTTGTAGCATATCTCTCATTAAGAAGTAGGGAAAAAAACTATGTGGGGATGGGGGATGAAGAGGTGGCAAGCTGGAGGAGAGAGGATTGTAGGGAGGTGGGCTTCTGCTAGTGGGTGATTCGATTATTTGGAATATAGAGAGTGGGATCTGTGACAGATGTTTTGACCGCATGGTGACTTGCCTGCCTGGTGCAAAGGTTATGGATGTCAGTATGGGGGTGGGGGGGAGTCAGCAGTGATGGTGCACGTTGGCACCAGTGACTCCAGGAAATGTAGTTGTGTGGTCCTGGAGGAAAAATTTAGGTCCTCCAGAAAGTGAAAGGCTAGAGGACCTCTCAGAAGTGCTGCCGCTTCCATAGGCAGGCACAGATCAGGGTTCTCAATCGATGGATGAGAAAGTGGTGTTAGAAAGTGGTTTCTAACAACAGTTGGTGGGCACCAGAAAAGGCATGGGTGGGTGCCATGACGCCCAAGGGCACCACATTGGGGACCCCTGTTCTAGATCTATTGGGGAGAGTAAAAACCGATAAGTCTCCAGGTCCAGATAGCATACAGCCGAAAATTCTTAGGGAACTCAGATGTGAGATAGTTGATCTATTAACCTATATATGTTACCTACCACTAAATTCAGCCACTGTACCAAAAGTCTGGAGAATAGCAAATGTTACTGCAATTTTTTTAGAAGGGGTCCAAGGAGGAACCATGAAATTACAGGCTAGTCACCCTAATGTCTGTCCCAGGCAAGTTAGTAGAAACTGTAATCAAATGTAGAATTATTAGGCACATAGAGGAACAAAACAGGTGAGGCAGGTCTTCTGCAAACAGAAGACCTGCCTCACCAACCTTTTGGAGTTCTTTGAGAAGGTGAACAAGCATATAGATGACGATGGCCAGGCAGACATTATACACTTGGACTTTTAAAAGGCTTTTGGCAAGGTACCTCACCATGGGATAGGACAGATTCTCTTATGGATTAAAAATTGGTTCAATTACAGGAAGCAAAGTGTAGGAATAAATGGACAGTTCTCACAATGGAGGGAAGTAAGCAGGGGGATCCCACAAGGATTGATGTAGGGGCCAGTACTATTTATAAATAATCTGGAAGTAGGGGTGAGTAGTGTAGAGGCCAAGTTTTCAAATGTCACAAAATGAAATAGTTCTTTACACTGTGGGTGATTAAAATGTGGAATTTGCTGCCAAAGGAAGTAGTGATGACGACAGGCATAGACAGCTTTAAAAGGGGATTAGACAGATTTAGGGTTGCCAGGTCCCTCTTCGCCATCGGCGGGAGTTTTTTTGGGTAGAGCCTTTGGGTAGAGGGCGGGGTTTGGGGAGGGGAAGGACTTCAATGCCATAGAGTCCAATTGCCAAAGTTGCCATTTTCTCCAGGTGAACTGATCTCTAATGGCTGGAGATTGGGTGTAATAGCAGGAGATCTCCAGCTAGTACCTGAAGGTTGGCATCCCTAGACAGTTTCATGGAGGATAGGTCTATCAGTGGCTACTAGCCGAGGTGACTAAAAGTAACCTCCATATGCAGAGGCAGAAAACCTCTAAATTATCTTTGCCAGGAGGCAACATCAGGGGAAGGCCTCGGCCTCGATACCCTGTTGTTGGACCTCATGAGGAACTGGTTGAGGAACATCCTTTTCCGTTAGAATCTGGTGTGCTTTACTGGGTACAGGGGTATTTAGGGGCAATCCTATCATGCCCAGCAAGCAACATAGCTCATTGATAATATTGTATTATCAGTAATTAATAGATTTGTGCTGTCTGTGGTTTATTCATTGTATTTAATAAGCTTGCATATTACCTCATCCTCAAAATAGATTTTTGAAACATGAGGAGAAAACTAAGATAGCTTTGTTTGTCAAATTGGAAGATACCATGATTGGTAGAGGTAATTATTATTTTCCCATTTCTTATTGCAGTAAAATGCCAAGATGAAAATAGCCTAAAACATAAATAAGCAAGCATGTCTTGGTATCTTCAAAGTTGGTCTCATCAATTAATCAGCTAAATCTTTACAACTTGAATCTAGGCATATTTATTGAAAAGTCCTGGTTAAGTGTGTTTATGATTGCATCCTCAGTTGATTAAGCTACTAATTAAATCATTTAAAGCCTCCTACCACTTATGTTTACTATGGCTTTATTTACTTTGCCGAAATGCATGCAAATTATTTAAAGCGATTCTGTAGTCTTATTCACTTGATAGTGAGTTTAAAACAAGCTTAGTTGAAATAAAATGTAAATGTGCAGCATTCAGTATTAAGACCCACCTTTTTATAATAAACAGAGTTAACTGGAAAACATCCTTTTCTTCTCTTATACTTGCGGTTTTAAGAAGTACATTAGTCCCGCACATTTTTGGGAGCAAGTCCCAGTGAATAAAATGGGACATACGGTACTTCTAAGTAATCTGTGTGGTAGCAATCCTTGGCAGGTATTTTAGAAGTAAGTCTTGTATTGTTCAGTGGAGTTTACTTCCAGGAAAGTATTCTTAGGCTTTCAGCCTAATGTGTATTTCTCCCTTTCACCCCTCCCCTCCTAATTATAGTAATGAACTACCAATCAAAATTATCTCTGGTTGAGATAGAATAATCAGAGCATAACTACTGAGAAGCAACAGTATTACGAATTTCTTGAGAGGGGAAAAAGGCAAAGATAAGTGCATGGAAGTCAGCTAACATTGGTACGTGGGTGGTTCCAGCAGAGAAGGGGTTAAGCTGATTTTCATTTTAGATAGTTACCGTGGCAACAATCAGAAGGCTCTAGCTGTATCTTTTCTATTTGTGGGGGGAAATGTTTAGATTTACAGAGTAGCTTAGCTTATTATATATATCTGCCTTGATTGCTGGATATAGCTCGCTGATTAACAGCTAGAATAAGATACATTTTTATGATACTATGGAAGAAGAAAAATCATAAAATCTCTGACAGTCTTTGTCCAGAGGTCTGTTATGCTCTTTGAACACTCTTTTCGTTTGACAAAAAGGTAGCTGTAAACCTGACTTTTGAGTGAAAACTTAACAGTGTGTGAATGTAAGTAGACTCCATTTGAACTTCTAGCAACAACAGGCCTTCATGCTGTAAGTATGTGGTACATTTTTGTCTCATATTTTGTGGGTCAGCTTTACACAGGCTGCCAGAATCCATCATTCTGACACAGAAATTTTAGCCTCTGGATTCTGCCCTCTGGATCATGAAAGGCCTTGTGCGGAGAGTCGATATACAATTGCCAGATTCTGTCCAGGGTGGGATGCTGTGTATCGTAGTGATAAGAAAGTGAACTGTGACTTGGGAGGTCACTGGTTTAAATCTCACACCTGTATTAATTTACTAAGAGAATATAAGAGAGCCTCCGTACCCACAATCTGAGCAGCATTATAATATTGGCCTATTGTACAGGGCTGTTTTAAAGATTACAGGTAGATAATAGGGTAGATCCAATGCTTCCATGAAAGTTTATGCTTTGTCAGCTTTCCCTTCCCACAGTATCCTTCTGTGACCCCAGAACGCTTCTTGGGACTCTCTGGAAGAGGGGCAAAGGGGCCGCAGTAAGGAGAACTAGGACTAAAAGGTTATGGTCCTTACTTTATCCATGCAAGAGGAAGCAAAGGAGAGGAATTTGGGCTTGGTTCTCCTTCTTGCTGTGGCTCTCTCATGGCATGCTGTTGTGTAGGGTTCTGCATCTATAAGCAGTGCCCTTTTGGCATGTGGTGGGGACTGCCAGAGCAAGTGGAATTGATAAAAATGGGTAATGGAAATGATCATGAAACCATTGGGTTTAAGTCAGTGTGTGTGTCTTTGATCCCTGAAAGCGCTAAATGAATTGTAATTATAACACGAAACAAATTTGGCCAAAAGGAAGGATTTCTGATACTAAGAAATTTGTATTTTCTAGCTTCCTGTTGGATATCCATATTTGTAGTGGTTAAGAATATCAGATTAGTATGTGGAAGACCTGGGTTTGAATCCCAGTTTGTGCCATGAAAGCTTGCTGGGTGACACTCTTAGCCTAACCCTCTTCACAGGGTTGTTGTGACAATAAAATGGAGGAAAGGAGAATGATGCAAGCCACTTTGGGTCCCCATTGGGAAGAAAGGCAGAGTATTAATTAATTAGTTAATCTGTGAGATGTGAATATTTTCTACTCAGACTGGTAGTGGCTCTCCAGGGTCTCAGGTAGAGGTCTTTCACATCACCTACTTGCCTGGTCCCTTTAACTGGAGATGCCGGGGGTTGAACCTGGGACCTTCTGCATGCCAAGCAGATGCTCTACCACTGAGCCACAGCCCCTCTCCAAATAAATCTGGTCTAGCATAGCAGTAGCAGTACAATTATTCTCTGTATAAACTACTCTCTGTTCCAGTACAGATATATCACTATATTCATTTTGGCCATTATTTCAGTGCAGAGCTTCTTCTCTCCCCTTCCCCCCCAAATAAACTAAAATCTGGCATAGCAGATTCCACCCAAGTTTCTTTCTACAGAAAATAGAGAGCATATAGGAAGGATTTCTGTGACCAAAAGGATCAGAATCGCAGCAAGATCTTCAGTCTCTGCAGGAAAATTCAATACAACAAAAAACCTAATATCCATGTAATAGATACATGGGCAGCCTATTCCTGAAGGGGTGGATGTGTGGTGACCAAGAGCTGCACAACCATGCTGCCTCCTCCGAGGCTTCCTGGCCACCATGGAGGGGGAAAAAACCCATTATAAAAGTATAAAATGTAAAAAGGGGGAAATGCACCTTAGCAAACAGTGAGGCTGCACCACTGAAAAAGGTGGCGCACCCTACCACCGCTCAAGGGGGCAGTCCTGGGGCGAAAGGGCTGTAGAAGCTGCCTAAAGGCAGCTCCACCCCCAGGAATGCCCCCCACTCAGATGCCAGCATGGTTGCCCCTGTGCTGGCGTAGGTGACACCTTATTCCATGATAAGGTGGCTCCTATGCTGGCACAGGATCATGCCTGCTCCAAAGGAGCTTGGCCCCCCTTCAGGAATGGGCTCTTAATCTGAGATTTACGTTGGAGAAATTATGTTTGTGCTCTAGTTAGAGTCAGTTTATGGGTCTCAACCTTTTGGAAGTGGGATCCATTTGCAGATTTACTGTATTTTGGGGGACCAACCTGCAAACTAACACCTTGCTACTGTCCTGTTCCTCAACATACCTCACATCAGTGAACTCTGAACAAGTTTTGTTGTTGTTGTTGCTGTTTTTCTGTTTAATATTTATAAATATGTAGTATTACTGGGTAACAGGCTATATTTTCATAGTCATTTCATAATTTATGCAAAGCAAACCTAAATTAGCCTTCCAAAGCCCAGCTCGCCCTGCTTCTTCTCCTTCTGCCTTCTGTCCTTGAGTTCCAGCTGAAAGAAGATCTCAGCCTATGCACAACAAACCCCTAACTCCATATTCTCTAGTTCAATCAAATAGAGAAAGAACTGGTGACAGAAGAGGTGGCAGAGAGCTTGGAGGAATAACAGCCCATTCCTGAAAAATGGGCTGAAAGTCCATAGGAGGTGGCATGACATCGCTGCCAGCGTGTGTGTAATTGCGCAATTACACGCACTTACGCTGGCGGTGAGGCCAGGCCCGCTGGTGGCAGAGCGCCGTGGGACCACATCTCCCCCCTCTGCCGTTGCGGCCTCTCCGTGGCACTGGCCATGGCGTAGCGAGGCCATGCCGGCGCAGGGGGTGGGCCGGGGGCGGGCTGGGGGAGGAGCCGCCGGTTAGGCAGCTTCCTATCCTGGCTCGGCCGGATACACCAGCGCTGGGAACAGCAGTGCTGCGCCTGTTTTTGAGCAGGCGCAGCCTCGCTGTTTTCAATAGGGCTTTTAGCCCCGGTAAAAAAAAAAAAAAAAAAACCCGCGAAATGGCTTTTTTGTTTTGTTTTACAGTGTGCGCAAATCGGCTTAGGAGGAGGCGCCGCTGCACCTCTTCCCTGCCAACTCTGCACGCCATTGTTTCAGGAATGGGCTGTAAGTGACCACATTCTTAAGTGGGCCGTCTGGCCTGAATACTGAAAATGGTACAGGAGCCCTGCAATTGGTTCAGTTTGATAGGGACAATAGTAGCTTGTTTTTGCCTGTTAAAATCTGAACAATATCCTATTTTCAATCTCTACATTTTGATGCCAGTTCTGTAAGTCTAATTTTCAAAGGTTTTTTGCTGTTCGGGTATTCACATAAATGAAGAAGCAGTACATGATTTGCTTACTCTGCTTTAATTTGGACAGCTTAACATAGGTTGAATATATTTGTGAACAGTGCAAAATGCGTACACCACACGACAAATGGCTTCAAACCTCTCCTGGAGGGACTGATATCTTGAGGGCAGAACTCAGTCTGTCTGGCAGGTTCAGGTCTCTCTTGAACACTGGCTGCCAATTAGTGCCAAGTGATATGTGGTAACCATTTTTATTTTTTTGCAGAGGAGATAGCCTCTAGTGTTCCGAAGAATTACAGCTAAGTTACCATAGCAAGGAAGAAGAATTTAGTGGCACATTTTTGCCGCTTTCTTCTGTGGTGACCTGGCCATGTTAATCATTTGCTTTATAAAATACCATATATATTTGAGCGTGGAGCATAGACCTGGCATAAAAGAAAAGATTCCATTCCCCCTAATTTGTTAAAGTTGAGTAACAGCTGTGAATGCATAGGAAGAACATATGTGAACAATGTCCCGCACTGTCCGCTTTACTCTGCTCTGGTTAGACCTCACCTAGAGTACTGTGTTCAGTTTTGGGCACCGCAATTTAAGAAAGATGTAGACAAGCTGGAACGTGTCCAGAGGAGGGCAACAAAGATGGTGAGGGGTCTGGAGACCAAGTCCGATGAGGAAAGGTTGAAGGAACTGGGTATGTTTAGCCTGAAGAGGAGAAGACTGAGAGGGGGTATGATAACCATCTTCAAGTACTTAAAGGACTGTCATATAGAGGATGGTGCCAAGTTGTTTTCTGTTGCCCCATAAGGTCAGACCAGAACCAACGGGTTGAAATTAAATCAAAAGAGTTTCCGTCTAGACATTAGGAAGAATTTTCTAACAGTTAGAGCAGTTCCTCAGTGGAACAGGCTTCCTCGGGAGGTGGTAAGCTCTCCTTCCATGGAGGTTTTAAAGAAGAGGTTAGATGGCCATCTGTCAGCAATGCTAATTCTATAACCTTAGGCAGATGATGAGAGGGAAGGCATCTTGGCCATCTTCAGGGCATGTAGTGGGGGTCACTGGGGGTTTAGGGAGGAGGTAGTTGTGAATTTCCTGCATTGTGCAGGGGGTTGGACTAGATGACCCTGGTGGTCCCTTCCAACTCTATGATTCTATAATGTCCACTTTTAAGTGGATGGACTTCAGCAGAGTCAGTGTAGGGTACCATCTATAGCAATTCACTTCCATAGGGTCTTGATGCCCAGAAAGGGATTGCAAAATCTTGTGCAAAATCTAGCGCATTCATCCCTGTATATTACAGTGCCCAGAAATTGGTTGCACAAGATCTTGCGCAAGCAGAAGCAACCAGTTTAACTTAATACAAACAGCTACTGCAGTCTTTTTCTTATGTGTCTGCTTGTGCAAGACCTGTAGCACAAACGGAAATCTTGCATTGGATCCAACCCAGTGCCTTCTGGTTTCTGTCCTTAGTTGCTGAATAGGTAGAGCTGTAAACATCCTGTTTCTAGAGATCTGAATTTCTGAGGGAATGATGTGCTGTCCTTGGAATTTGGCAAATAAAGAATGGGGTGGGGGAGGGAATTATTCCTACTTGCCAAACCTCTGAGAGTCGGTAAATAGAGGAAAGATAGTTTGGTTAAAGAGATGCTTATTTGTGAATGATCTTTAGGGTTTCATCCAAGGTTATAGAAACATAGCAATTAATAGTTAATAACAATAAGCATAGCAACTTAGCACTTACCACTGCCCCGTGGAGTGGTAAGCTGCAGTACTAAAGTCAAAAGCTCTGCTCACGACCTGAGTTTGATCCCGACGGGAGTCAGTTTCAGATAGCCACCTCAAGGTTGACTCAGCCTTCCATCCTTCCGAGGTCGGTAAAATGAGTACCCAGCTTGCTGGGGGTAAAGTGTAGATGACTGGGGAAGGCAGTGGCAAACCACCCCAGCAAACCACCCCGTACCCATAGTCTGCCTAGTAAACGTTGGGATGTGACATCACCCCATGGGTCAGGAATGACCTGGTGCTTGCACAGGGGACTACCTTTACCTTTTTATAGCAATTAATAATTTATTATTTATGTTATACAATTGATCAGCTAGCATCCATACTATCCATAATATTGTATAGGTGTTTAATATTAATCTATTAAAGATAATTCAGTATTTTTCATAAATAATAGATTCTGGCATTTAAAAAATATGTTTTCAAGACTTGGGTTGGGGTGAGCCAGACTTCTTTTTTAGTCTTGAGGGCATTACCAGCCAAAAACAGCTGAGAAATGGGGGACTAGAGTGTAGGACCTGGGATGTATAGGAACACATGAGTCTGTATCAGATAAGGCTGCTGATCATCTAAGTTCAGTCTGACTGGCCGTGGTACTCCAGGATCTCAGGCAGAGAAGGGTCTTTCTATTATCTGCTCATGAAATCATTTAACTGTTCATGGCTGGGATTGAATCTGGGACTTTCTGCATGTGAAGCAGGAGTTGTGTCATTGAGCCACAGGCTCTGTTCCCCTCTGTGTTCTTTTTCTGAACTTGGGCTATTTGAAGTAATTCTTAAAAAAAGAAACCTATCCTTTATATTATAATTTATCCTAGAAGATAAGCCTACACAAACTGACCCACCAAACCTGGCAAAGGTATTTTATGATCTGCTAAATTCTTGACAACTTCATTATTATTGCAATTTAAAGTAGGCTTTAGAAATAGAATATTTGTTCATAGGCTTCTGGGGGTAGGAGATCTTCTTCCCTAGCTCCCATTGCTCACTGGTGCTCTAGTGACCAGCAGGAAAAAAATCGCCATCAGAAAACAGGATTACATCACTTCTGGGGAAAACGTGTAAGTGATGTCATACCACTCTAGGAGTCACTGGAAGCTCTATGGTTTTTCCTGGAGGTGATGTAATGTGATCACCTGGTGCTTCCCCATGTCCCCACCGCCCCAGACTCCTGAGCTTCTTGTGTGCTGGTGGTGCCTATGTTTAGCTTGAGGTTGCAGTGAGTTTTACCAATTTTTTTTCTCTCTCTCTCTTTCTCTCTCTTTTTCTTGTCTCTTCATATTACGCCAGAGATGATAATGGGAGCCTTGTGAGATCCTGTGTTCCTGTCCAATCATTCTAGCCTTACCAAAACCATTCTGGCTATTATTTTACTGCATAAGTAGGAATGAAACATTAGAAGTTATACCAAGTTCTACTCTACAGTACAATAATATAACATTGGTGCTAGTAAAAGCCACATAAGATGCTTTAAACTTGTTTTAGGGTCGCAGTAACTTGACTTTTAAAATGATTCCTTGGGACATTCTCTAAAAAAGGTTTTCATCCTCTGCACTAATATAACCCCAACAAATGAATATATAATAGCTTACTTAATTAGGTCTGTATTCTAGTACACTCACCTATGAGAGAGAAAATAGTATTTTACTGCATTATCATATATTAAATCAGTGTTAAAATGCAGACATATGCAAAATGCCTTATATTCCATAGCCACACATTTGATGCAGTGCATTGGAAGGTCAGAGTATTTAGCAGCGTATACTCCCCTTGAGATGGAACAGATTTGCAGATATATAGCTAATCCAAAGTACACATTCTTTAAGTCTTAGAAGATCAGAATTGAGCCTTAATTCTCTGAGGGACTGCTGCAGTGTTGTGTGGTCCTTTCATCCAAATTAGAATGATTTTCCGATTATAGTCCAATAGTAATTGTTAGGGCATGGTTGTGTTTAGAAAATGTCAAATGTGAACAGGAACACTTAAATTACAAAATATAGAGCAATTTTAAAATTTAAACTTGATTAGTGGTCCGTTTGATCATCTTTTACTCACATTTTGTGTAGTTATAGTAATTCAAGTATGAATGAATTAACATGTGTGTATTTGTCTGAGCCAAGGAGGACTTTGAGGTTTCCTTTTTCAAAACAGTGGCTCCACGGTCGGAAGCATTTTCCACTGTGGCACAGGGAACCTCCTGTTTGAGTCCTGTTGGCTATATAGTTATTGCTAAGCAATATCATAATAATCAGTAGAAAAGAATATTTAGGCTATGCCTCATGCATTGCATCTACTATGTATGTGTGGCTTTCCTCAAACCTGACTTACTGAAAGCTGTAATGCATTGCTTGCTTGCTTGCTTATTTATGTAGTCAACAAAATTTCTTTCTACCCTCACAAGGGCCACCAAGCCAGCTAACAAATTAAAACATACATAATAAAATCACATTTTAATACCATTGAAACCAACCAACACCCCACATCATTAAAACAATTAAAACCAGAGCTAAAATACATACAAAGACATAAAAACAACGATTATAACATTCTTTTGGGGTATGTTTCTATCCCTTCTCTATAGCTCTGCCCAATCTGTAGTCCAATGTTTCGTTTGCTGGAACAGTGATATCGCCAAGAAAGAAAGAATGCTATTGTCACTAGTTGGCAGAGCTGTGTTATTGGATTTGATACTGAGATGGTTGCCAGGCCCAATGTGTAGGTAAAATTAGTGAAATTACAAGCACTTAGGATCATAAGTACCTGAAACAAAAGAAGGCACACTTGAAATTTCATGATTCTTGAAATTATTCTCCCAGATTTTCAGGATGGGTTGTTTCAGTTTATGCGGTAGAGCTGCAGTCCAGGAAGCCAGGTATACCCATGTGGATTCCAGTGGGCAACCAGTGAAAGCAGACTTGGCTGCTGGCCTCAGATATCCAGTAAAATGGTCCATGGTTGATTATAGCTGCCAATCTGCAAGTAGTAATTCCTGTGGTTGCAACAAAAAGAAGAAGAGTTGGTTTTTATATGCCGACTTTCTCCACCACTTAAGGGTGACTCAAACTGGCTTAAAATCCCCTTCCTTTCCCCTCCCCACAACAGACCCCTGTGAGGTAGTTGGGGCTGAGAGAGCTCTAACAGAGCTGTAACTTGCCCAAGGTCACCCAGCTGGCTTCATATGTAGGAGTGGGGAAACAAATCCAGTTCACCAGATTAGCCTCTGCCGCTCATGTGGAGGAATGGGGAATCAAACCCGGTTCTCCAGATCTGAGTTCACCACTCCAAACCACCGCTCTTAATAGGGTTGTCAACTGCCAGGTAGTAGCAGGAGATCTCCTGCTAATTCAACTGATCTCCAGCCGATAGAGATCAGATCACCTGGAGAAAAATGGCCGCTTTGGCAATTGAACTCTATGGCATTGAAGTCCTTCCCCTCCCCAAACCCCGCCCTCTTCAGGCTCTGCCCCCAAAATCTCCTGCCGGTTGAGAAAAAAGACCTGGCAACCCTAGCTCTTAACCACTACACCACGCTGGCTCTATTTGTGCGCCTTTTGGTGCTGTGATATGATCACATATAACATTGATCTATTTACTTGAGGATGGCTGAAGTTAATTGTGTGACCAAAAAGTACTCTGAAAAAAAGGCCCCTGCTTACAGAAGAAGCTGAGGGAGGAAACCTGAAGAGAGTTGTCTCAATTGATACTAATGGGCAGTCAGAGGACAAATGAGTGGGAAGATGCTTACCTGTCCCACCCCAGGGGCATGAATACAGAGGCAAAACCCACTTGGGGAAGCTGAGCTGAATAGAAATTCCTTGACCTCAAACTCAGGAATGTTTTGAAGACATTTCTGTGCAGGTGGAAATCCCAAATGTGGGACTACATAGATGACAACTCAGTTATTACAGACAAGCCGATTGTTTTTTGCTTGTTTTTTGTTTTGTTTTTTTTAGAGGGAGGGGCAGTTTGGTGATCTGGTCCCTTGTTTTCTCTGAGAATTCATATTGAGAAGTGCTTGCTTGGGTTTTTGCCCAAGAAGCAAACATGGCACGGACATTTGGGTATATATGAACTGTAGAGGCTGAGGGATGAACACGGAATTTAGCAAGACACTGAAACCCTTTCTAGCATTTCCATTTTGTTTCAGAGCCTTTTGTGAAATAACCAACATGTTGTCAAATTTTCATATCAGTACAAGAGCCAAAATGTGCTGTGTGTAACCTTTAAAAAGCACATGTGTTTCCTTAGCATGTGTGTTTGTCTGCCAGATACCAGATTTTGCACTTCCATTGGCAACCCATAATATAGACCACATGCAAAGTCCTGTGCCTGCTGCCCTTTGTTTGTATTACAGGTGCCACGGAAAGGCACAGCCATTGGCAAACGCTTACAATTCTAGGCATGTAAAACTATGCAGATTTGTAAATACAGTAGTACAGTTTGAATATATATATTTCTCCTCCTCCCTTCCCCCACGAATTGCCTTTGTTATAATCTTTCGAAAGTCTGTCAAGTGCAGAAACGGTGTGCCGCTTGTCAAGTGATCATCTCCTGGGGTAAACAGTTGGGTTTCTGTAGTTTCAGGGAATCCCAGCTGTCATGCGGAACTCCATCTGTGAATACTCATTTTCTGTTTTCCGTTCAATGCTTCATTTTTTCCCCCTGTGCTTTGGCAGCAACCTCTTCAAGCGGTATGCTTTCTCATTGAGTTTCGTTGTAAACAAGCATGATTATAATTGTTTTTGCAACTTTAAAAAAATATTCTTTTCAGACAGAATTTCCTGATCACATGTATAATAATAATAATACAGTGTCAAATGTATGATATTATGATGTGCCAATCCAAGATGAGATGGACTGGGAGGCAGAATGAGGAAGGGGAGGGGGGCAAAATGTCTATCTACATGGCTCTATAGATCTATGTCTAGTCAAAAATGATGGATATGGGCAGTACAGCTATCTGTGTACAGTAATGTACTCTTCCTGGACTATAGCTCAAAAATGCAGCAAACTTTGGTTCAATTTCAGATTCATAGATACAAACATCTCTTCTTGGCATCCCTTTGTTTCTATGAGAATGGAGGATAATGGCAAGGAGCTCACCAGTAGCTATTCCAGCTGTCAGGACACATCTGTGTGAGTGCTCCTTTCCACATTGAAGATAGTTATGTGCAAATATGCCATTTTCCAGTTCTTTTTGCTTTTGTAGGCTGGCTTTGTGAGCCTTTTTATTTTGCCCATTTCATTTGTGGTGTTCCTAATTTGTTTCTTTTATATCATGCATATATTACGAGGAGAACCAGCACGGTGTAGTGGTTAAGGTGTTGGACTAGGCTCTGGGAAATCCAGGTTCAGATCCCCACTCACACCATGGAAACTCGCTGGGTGACTTTTGGCCAGTCACACACCCTCAGCCTTGACCTTGGCAAGTATCTGAATGGGAGACCTCCAAGGAATACCAGGGGTGTGATGCAAAGGCAGGCAATGGCAAACCACCTCTGAATATCTCTTGCCTTGAAAACCCTATGGAATCGTTTGTTTTGTTTGGTTAAAGACCTGGATTATGCTAGAGAATCCCAAAATATTAGAATTAGAAGGTCATAATCTCCGTTTTGGCTGGCATGCATATTTGTGGTATGAGAAGGAAAAGGTAAATAGGGATTTTAATATTCATATAATTAGAGCAGGGTTATTACAAATTTGGAAAAAATATAGAAGGATTTTAGAAAAAAGGACTCCGGGATGGGTTAATCCAACAGAAGCCCATATGAGAAGAGGATTACAGCTGAATTTAGATATAGATATGTATAGAAATATTATTGATTGGAAAGAAGAGAAATGGGTTTTAAAAAGTAGGGAAGAATTAGATATAAAGGATTGGTTTGTGTATTATAGGTTAAGAGATATATTTAATAAAGATAATCAGCTTGGATTTAACAAAAATAAATCTGAGTTAGAGAAAGTATTAAATAAAGGAAATAAAGGACTGATAGGTAGAATGTATAAATTACTAATTACAACCAATCTAGAACAAGAAAGAATCAAACCAGTTATGATTAAATGGATGAAGGACTTAGGATTTAATATCGATTTGGATATATGGGAAAATTTATGGAAGAGAGAGTTTAAATTTACAATAACCAATGAAATCAGAGAAAATTTATATAAAATGTTTTATAGATGGCATATAACCCCAATTATGATATCCAAGATGAATAGGGGAGAATCTGTTAGAAGGGAATCTGTTAGAAATGTGGAAAGGAAAGAGGAACATATATGCATGTATGGTGGTTATGCAAAATTTTTTAAAAAATTTGGAAAAAATATTAAGGGAAACAAATAATTTGATTAATAGTAGAGTAAAAAGGAAACCATCATTTTGCTTATTGGGAATCCCACCAAAAATATATATCTGACCAGGATAGGATTATCTGTCAATACAGTTTTGCTGCTGCAAGAATTGTGATAGCCAAAGTATGGAAACAAGTAAATAAACCTTCAATCATTGACTGGAGAGAGAAATTATGGATGTATATGAGGATGGCCAGGTTAACGGAATTTCTGCATGGAAAGGATATGGGAGAATTTAAAAAAACATGGGTTAAGGCCACCTCATATTGGGATAAGTTGGCAAAAACGGACTTTACTTTATTAATTAATGAGATATAGAAATCATTTTTTAACAATTGTGATTTATAATATTAATGGATAAAATAAAACTGTTAAGACACTTCTGTGGAAGTCGGGTGAAGGGTCACTCTTTAGGTGGGTGGAGGGGAAAGGGTATCTTTGCTTAACATTATAAATTAGTAATTATGAATGTATTAATTATGGTATATGAATACCCTTTTATAATTTCTTGTATTCTTTTTTGTAATTTTTTTTATTTTTTCTTGTATTTGTTTGTTTTTCATGTTTTTCTTAAAGAAAAAAAATCTAATAAAAATTAAAAAAGAAAAAAAGAAAACCCTATGGAATCGCCATAAGTCAACTGTAACTTTACAGGAAAATAACATTACATGCTATTTCAGCCCCCCTCCCCCCAAGTTTCGAAACATAAAACAAATGGGAAAATTTTACAAACTGAAACAGAAAATAGAATGGATAAAAAGTCATGCATTTGCTTTGCACATGGGAGAAACAAAATCACCAAGGGCCTGCCAAATTGCACAATTCTCTTCACATAGCAACTCTAAGTAGTTGCTCTGACTTCATTAAGTTTGTTCCAAAGGACAGGTTTCCAGCCATGGGCGGGGCGGGGTGACATTTGTGCCTGGGTGTAAGGGGGAAAGCAAGGATGATTTGGGGCAATTGGACCTAGCACTGGCTGTCAGCCAGTAAGCTCTCAAGCAGCTTTGTGCGGCCCACCCCACAGGTCAGCCCATCACAGAATGGGTGGGGTACACAGACCTGTGGGCTGCAGGCTTGTCTCTGGCATGCAGCTCAGACTGAAGGGGGCAGGCTGAAGAGGTGCTTGGCGTTCAGCAACTCTCGGCAAAGTCCCACCCTCCCAGCCAATAGTTGTGAGTCGTGGGGATTGTTTTCAGTGTGGCTACTCATCCTTTGCTATGACTGCAGTGGGTTGCTGGTTATCAGAGCTAGGATGGAATTTTACCCAGAGCTAATTGGCTGATGGGCCCTGGGGGTTTTGCTTTCCCCATAGCAAAGAATTTATTTACTGTGTATGCTTGTTTGCACCATCAAAAAGAATATAACGGTCACAACTGGCTGCTAGCGCTTAAGTATTGGCTGGCGAACATAGTGCAGGTTGCATGCATGGTCCCTGCATGACCAAAAGGGGCTTTGGGGATCAGGGCGCAGGGCAACCAACCTCAGGACTGGCCACACTTCCAGGAAGAGAGTGATGGCTAGGAATAAAGGTTTACGCTGCTTCCAGCCCTAATACCAGCCCTCTGTCCTCGGTTACCCCAACAAGTGGGTTGGGGAAGGTGCTGACAGCAGTTGGGCTGTCAGAAGCAACCATTGTCCCTAGTGTATGTTGCGCCAAGAACTGGAAAACCTGTAGTCAATAAAGTTGTGGCCAGATTCCTCTCAGCACGGTGTGTCTGTGTCATCCTTCTCCCTTCCCCCCCAATATGGCCTTCTTCTCCCCCCACATGCTCCAGGCACACGATATGGTTTGAAAATTGAGGTCCCAAATTCCCTGCTGGGAGTGTAGTAGGGTTGCCAACCTCCAGGTACTAGCTGGAGATCTCCTGCTATTACAACTGATCTCCAGCCGATAGAGATCAGTTCACCTGGAGAAAATGGCCGCTTTGGCAAGTGGACTCTATAGCATTAAAATCCCTCCCATCCCCAAACCCTGCCCTCCTCAGGCTCCACCCGAAAAACCTCCCACCGCTAACAAAGAGGGGACCTGGCAACCCTAGAGTGTAGTGGTAGGTAATTCTATAGCTGTGGGTCCTGGGGAAACAAATCTGTGATTGTTTCTTTGTTTATTTACTTATTTAAAACACCTTACCTTTTCAAAATGAATTTAGCTCTTGATGCATTGATCTCTTAGGGTGCATTCTGACCATAAAGAGTCCAATTAATTAATTATGTGAATGACCCTGAAATCCTCCTTTGCTCTTCACCTTGTGCATTACACTGGTGACTTCCTGCTTTTGATAGTAGTGATAGTCTTCCAGAATTCCTTGTTTTGAAAGTCTTTGATCTAATTGCTATTTATTATAATGTCCAAATTTTGGCATTTTAACAACTTGGAGGTTTGTTTCTTCTGTACAAGCCATGGTTTTAAACCATTATTTAACCCTTGTTTATAATCCCAGTATGCAGACAAGAAACAAACTCAAGTGTTTACGGCTGCTAAATTTGGGTGTCTCAACAGATTTTGATTATCATGTAGGCTTCTTAAACTAGAAAATATCCAGACTCAGAGCAACACCCAAATGAAATGACAGGATGCACATTCACATCATGAACAAATTGTGGGGTTTGTTTCTTTTGTACAAGCCATGGTTAACCCTTATTTATAATCGGTGTGAACCTCTTGCCCAGTGTCATGAGTCAGCCTGCAGAGACCTCCTCTGACGAAGAGGGACATCCTCAGGCAGAAGTCCCACAGGAACAACCACAGGGCCTACAGCCTGCCGGAGGGGAGGATCAGCGAAGGGCAGGGGATGACTCACCATGTCTGCAGCCAGCCAGCTCAAGGACTCCAGTTGGACCTGACACCTTGCAACATGCAGTGTCTCCAGAGACCTCGCCAGGGCCACTGGAGCAGAGGAGAAAACAGGTCCGTCTGGCAATGCAGCAGAGACGGCAAAGTGCTAGGCTGAAGGCTTTACAGAGGAACCTCCCCAGTAGCAGTGATGAGGAAGAGCAGGGCTGAAGCACCACCTGTGAACTCAGCCTCATCAGCATCAGCTGGCTGCTACAGCAGCAGGGGAAGGGATGTAAGCCATCAGTTAGGCTTGGCTGTTGTGCAAGCAACTTGTCACCAACCTCCTTGAGTACCTGCCTTGTTTACCTGCCTTGTTTCCCTGCTATCCATTGGATTCCTGGTATCCTGACTTCTTGGACTGGCTCTGACTAACGCTTTGGACTTCCCTTGTCTGTATTGATATCTCGGACTCTGCCTTCACTGTGAATGACCTTGGACTGTTCCCCAGATTACGCTTACAGCCCTCGCTCCTCGCCTGTACCACGACACCCAGATTTGACAACAGCCCTTTCAGACTCCCAATGGGCTAGGTATGGCTCGTTCAACGATAAGGTTGAGAGCTTTTCCTTGCCAAAACCTTACCTCACTGGCCTTCGGTTCTTCCCCAGGAAAGTTGCACTCCCAACATGTGCAGCCCCTCTCATTAGTTTTATGAAACACAATTTATTTTTGAGAACATAAAGAAAACACTCTCAGTTCATAACAAGCAAAAAGCAATCCTAGTAACCTGTAAAGGCCGTCGGGAGTAAAAAAAAAAAAAAACCTCCCCTCAGAACCAGGCTAATGCCCTCAGAAAACCCCCCACCAATCTAGGTCGAACACATAGGGAGAAAACGCACGGTCGCTTTATCCTCCTTTAATCCCTGTTTCAGCCAGGATTCAGCCAGGATCGAACACATGCGTTCCACTTAATGTGCGTTCGATCCTGGCTAAAACAGGGATTAAAGGAGGATAAAGCAACCATGCATTTTCGCCCCCAGTCACTCTCTGCCCAGCAACAGTCTTATCTGTATCTTCGTATGTGCATAAAGCACAAAGGCTGCCTTCAGACCAAAAAACAACCACCCACAATTTGTTCATGATGTGAATGTGCATCCTGTCATTTCGTTTGGGTGTTGCTCTGATTGATAACAACATAACATTTATCATAAACATCTTACTTCTTATAGATAGACATTTGGCAAATGTTTGGAGGACATACATGTTCTCTGAATCATTTGTAGACATTTAAATTCTCTATCTGTTGTGTCACTTCTGTTGTGTTCCAGATAGGTGACTGCTTTTTCAAAACAAAGAATAACATTAAATCTAAAAGTATACAGTATTGTGGCTTATTGGTGGTGATGTGTGAAGTTCATAATGCTGCTCCATTTTCTTGAGAGATTTAAATTGACTCGCAAGATAAAACAGGTCTGTACAGGCCCAGACTACAATATTAGATTTTTAGTCCCAGTTGTGGATAATGGGTTGGGTCCTGTAGAAAATTTATTTTAGTGGAACGAGGGATAATTTTTGCCACCTAGGCTGCAAACCTCCTTCCCTGATGCTGTTCCTGACCCCCTTTCCCCTAGGAGAAGCATTTCTGGGACGATGCTGGCGGCAGTGTGAGGGGGAGCCAAGGAAGCCCCATTCTGCTGAATGGAAACCCCTTCCATCAGCAGAGATTGACCATGAGATACAAGCCACTGATTGCAATTTTGACTAAGCTAAGAAAACTCCCAAATAGGATTTTTGAAGACTTTATGGTGTGGCAGGCAAGCCCGTAATCTTGTTGTGGAGGGGGGGGGGAGAAGCTTTACAATGCTTGTGCTCGTCTGGCCAAGTCCTGCAAAACTTTTCAACCACGTAGCCTATAGTTTATACAAAACCTTTATTATTTTTGTGCTATTTTTTCCAACCTTTTGCCACTGGACCATTTTAACTTATATTGACCCCTCCCAGGAGAAAAAAAAAGGAATGTATTTTCCGAAGGCTTTCACGGTCAGAGTTCATCGGTTCTTGTAGGCCAGTGATGGCGAACCTTTTAGAGACCGAGTGCCCAAACTGCAACCAAAAACCCACTTATTTATCGCCGAGTGCCAGTGCGGCAATTTAACCTGAATACCACCCCCAGAGGGGGCCCAGAGGGAGAGGCTAGGGTTGCCAAGTTCCTCTTCGCCATGAGTGGGAGGTTTTTGGGGTGGCGCCTGAGAAGGGCGGGGTTTGGGGAAGGACTTCAGTGCCATAGAGTCCAATTGCCAAAGTGGCAATTTTTTCCAGGGGAACTGATCTCTATTGGTTGGAGATCACCTGTAATAGCAGATCTCCAGCTAGTACCTGGAGATTGGCAACTAGTTCCTTAGTGTTTTCTCTCTACATATCAAGACAAATGGAAAGGTGTTTGGAGGATAGCTTGTGGGCACTTCAAAGGTGGAATAGGACTGCACGCCCCTCCGCCCGCACAGACCCAGAGGGTGCCGGAGAAGCCGCTGGAGGGAAAGAAGGAAGGAAAGAAGGGAAGGGAGGGGGAAAGGGAAGGAAGGGAGGGAGAGAAAGAAAGAAAAAGAGAGAGAAAGGGAGAAAGAAATGGAGCAAGGGAGAGAAAGAAAAGGACAGAGGGAGACAGAAAAAGAAAGAGGCCATTTATGCATGGGAGGTTTTGCCTTGGATTTGCCACTCAGTGGGGCGCGGCGGCAGCAGGCTTGTGAGAGGCGAGCAGGGTGGGGCAGAGGGTGCCTCCTTCGCACCCACCGACCAGCCATGCCCCTCCGCCCGCACAGGCCCAGAGGGCGCCGGAGAAGCCGCCGGCCATGCCGAGTGTGAGCGCTCGGCTTCTGTTCCCCGCTCTCCCACCCGCCTGGCTGGCCACGCACGCTCCAGCGGCGGCAATGGCGGCAGCTTCTGTGGGAGAGTCCGGGGGCCACTGCCAATGATGTCGGAGGTTCCCCACCCCTGGGCTACAGCCTCCCCCATCCGGGGTGGGGCAGAGCCGGAAAGGCCAGCGGCTTGGAGGAACCGTGCGTGCCGGCAGAAAGGGCTACGCGTGCCGGAAGTGGCACCCGTGCCATAGGTTCGCCAACACGGTTGTAGGCTATCCGGGCTGTGTGACCGTGGTCTTCGTATTTTTTTTCCTGACATTTCGCCAGCAGCTGTGGCAGGCATCTTCAGAGGAGTAACGGAGGAGACACTGTCCTTCAGTGTTACTCCTCTGAAGATGCTTGCCACAGCTGCTGGTGAAACGTCAGGAAAGAAAATACCAAGACCACGGTCACACAGCCCGGATAGCCTACAAGAACCGATGAATGTATTTGCATTACATAAACACATTTCCTAGTGGGAAATGAGGTTTGGGAAAAGTTTATTCCCAAAGTATTGTTCCCAGAAGTCTGATAAAAAAATTTCTGTCAACGCTCAGAAGCTATAGAAAAGTAGTAAGCTGTGCCATATGGCCCACATAACATATAAATGATGGTTAATTTGTGTGACAACCCATGCAGGTTGTCCTCCTGGATAGACTGGATCCTCTGAGTTTTCATTAGTCTTGCATGAACAGGAACAGAGTGACTTCACCTTGTCACTTAGCTGCTAGGTCTCATGCAGCATCATTGCAAAAGGAGGTCCTTTGAACAGCCATAGAAGTAGTTGCTGGGGATTGAGTTTTATGCACACACAGTGAGTGCTGCTGGTCAATGAAATGGGACAATCCATGCATTCAAGCCTTTCTGCCAGGGACAAAAGATCCAGCATGGTATAGTGTTTAAGAGCGGTGGTTTGGAGCGGTGGATTCTGATCTGGAGAACCGGGTTTGATTCCCAGAGGTGGAGGCTAATCTGGATTGGTTTTCCCACTCCGATTCATGAAGCCAGCTGGGTGGCCTTGGGCAAGTTATAGCTCTGTTACAGCTCTCTCAGCCCCACCTACCTCATAAGGTGTCTGTTGTGGGGAAGGGAAGGTGATTGTAAGCCAGTTTGATTCTTCCTTAAGTGGTAGAGAAAGTCAGCATATAAAAACCAACTCTTCTTCTCCTCCTCCGCCTTCACCTAGCTGTAAATGCCATTAGAAAATGTGTAGCAATAGCAACAGTCAGGATAGTTTGCTGCTGTAAAGATGGTAATGATCTTTAATTCAATAGCCCTGCTGTTCGTGATCATTCTTATGAGAATGATCACAGTGGCTTGTTCAAATGCAAAGCTTGGTGCTATGTTAATGAAACTTGATGTATCTTCAGACTTGCTCCTGCAATCCTATCAACCCTCCCCTTCTTCTCTTTGTGGGCCAAAACCTATTTAGCAGCTTCCTCTTTCATCACAAGGTATACTTTGTCCGTACATCTGAACTAGGATACTGTAATTTGCACTTGCCCTGCAAACCAGGATTGGCAAATTTTGGTTGTTCAGAGTGTGCAGTCCTGGTTGAAGAGTAACTGCAAATGTTGGTAAGTATGTAATGGCAATTATAGTTTGCCACTGTAGTGAAAATGGCTAATTTATCTTGTGGTGTGCAAGAAGGAGAAGAAAGATTGCATGGGCAAGCTCAAAACGTCTTTCTCAGCTCAGTCACATAGCCCTGAATGGTGGTCTGAACCATACCTGTATATGGCAGGTTGCATACATTAGGAGGTTTATAGTTTGAAAGCCACTGGGTACAATAGACCTACAATACAATCTCTAGATATGTTGCACAGAAGCCACAACCTGCTCTAATAGGCACATTTTCAGATTATTTTTAGAAAAAGGGAAGAAATAGACTTTCCTGTTAAATATTCAAGATGTTTCATGTCAAGTTATTATTTGATGCATGTGCTTTTGGAATCCTTTACTCATTCAGTAGGCTCAACCAGTAAAGCTTTTCCTGGACTGTTCAAACTTCAGAGATAGTTCCTTGGAATGCTTCTCCTCGAAACTTCACGCATGCATAAAACTAGATTAGGATTCATTCTGGCCTCCTCTGTGATGTGGTCTTTTTCTATATGCCATGTATTTTGGAGGGTAGCGAACCATTCAGAAATTCAACACTGCCACTGCAGTGATACAGTTCAGTATCAGTTTTACTCCATCATTCTATCGTATGTGAAAACTGGCCTAACTTTATACTGATGCTAGCAGTGTTTCTCAGCAACGCTATCAAAGATCATGGATCTATAAATGGTTCCTTTTAGGTTGGATTGTAAAAGTATTTTGAAGCTTCTTTATTGGCTATTTTTGTCTCCATTAACCTACTGACATTTGTATAAACAGTACTTGAAGGTTACCTCACTTGTTTGTCCAGTTACTTGAAAGGTTAGCAAAAAGTGGATGTCTGCTCGACCTCTCTTATCCTCATTAGCAGATTCTAATTGTTCCCTGAGAGATCAACTTTTGACCTTGTTCACCCTTGTCAAATTGGTCTGATTATGGATTTTATGAAAAGAAGGCATGTAACAGAGATAGCATATTCAGTTGAAAAACAATTCAGGCAGCCTTTTCTTTGCATAGTACTACTGATTTTGTTACATGGTGCATCATCATTACTGAAATTCAGGTTTCCTGCACTTAGATTATATGACAATCAATAGTATGCCATGTTCATTTGCATTTATTTCAGTGTCTAACCTTCTCCATTCTTAGGCCTGGGGTACAAATAAAAGTTTGAAAACATAGCACAATTAGTCAGAAAAATACAAACTCCTAATTTAAGTAGTTTTAAATGAAAACATACTTAAACCTACTTATATCTGTTCCACACCCACCTTTATTTATTTAAAACTTTTATAACCCCATCTTTTCCCTAATAAGGTTGAGACCCAACAGGGGTAACGAATAGAACAAAATAACCCTAAAACAATAAATAAAAAAACTAACTAAAGCAGATCTATTTTTTAAAAATTACAATTAATTTTAGCTTGCAACAAGTTACCTTATGGGAACTTTCCTTACCTCTTCTGGAAGGCTGTTCCCAATCAAGTTCAAACCTCAACTTTCCAGTTCTTCTAGACATGCTAAGAGTGGTTCCACACTAATCAAAGTGGTACAATTGCCGTCATACTTGCAAGCAGTCTGCAATCTGTTCTTCTCCTGGTCTTTCCCCCATTACAGTCCCAAATTTTCCAGTAGCTGATTCGTAGTAACTCTTTTGCAATTTGTGTGGAATGTCTGTCTGTGGATGTCTTGAGCTATTTTACTGTAACCAGCACAATTTCTCATACTATCTTCAGTCTTGGGGTGGTGCGGTAATAGCTGTTACAGTCACAGTTTTTTTAAAAGAAAATGTTTAGCGATGAACTAAACACCATTAGGAATTAGTGCTTTTTATCACTGTGTGGTTTAAAATGTAAGAATTTGGTAGTCCTTTAAAAAGAACAAATTATAACATAAAGATAAATCCAGCAGCAAATGTCACTCTATGTGTTGGCAGTGACCAACTAACCTTTACCACAATAAGATGAAAGAATAGCCCAGGCTCCCGTTATGCTATAGTGTTACTCAACAAACCTTTTATTTCCCATCAGCCCCAAAAGAGAGGGAGCATTGCTTCGAATTTGATGTCCTTTTAGGTTATTTTGGTACCAAAATATTTTTTCCTAAATCTGTTCCATCTGTTCCATTTTGCATATGGATGGTTAATTGCATGCATGATTATGTGAAGTATGCATCATTGTCTTCTCCAGTCCATAATGTGTTGTACACATGAAACCCTTGTTTAAAAGCTACTTTTACCTGCTAGTTACTGGAGTGAAGCTATCAGTTAAATGACCACATGAAGCTGCCTTATACTGAATCAGACCCTTGGTCCATCAAAATCTGTATCGTCTACTCAGACCAGCAGCTGCTCTCTAGGATCTCAGGCTGAGTTCTTTCACATCACCTACTTGCCTGGTACCTTTAACTGGAGATGCCGGGGATTGAACCTGGGACCTTCTGCATGCCAAGCAGAGGCCTTACCACTGAGATGACATCACATTTCCCTATTACAAAATAGATTCTCTTCAGGTGGAAAACTGGCCTGTCATGAAAAATAGTCTAGTCAACACTTCTCCCTAATGAGCTACTTTTTCTATGAGTAGGAATATTTCTTTCTTTTTAATTGGGAGAGGCATTCAGATGTCTCCATCAAAAATGGTACAGTTCAGCTAAAGTTGTTCTGTGTGATTTTCCTAATCATGTAGCTTGGTTACTAATACATGTTCAGCATTTAAATATGCAGCTGATATCATGCTGCATGAAAAGAAAAGGCCAGAATGCTGCATAGGTAAGACATTCCAAATGCTGCCCTATCTTTCTGATGGAAATATAATTGCTAGGTGTGTAATGCTGAAACATGTAAATGCTAAGTGTTTGTGTCATAAAAGTATTGATCTACACATTATCAGTCCATTTATAATAGCTGTGCACAAATCATAATGATATATCAGCATAGTGGTCATTGTGTTTCATTTCGAACACCTATTTGATGTTCCAGTGGCCCCTTAGGATTAGACTTTAAACCTATACTTCCAGCTTCTGGGTCAGTCATGGAAAATGTAAGAATTTCTCAAAGAAAGGCTTGGTATTGCTTGAATCAGATTTTATCTATATTTTGAAAAAATACTAGTGGAATATTACCTTGAGACCCTTTTCATTGTACTCTGTACTCTGAGTCATAGTTTCATGATGTTTGATATACTGAACAAGAACTAGTGAATGATAAATGTCTAAACGACATTTCACTACGTCACCATAAAGAACAGTGTTGATAAGGCTCGCTAAATTCCAGATCAGTCTGTCCCTTGCATCTGGATTTAAGAACTAAAGTTAAGCACAAATAATTTGAGGTTTTCTACCTTACTCTGCAAAATGCTAAACCTTCTTTGGTGAATTCTTTCTGTAATAATAATAAAAAAATGTCACTTTGCCGCTCTGCTTTTTGTGAACAAGGGGTGGGTGTTATGCATTTTCTGATCTCATTCAAATTCATTCTGGCTGCTGCTATTACATTTCTTTTTGGAGAGCATGCATGTGGGATCATTAGCATTATTATTTCAGCAATAGTAAAGCTGCACATCAGCACTCAGCAAAAAAAAAAAGGGAGGGGGAAAATTACATTATCCATTCAGAATAATTTCCTGCTATAATATAAATGTTACCCAGGATAGAGCTTTGAAATGGATACTGATTCTTTAAATTCTTTCCTGTCTGTTTCAGGAAATAGTGAGATTCTGTTGATAATGAAGTACAATGTGTCTAAAGTTCACTTCTAAACACTTGGCTCTTTGCTGTGAAAGTCATCTGCATTCTCTTTATAATTCTGAGCCACCAGAGATCTGCCTAATCTTGGAGATCTGATCCAGCGCTATCATTCAGAAAAAATCCTTGATAATAATTCCACCATTCAGATCTATGAAAACACCAAAGTCTTACAGCTTGTGTCGTCTTCTACTTCTTCTTTTTTTTAAGTCCTTAGGCAGGGGAATAAGGCCTTGGCTTATGGGTTTGGAGATTTAGTTGTTTGCAAATAAAATGATTATTACTATTATTATTCAAGTTCTTAATCAACACGAGCAAATGGCATCTGTTTGTTATCATCCTTTCTACAGAAGACAAAGGCTCCAGTCCCCATGGTGTTGACTGCTGGCCCCAAGTGGCTACTGGATGTGACTTGGCAAGGAGTGGAAGACAACAAAAACAATTGCATTGTGTACAGCAAAGGTAAACACAAACTGATTTCCCTTCCAGTTTCTTAGCAAGGAATTAATGATAGTCCTGATGAAATGTGTCCATTGCATTAGAAGTAGTACATGCAAGGTGCTAAGGTGAGTCTTGTCGTGTATAACAGAAGCTCCTGTGCCTGTTTCAGATCCAATAAAATGTTATTTGGTTTTTCTTTTACTTGGAATTTTGTATTAAATTAGTAGGAAGGAGGGAATAGTCTTTTTTTAAAAAAAAAAAAAAGCACAGAGCTTCTAGTTTTTATACCTGATGGTTTGGTATAAACAGTGTACACCATTGCTTAAGTAAATAACCTATAAGCAGCTATCCATAATATGTCTTCGGTATCCTGGAAACGCCTTTAGTTGAGTACAGTTGCTTGCTTATTAGTAACAGTTCTTTGACTCTTTTTTTTGTTGCAAAAATAGTTCCATACTTTGCTTCACAAACCTTTTCTAAGATCTCTCTAAGTTTCAAAAGTGATTCGCCAAATATCTAGGAGGCTGCAGATGCAGAAAAATGAGTTTAAAAGCCTACTGTGTATACCGGAATGTCTACATCGCACTTTGAATTGTGGCCCCTAGCCACAATATAACAAATACTGTTGTGTTTGTTTCGGTCAAGGTCCCTCTTAGGCACATCAGATCTGTATGTGAATTTCACAGAATCCATGGTTAGGGCCTGTGGTCTATACTGCTGTGTTTAGCTTTCTGTAAATAGGATCCTACTATGTAATGTTTGTACCGCTGAACATGTCATATTAATACTTATGCTATGCTTCATTGCTTTCCGGTGGTTCCAGACTTCTAAAACCCTAATGCACTAGTCATTGAATCTCCCATTTTGTTGATTGTACTGACTTACTATGTGTAATCTGTCTTGAGTCCCTGTGAGAAAGGCAGACGATAATAAATAAATAAGCAAGCAAGCAAGTAAATAAATAAAATAATGTGCTGTGCTTATTGCAAGTGAGTGAAGCTTGACATCTATGAAATTTTGCTTTAAAACTGCATTGTGTTCTGTAAGACTTTTGTAAGAAATGTTACTGGTACAATTGTTTCCAAACCGTGGCAGGCATTGAAGAAATCATCCTGTACTACTGGGGAATTGCTAGCTAGTTTTGACTTACACAGTATGTGAGCAAAGCTGGAAAGTAAAAGATGCTTTCCTGATAACGACAGCAACTTTATTCAGAATGTGAGTTTTCTTCTGCACTGATTGTAGGTTGGGGCCTGCCAAAAAAATGTTGTGTGTGGATGACTGTGCGACTTCCATTGGACACTAGAAGTTGGCTGCAATCCTCCCTGCGCAGGCTAGTTAAAGCCTATTAGTTTCAATGGGATTATTACAATCACTGTGATACAAGGTGGGGTAATTAATCCGCAGTTTCTGATGAAGGGAGTGGCCAGACAGGAAGCTCTGAAGCAAAAGCAAAACTTCAGTCAACAAGCCTCTGTAGATAACAGTTTGGGAACCTTCCTTTGTTGGGATTGAATGTCATCCTCTCACCTATCTGGGTTACTTTGGTCAAAGGTGAAACATTCAACATGCAGTGCTACATTTTTAATAAAGATCCGTGATACTGAAACACTCAGCCAAGGCACTGGGGATTTAGCAGCAGTGCGACATTAGAATGGTCTGTTTTCTATGTCCTGCTTTTGTTTGTTTCCTTGAGCATTTCTAATTAAGCTTAGGCTGGAAGTGATGAAAATCGCTAGTCTTGGTGCTTTGTGAATACTTCCGAAATTGCACAGTTCTAGTACAGTTTACTTTAGGGTTGTTTTTTCCTTATTGCTTAAGAAACAGACCCACTGAGATGAAAGATTTGTTTGCTGCTGCAACCTAGTGCCCATTTCTGCATACAGCCATCCAGGCAAATAAGCACCCATATCACTGTATTAACATACAAAACACTAATCATCATATCAAAGGCTACTAAAACTTACTAGAAACAATTACAAGTTGTTCCTATAATCATTGCAATTTGTACACTTATAAGAGGATTGCCTTTAAACTGCAACAAGCCTTTGAAAACTGAAACACTGAAAACAGGAAATTTGCATGTTTTAAAAAAATTAGTAGCTATACACCAGGTTCATATACATTCTTCTTATTATAATTACAAAACACAAATTAATTTTGTAACCTGAAAATACCTGCTTTAATTAAGGGGGGAAAGCCCAAGCCTAGAAGGAAATGAATCTGGATCATTTAAAATTTACTGTGACTCATTGCTCTAGCAGGAGAAAATGTCAGTATTTTGATTTGTGTGTGTATGTGTGTGTCTATGGTTTTCATATGCATGAGAAATTGCAGTTTAGTTTGAAAGGCATTAAGGACTGTTTATATTTAAAAACTTTCCTGTAGTTATCCAAAGTACAGATATGTGAGAGACAGAAATGAATGTTCGTAACTTTTGCTACCAGCCTCCCATATTAGAAGAAGAAGAGGAGGAGTTGGTTTTTATAGGCCAACTTTCTCTACCGCTTAAGGAAGAATCAAACCAGCTTACAATCTTCTTCCCTTCCCCTCCCCACAACAGACATCTTGTGAGGTAGGTGGGGCTGAGAGAGCTCTAACAGAGCTGTGACTAGCCCAAGGTTGCCCAGCTGACTTCATGTGTAGGAGTGGGGAAACAAATCCAGTTCACTAGATTATCCTCCACCGCTCATGTGGAGGAGTGGGGAATCAAACCCGGTTCTCCAGATCAGAGTCCACTGCTCCAAACTACCGCTCTTAACTACTACACCATGCTGGCTCTCTTTTCAGGACTCTTCTTCCTTCTCATCCCTAGCCTTGTATCGCTCACCTTGTGTTCTTGCAATCACCATAACTGAACCACAGGAAAGATCTGGAAGAGCTGATCCTCTTATTAGTAGCCTTTTCTTATAGGCTGACTTGACAGTAACAGTTTCCTGAGGAAAAGCCAAATCACATGATACTTATGCATGTTCAAGTAGGGTTTGCAGTTACTTAGTTTACGCAACAGGAAAACAGTTAGTAAACAGTTACTTAGTTGAGGGCAGCAGGAAAATAGGAAGACCCAACAAGAGATGGATTCACTCAATAAAGGAAGCCACGGCCTTCAATTTGCAGGATCTGAGCAGGGCTGTCAAAGATAGGACATTTTGGAGGACTTTCATTCATAGGGTCGCCATGAGTCGGAAGCGACTTGACGGCACTTAACACACACAGTTTACACAACAGCAGATAAGATGATAAAACTGTTCCTGGATTGTATCTCTACAGATTGTGGAAATGCATAATTAAATGTTCCCATTAAAACATAGTCCGCCTTTGGCTGCAGTATTGAAATAGTATGCTGGACTAGATGGACACTTCTACTATGCTGGACTAGATGGACAGCGCCTTCCTAAAATTTCAGCATTCGGGGATGGCGGGGAGGAGGTGCTGCTGTGGCGCCTCCTAACCCGTTTCCCCGGGGCAGAATACTTTAAAAAAGCCTTTTAAAGACTTTTAAATTTTAAATAGGGCTTTTTGTCCCATAGAGAAAAGGAGGTGCACCCTCGCTCTTCTTGACACCAGCATACCCGGGGCAAACGCTGGATCCCAGAACGCCCCCCCCCAGAATGCCAGTGCAGGCCTTTACGCCAGTGGGACACCGGTGTAGGCCCCGCCAGCATTCCGGGGCGGGGCTGCCATGGCAGTGACCAGTGATTGGCATCCGGGCCTCCACGCCGGTGCTGGGGCCACTAACACCAGCATAAGTAGCCCAGGTGCTGGCACGGGGGGTGGGGGGTCCAAACACCAGTGCAGCACCTTCCTGGCCTCCTAAGGGCTTTCGCCTTCTAGGCTCAGGAATGTGCTGTTAGCCTGATCCATCTGGTTCTTCTTATGTTCTTAGTGCCCTGTCCTCTGTGCCCTGTTTGTTGGCAACTGGATGGCCATTATATGAAACAACATGCTGGACTTGGTGGACTATTGGTGTAATCTAGTAGATGTCTCCTTTTTCTTATGTTTCACTGTGTGCATACAACCTGTTTTTTTTAGTCGGAGGCACATTTTTTTCCACACTGCAGCAAAGTCTGGGGAAAGTTAGAAGGAGTGAACATGGTAATATGTTGGAACACATTGAAAAATAAGGTTCTGGGTTTCAGTATATATAAAAATTCAAATCATATATTGTCAGAACTATTTTGACTTTCTTAGTATGTTAAATTTGGATTGTTTGATCCCTGAGCCCATGCATTTGGGTTGAAATTGCATTAGTCAGGTGCATTGAATGTGCATCAGCCCTTCTGAACCAGCTCATAGATTCTTTAAGACTGGAATTAAATCTTTTCTGTAACCCAACAGTACTTGCATACACAAAATATTGCCAATTACAAATAATGTCAAATGGTGTTTGTAACTAGAGAATGCTCTTTGTCAACCCGCTGGAGATGATAGCAGGTTTCCCCCCAAAGATAATCAGAAAACAAGAAGTGCTAGTAGACAAATGTACACATAAAAATATTGTGGCAACTTAAAGACTGACAAAAGTTTTTGTAACACAAGCTTCTGTGTGCTCAAGCCCACTTTATCAGATGCATGAAGTTAATCTGACAAAGTGGACTCAAGCCTGCAAATATTTATGCTATAATACATAATATAAGAGGCACAACCGTCTATGTTTTTTCTGCAGCAGACTGACATGGCAACGCCACTGGAATATGTAAGCATAGTATTTATGGCTAAAAGCAAGCTGATAAGACAGGGAAGGGGTAGGTTTTAAGTATATGGTCCAAGTGTATGTATGTTACTTACCTCTGGGGAACATTTTTGATCTAGTCCTGAACTGGTTAACTTTCAACATGACTGATTGGGGGGGGGGAGAGTGGGGAGCGCCCCGTGCTTCCACGATGTCATGAATGATGCAACACTCTCCAGGGGAAAGTGAGGGCAGGCAAAGGGTTGAATACAGTGGCGAAAGAGGGAACATGCGGACAGAAATTTGGACTGTGCAGCCAAACCTCGCAGATTGACCACAAGGATACTCTAGAGTAATTTATTGGTGCGGAAACAGCCATAGTTGAACTTCTGTAATGGCTCCATTGAAAAGCATTGCATTCATGGTGGTAGTAGAAAAGGGCAAGAGTCCAGTAGCACCTTAAAGACTAACAAAAATATTTTCTGGTAGGGTATGAGCTTTCGTGAGCCACAGCTCACTTCTTCAGATACAGCTAGAATGTGAATCCATCTGTCTTTAAGTAGAGGAGAGTGAATTCAGACAAGCATTAGTATGTAAATGTTAACAGTATGTAAATGTGAATAGCAGGCGTGATGGGATTAGGTGTGGTATGCAGAAGAGTCTGTGATGTCCAGGGGAGAGATGGGTGTTGAGAAATCAGCTAAAAGCCTCTGAAGAAGTGAGCTGTGGCTCACGAAAGCTCATACCCTACCAGAAAATATTTTTGTTAGTCTTTAAGGTGCTACTGGACTCTTGCCCTTTTCTACTACTGCAGACAGACTAACACGGCTACCCACTGTGAATTACATTCATGGTGGTGTGAGGACTATGGAAGTTCTGTCTGCAGTATTAGACCTATGGTGGTCCATTCATACATCCAAGTCATCACTTGATCTTGAATTGATCAGATGTTGAATATGCGTATTTGATAAGCCTATAGGGATTCAATGTTCAGTAATATTTCATCTAGAAATTTTCTTAGTAGGGTAGTAGCTGTGTTTCCCCCCTTCAGTGTTAAAGGAACAAAACCTAACAACACCATCACCAAGTCACCAACTTTGCCTAAAAGGCTGAATTTCATATGCCAAATTTGGGAACAGATTGTTATATCTGTTATTTCTTGAGCTCTACACTGAACGGCTTATTCTGTACTTAACTTGTGAATGGAATAGCTTCAAGGTGACATAACATTGAACATTTTCCTTCATATTTTCTGTTTATTTTTGCCTTTTAAAAATCTGTTTATTTCTATTGAAAGGTATTTATTTACATTAAAAAGTGCAGCGTGTTGCTTGCAGATTAACTCCTTTTGTGAAGAAGATGGTTTTTTTCAGTTAGATTAAAGTTACTCCATTAGGCAACCCAAATAAAGGAAATGGGCTTTTTGAAGAGGATGTGTGTAGTAAATCTCAACCGGATACCCCTAAGGAAAGCTTTTCAGATTTCATTCTTGATTGCTTATTGGATAAACACCTCCAAGTCTTAGAAAGTACTGTACTAAGAACAGCAAAATGTAATAAATAACCTAGAATACATAATACCTATTGATATGCAGTGGCTATTTTAGTTGATCTTTGAGCCTTTGAAAATATTTGTCTGGTGCATGATAACATAAAGGCTCCTTTAATCTATATTTATGCTGATGGAGGCATTGCATTTGATGGTTAATGATGGGCTAAGAAACTTGGATCTTGGATTTATTGGCGTCTGATCCATGAAGAAGATAAAAAGCATAGCCCCTGAAAAATATGTGGAAACAAAGCATAATTAGAAGTGTTTTTTAAAGAAGACGGAACCAGTGAAAATATAATATTGCCAATTATTTCAAAAATTTTTTAACCCCAGTTAACCAATCAGGAATAGGTCTTATGTGTTTCATCCTGTGCTCCTAATATTGGGAGCACAAATTCCCATGCTCAGGTTTGAACCACTGTGATCTGTTACACTGGCTGAAACGTTAACTCTGGTTAGGAGTAACCAGAATTTTCACTTCACTTAGAATCTGAAACCAGCTTTGGACTGTAGTTTCAGATCCTGTGTTAACTGGGAACTCTGCTTAGCGCCTAACACTGTAGCCGTCCAGTAGCACTTTCCATACTTTAGAAGGGATGGGGAGGGAAGAGAAGGCATGAATCTGCAAGTAGAATGCTTAACTGTGGTTAATCTGTTGACTTCAGCTTGGCTGTAACAGCCCTTTGACAATATTAAAGCAATGTTATGGGAATATCTTTAAATAAGATGAACAATGTAATGAGAAATATCTAGAAATGAATATCCATCTCTTGTGCCAGAAGGGGTATAAAGTGTAGGGGCCGCAGCAAACTTGTTCCTTCCACCTGGGAAATTTCAGCATATGATGCCCACCAAATCTTGAGGTGAGAGTCACCACACAAGCAAAAAAAGTGGTTGGGGCAGATGTGGAGTAGGACATGTATTTCTCACCCAGCTGGTTCTCTGGCAGCAACAGGTACTTGTCTAGAGAAATAAAGCAAGGGGTGGTTGTGTGGCTGCATTACAAAATGCTGGACTAACAATTACCAATCTTTTGTTAAGAACGCAAGAAAATAAGAGAGTACTGAAACAAAGAGAAAGGGGAAAGGGTACAGATCAAAATAGTGCATGTTGAAATTTGTAATGAGAATATATGTACTGTATACACACAGATACACACACACATAGACTTACACATATAGGAGAAACTAGTTAGCCATGCTTTTATATGAAATATGTATGGATACTGACTGTTTGGTGGCAGTAGTGAAAGAGGGTGTCTGTAAAAATGTTTAGCAGTGGGAATTATAAAATCATAAGGCGATTAAGTTAGCTAGTTGTGAAATTCTAATATTGCTTTTTAAATGACTTCAGGATATAGGAGGTGCTAAGGTTATTATCTGTTATCAGGAATACAGCGGAATTGTACGACTGGATAATAACTAAACAACTGACACAATGTAAAATTACATTATCAGTGTGTTAAAACAAAATTGCGCCCTAAAGGAGTCTACATGCCAGCTCAGAGCTGCAGTGTAATTATGCTTAACTCTGATAATTAAAATACAACGGAGATCAACAGAATCATTTTCATTAAGAAAATTATTAATGATGGTGGTATAACAGTAATTGATTGCAGAGCACCACAGGATAACTCCGTGCAGTAAAAAACCAACATGCTGAATATATGTCTGAGACCATTTGGATGTGGTGTGTAAGGCTGAAGATGCCTGAAACTGAGATAAAACTAGTGGGATAACCCACACTGGAAACCAAAGATCATAAAATGGCTGCTTTAAAATTAGATATATATATTTTAAAAAATCAAAATCCTGTGTCTTTTAAAAATAGTTAGAAACGAGGAATGATGGCCCTATGAACTGAAGGGGAAAAATAGCCATTTGCTGCATGAATTGCACAGCACAGCAGACAGCACAAATAATTTCCAAGCCTTCTGTCATTTCTTTTCACGTTCCACATTGGCTATTTTTATACTTATGATCATGATTTACTGATATTACTTTATTTTCCATCTAGCCTCACCAAGTAGTTTATGCCCTTCGTTATTATTGAGGCGACGCAGGAGAAAGCATTTGTGCTTCCCCCCACCGCTGTTCAATGCATGCTTAATGAAATGCGAGCGGATGCTTCTATACAAATAATAATTGATAATTGGCTCAGGAGTGGCAATTTATGTGTGTCCCCGCATGCTGTAAAAAAGAAGTTTAAATCCTCTGCAACTGAAACCTGCTGTTTGTGAATGTTTTAGCTTTACAAAACAGAATCTCTGGATATGTGTTCCCGTCTTGTTGTTCCTTCACTCCCCTTTTCCTTTTGTCTCACAAGTTTAAACTAAGCTGTGGTTTGGCAGGGCAATGTTCATTTTATCATTATAAAAATGGTTTGAATGTGGCTGAGTACAATATAAACAATCTGAATTAATAATAACTACAGCAGTACTCACAAATACAGATTGCATACATGCTAAGGCAAAAACCCATGTCAAGTCAAACAGCATTACTGTCAAAGCCTGCCCCAAAAGAGGTTTCTTTTCCAGTCCAAATTCCAAACTAGCCTAAAGGGGCGTATTTATAGTGGGGGAAATGCACGTGGAATATTCTTGAAGTTTGTGGATTGGATTCAGCAAAAACAACAACACTGCTTGTGCTAGAGCTCTTGTGCAAGAGGAAACACAAGAAGAAAACTGTAGTTGCTGCTTACACTAACAGCCCATAACTGACCTGAAAAGACAAAAGTCCTTTGGAGGCTAGAAAAGGGGTGTAACCCACCTAAGAAATTCAGGCCATGTATTAGATGCAAAAATTTGTCTCCTCCCCATCTGATTACTATTACTGTGGAAAACCTGGATCTGTAGAACTATTCAGAAATGAATAGACTGTGAAGATGACAATCTTCACAAACCCTTCACAAGCATGCTGTGAATTCTTTTGTCTTCTGTCTAAAGCAAAAGAAGAAGGGGGGAACCCACAAATTTGCTGAGCCACACATTTCAAGTTGTCGACAACCCCATACACAAGAAAACAGAAGAAAATATATATGCACTCTGCCCTGTCAAAAGGCTTTCACCTTATCTTGAGAGACTGTCAGGGCAGGAACATCATGGAATGGACAGGAGTCTATTAAATTAATAAGCTGCTGGATGGTGTCTGGAGAGTTATGATGCTCCATAAATCCAGTTTGATCATGGTGGACAAGGTTTAAATCTGCAGACTTCTAATACACATCCAGCTTTTGGATTGAATTTGAAGTTTTGTGCTGGAGACACAGAGATAGTCCTGCAGCTTGTGAATTAAGATTTATCTTTTTTTTCCCCCTCATAGGATTTTTTTTTTAAAGCCAGGGCTTGACAAAAATGAAAGCACCTTAGGGATCCTGGTAAATGTTACTGCATGAAATGAAAGAGCTGTTGTCAAGGTGAAACCATGACCTAGAAGCCTAATATCAAACCTCGGTCATTCTTCTCAAGCAGCCGCATCGGAACAGAGAGCAAAAGGTCTATATGAAGTGAAACAAGGATGAATTTATCCATAGCCTATTTTATAGTGATTCCTGTCAAATGCTCCTGCTCCAAGTTTATGACACAAGGGAAAACAATTGTTGGCAGGTGTACTTTATAAGAAACAAAGGGTGGAGGGAAATTAGGAATGTATTCACTGATTGTAGACACTTCTGTTTATAAAAAAGCTCTTTCTGCAATCCAAGACTACTAGGTAGCTTGCTCTCCCGATACTCAACTTTGTATTAATAATTAAGAGAATGTCAAAATATTTATAGTGATTACTAGTTCCCAAGGAAGATTAGTAGAAAATGTTAAAAAGCAGCTTGGGTGCTGGACTTGAATAGCTAAACGAATACAGGGATCAAAATATTTAAATCCCCCTTTTATATAAGCAGTCTCTAGCTGATCATAGATCAAGGGAGGGGAGAGAATTTACATCGCTCCCCCTGGTGGAAGTGCTTTGAGGTTTGGCTTTGCGGGGAGTAGAGCTAATACCAGCAATTGGATAACTAGGGGCAGGGAGGAGAAAAACACCTTTCAGTATCCCAGGGTGACAGGGCAACTGGGCAAGCATGTTTGGGTTAAACTACTGTTAAGCCAGAAATGTGTGGTGTGGTGGTTAGAGGATCTGGGAGACCCAGGTT
Organism: Euleptes europaea; assembly: GCF_029931775.1. Classification (NCBI taxonomy): domain Eukaryota; kingdom Metazoa; phylum Chordata; class Lepidosauria; order Squamata; family Sphaerodactylidae; genus Euleptes; species Euleptes europaea. The sequence continues at coordinate 22,550,013 of NC_079319.1, read as the reverse complement.
CGAATCCCCACTCTGCCATGGAAGCTCACTGGGTGAGCTTGTCAGTCACACACTTGCTGTTTAAACAACCTCACAGGATTGTTATGAGGATAAAATGGAGAGGAGACAAATAAGAGCAGCTTAGAATCTGCTTTGGGTCCCAACCAGGGAGAAAGGCAGGGTATGGTCACAAAATGGTTCATGCTACATACATAGGATATAATAGATTCGGTAATAATTGCTAATATTTAGTATTGCAAAAATCTTAATCAGTTTAACTGGTCTTATCAGCAGGTGTCAAATACAGTGGCAGATGTTTTGAAAATATTGTAAACCAGAGAATTACAGTGAGGTCCTAAGACAGACCAAGAAAGGGATCTTGGGGTGGTAGTGGATAGCTCAATGAAGATGTCAACCCAGTGTGCGGCTGATGTAAAAAAGGCAAATTCTATGCTGGCCATAATTAGACGAGGAATAGAAAATAAAACTGCTGATATCATACTGCCCCTGTACAAATCTATGGTGAGACCACACTTGGAATACTGTGTACAGTTCTGGTCACCACACCTAAAAAAAGGATATTACAGAGCTTGAGAAGGTGCAGCAAAGAGCAACCAAAATGATTGGGAGACTAGAGCAACTGTCCTATGGGGAGGGGTTAGGACGCTTAGGGCTGTTTAGCTTGGAAAGAAGGCGGCTAAGGGGAGACATGATAGAGGTCTATAAAATTATGCATGGTTTGGAGAGAGTGGACAGGGAGAAGTTTTTCTCCCTCTTCAATAATACTAGAACGTGGGGTCATCTGCTAAAGCTGGTGGGCGAGAGATTCAAAACAGATAAAAGGAAGTATTTTTTCACACAACGCATAGTTAAATTGTGGAACTCCCTGCCCCAGGATGTGGTGATGGCTGCCAGCTTGGAGGGCTTTAAGAGGGGAGTGGACATATTCATGGAGGAGAGGGGTATTCATGGCTATTAGTTAGAATGGATACTAGTCATGCTGCATACCTATTCTCTCTAGTATCAGAGGAGCATGCCTATTATTTTGGGTGCGGGGGAACACAGGCAGGATGGTGCTGCTGCAGTCGTCTTGTTTGTGGCTTCCTAGAGGCACCTAGTTGGCCACTGTGTGACCAGACTGCTGGACTTGATGGGCCTTGGTCTGATCCAGCAGGGCCTTTCTTATGTTCTTATGTAGAATTATACCCTTATACATCCACTGAAGTCAATGGGCTTATAAAGATGAAACTCTGTTTAGGATTGTGCTGTTAATTGTTTTCAGCATTATGCATGGTACGCTATAGATCAAGAGATGATTAGAAGTTTCTATTTATGTGCAAACTGTATTTGCTTTAGAAATAACTTCTGCTTCTCCCATTTAATTATTTTATACGCAGGTTATTTACTCTGAAGCAATTCAAATATCTGGCAAGCATTCTTATGTATCAGTCCATAGTTTAGCAAAAGTGGTTTTATTTAATTCCATGAAAATCAATGGCAAGCTGGTTTAAGTTTAACTGCTTTGGTTTAGCGTGGTCCTGGGTTGGACTGTCAGTCACATTACTAGCTTTCAGCTCAGTATCCTGCATTGAGAGTCAGAATCGAACAGCATTTTATATCACTGAAGGCTACAGGAAGTATATGATCAGTGCTAAAAACCCATAGATGCTCACAGGCCATAAAAATTTATTTCTCTAAATTATGATCTTGACGTTTAAAAAATTACGGGATATTTGAACGTATCCCATCATTCTGAATACTGAATACATAAATAATATATTGACTAAAGCTTTTTTCTTTTTCCAAGCTAAGTAATGGCATTCTTACCAGCCAGTCATTACTTTTCCACCTGACTGATTTACAGGTCATAAAATGACACTGGAGTCCTTGTACTGAATAATTCCCTAATAGTGAACAATACCTTTAGAACCCCAACATACAGCACCATTAACATATTGCAGCCATGTTGCTTACACTGATGCTAGCTTGTCCTTATAAGAAGATATCATGGTTCTTATAAGAGGAGATTTGGTTCTGGTTCTCTGTGTTGTTTCTGCTGTCCATGCAGGTAAGATGGTAAAGCAGTTAGTGTTCCCACATAGAAGCCCTGGTTGCATCTTGATTTGCTCCACTTTCTAAGACATGGTCACTCACTATGAAGCTCTTTCTGGACAAAAACTGCCCTGGGGCTCTTGTGCATGCAGAGGATTCCAGATTAAACCCAGGCATTTCCATCAAATGATCAGGTACTGTGAAAGATCTTAACCTCATCCCCCTATCAGTAAGAACAGAAAATACTGACATTGTTAAACCAACGATGTGATTCAGTGCAAACCAGCTTCACATGTGCTATAGAGCCTTTACCACCATGTTTGCTCTTGTGTTTCAACACTTCAGCAGTTTCATGTTGGGGTTTTAGGGTTGCCAGGTCCCTCTTTGCCACCGGCAGGTGGTTTTGAGGGAAGAGCCTGAGGAGGGTGGGGTTTGGGGAGGGGAGGGACTTCATTGCCATAGAGTCATATTGCCCAAGCGGCCATTTTCTCCAGGTGAACTGATCACTATTGGCTGGAGATCCGTTGTATTAGTAGGAGATCTCCAGCTAGTACCTGGAGGTTTGCAACCCTATGGGTTTTACACGTGAGCTACGTTCCCTAATTGTGCCATGACTGGTTAGTGTTCTTTGGAGCTGAGCTTTGGTATGGCTGTTAACTATTTACTAATGTTTTCTGTGCATAACAGTGAGCAATACAGGGCATAAGAATCATCCTAGAATGGTGTATGGGATATCAACTGGTTTTCCATTATCAGAAGAAGAGTTGGGTTTTATATGCCGACTTTCTCTACCACTTAAGGGAGACTCAAACCAGCTTACAATCACCTTCCCTTCCCCTCCCCACAACAGACATCCTGTGAGGTAGCTGGGGCTGAGAGAGCTCTAAGAGAGCTGTGAGTAGCCCAAGGTCACCCAGCTGGCTTCGTGTGTAGGAGTGGGAAAACAAATCCAGTTCACCAGATTAGCCTCCACAGCTCATGTGGAGGAGTGGGGAATCGAACCCAGTTCTCCAGATTAGAGTCCTCCGCTCCAAACCACCGCTCTTAACCACTACACAATGCTGGCTCTCTCCCATGACCAATACAATTTTGGATTTATATTATGAATATAAAGGACATAAATATGTTACATCAATGCAGCACTTACCTATGTTGTACCAGTGCATGCAGACTTAACCATGGTTCAATACACTTACACCGCGCTTCACAAAAGATTATATTGTCTGTATTGATATTTAGATCAATTTTTGCATCAAAAACACTCTAGAAGAAAATTGTAGCAGACAACAAGAGCAAGAAGTATTGGGAATTCTCACTTGTTTTTTTAAAAAAGTAGCTGAAGGACATAGCAAGATTTTGTCAGGGAGTTTTAGTAAACCTTGCCTTATCTTCCTTGAGGCATTCAAGAACAGAAGTCTGATAATATGATGCTTTATAACATAATCTTCATAAACCAACAGTATTACTATGTTTCTGTGTAAAAATATTGCTAAATATATTGCAGATGCAAAACTAGGCACTTGAGTACAGATCAAAACAAAGATACTTTGTTTTTTAAAAAATATATATATATAGACACATAGAGGAATTGTTCACCGGCGCAATTGACTGATATGCCCTAACCTTCAACTCTGAAACTGTGATGAACTTAATGGGGTTGATCTGTTAGCTGTAGCAAACATTCAGAAATGTTGGAGCGGAAGTATATGAGACATGAGGGAGTGAACTGGGTCTTTAGCCAGCCAACAAGTGTACTTATACTGTGTGATGGGCAATTGCAGTTAATATATGACAGAAAATGAAGGAAACAGACTCTTGCAACAGAGTAAACAAACACAGAGGCAACAGATACACACACAAAAAACCCTACTTCTTATTTACAATCTATTGTATAAAATGCAGCAAACTTCTTTTTGTGTGGCAGTTAATAGATTTAATTGATCAGTAATTTCAAAGCATTTTCAGGTTATAAAAATACAAATTAAATTTAAATTGACTTCTGAAAGATTAAAAAAGGTTTATATCTAATTAAGTTACATTTGATATAAAATCTAAAGGGATTTGCAATACAGTGTTTTTTCTAGGTAGTTTAATTATGAAATATAGTTTCATTTTGCATTTCTTTTTCCTCAAAATATGTCACTCAGACCCATCAAAATAACAACTGCTACCAAAAAAATGATGATAAAGCCGAATATCCTCCCCACCCACCCCAACTCCTCTGTGTGGCAGTGGAAAATACCGACAAGTTGCAGCCATTTTACAGAGACTTTGTAGCAACCCTGGACTTCCTTGGTGGTTTCTCATCCAAATACAATCCACGGCTGACCCTCTTAGCTTCTGAGATCTGATGAGATCAGGCTAGCCTAGGCTATCCAGGTCAGAGCCAACTCCTCTATAGATAACCAAAAATATCATTATTTAAATTTTAGCCCATCCTCAGATCCTTTTAGGTGCACAGACGTCAGTGAGCTTAGATGGGTTGTGACTCTGTTTATGATTGCACAGTTGGCCTCCAGGCAGTAGTACTGTGTACAAAATCAGTGGCTGGCCAATATATGTTTTGCGAGCTGAATTTTGCCCACAAACATATAACCTGCCTTATCAAACTTTATCCTTGTGGGAATTTTTTGCACACATTTAGTTTTCACTCAGAAAGGTTAAAAAAAAAAAAAGGTCTTCAAATGTGTTGTGTGAGCAGCCAGATTCTGGGGCAACATATGCTTCCTGGATACTAAAGCTTCTTTCAAATGGGATCTTTAACCCAACTTGGCTTCTGAAAGCAAATGGATTCCTTAACGATGTGTGTGTATGTTAAGTGCCGTCAAGTCGTTCTGATTCATGTTGACCCTATGAATCAATGACCTCCGAAACATCCTATCATTAACAGCCTTTTTCAGGTCCTGCAAACTGAGGGCATGGCTTCTTTGATTGAGTCAATCCATCTCATGTTGAGCCTTCCTCTTTTCCTGCAGCCTTCAACTTTTCTTCGTATTATTGACTTTTCCAGTGAATCTTATCTTCTCATAATGTGACCAAAATATGATAGCCTTAGTTTAGTCATTTTACCTTCCAGGGAGAGTTCAGGTTTGATTTGATCTTGAACCCACTTATTTGTCTTTTTGCAATCCACAGTATCTGTAAAACTCTCCTCCAGCACCACATTTCAAATGAATCAACTTTCTTCCTATCAGCTTTCTTTGTTGCCCAACTTTCACACCCATACATAGTAATAGGGAATACTATGGCATGAATTATCTTGATCTTGGTTGCCAATGACACATCATTACACTTAAGAATCTTTCCTATCTCCTTCATGGCTGCCCTGCCTAGTCTCAACCTCCTTCTAGTCACGTGTATTGGTTGCATGCTCCCTTTTGGTTGATAATTGAGCCAAGGATTAATAATAAAAAACCTTTACCATTTCAGTTTCTTCATCATCACCCTTAACAATGTGTAATTTTCCAGTAGTCATTATTTTTGTCTTCTTGATGTTCAGCTGTAATCCTGCTTTGGCACTTTCTGCTTTCACCTTCATCAGTTTTAAGTCTTCACTATTTCTGCTAATAATGTGGTGTCATCTGCATATCTCAAATTGTTAATGTTCCTTCCACCAATTTTCACTCCACCTTCATCTAAATCTAATTCAGTTTTCCTTATTTTCTGCATACAGATTGAACAGACAGGGAGATAAAATGCATCCTTGTCTGATACCTTTGCCAGTAGGAAACCATTCTGTTTCTTCATATTCTGTCCTAACAGTAGCCAGAGTACAGGTGGTGTATCAAAACAATCAGATGTTGTGGCACACCTGTTTCTTTTTAAATCAACTGTAGTTTTTCATGATCCAAGCAGATTTTCTTCTGAAATTCTCTTGCATGCTCCAGTACCCAATGTAAATTTGTAATATGCCTCTTCCTTTTCTGAATCCACTTTGAACACCTGACATTTCTAATTCCATATGTGGTAACATTCTCTGTTGTAAGATTTTGAGCAATACACGGACTTCCGGTGCTGCTGCTGGGGAGAGCACTCCATTTCCCCAGGTTGTCCTGGGAGAAATCCAAGTTTGCGTTATTTCTGGGGTACATAGATACCCCAATCCGACCCTTGCAAGTGGGTTGGAAAGCAGGAATTCCCTGCAGCCCGCAAACGCGGTTTGACCTCCTAGGTACTCTGAGGGGGCTTTTTAAGCCCCTCGGAGTCCTGGACGCCGGTCCTGCGAGGGCACTAGGGAAGGACATCGCCAAAACGCAACTTAGGCATCAAGCTCCACCCTCCACCACCTTAATACCAACATAAGGACTACATAAAGAAAAGAACCTCACCTCTTGACACCCAAGTGAGTACAAAAGAACTCTTTGTCTACTTACTGGAAACTTGAACAGACGGGGGGCTGATAAGAATATTTCTGGGACCCCCATTCCTCCTTAATCCGAACTGAAAAAGTTTGACCTGAGTTAGCCATCGGGATTAGCGACAGGAGCCTTATCAATCCGATCAGCCTAAACCATAATAAAGAGTCGGAAGGATACCTTTTGATTGACAAGAACTATCACCAATGGGTCCAAGGGAAGGGGAGGGTGATTTTTCTTCCTGATTTTCCGGCGAAGAATATCCTGCCACGTTTGCAGTAAGGGAGCGCCTGGAACGGAAGACCCTCTATAACAACCTATCTATCATCGGAACTAAAATAACAGGAAGTAGTTGTAGGACCGATTACGCGTCGCACTCGAGTTACTTGGAAATCATTCCTGAAGGAACAACCATCGAGAAGAGGCGGTAGAAGGTCCACGGCACTAGCAACTTCCTGTATACTTCCTGATCAGCCCGACCTAGAGCGACCGAAAAAAACTCACTGGTATTTCAAAACTTTAAAACGCAATTCTAGAGCCAATTTCGACTCTTTTCAACCCGAAAAAATTATAAGGCTGATGTTTGAATTATTATCTTTTAATTAGAACTTTAAAGGCCCTGTCTGTGCACATGTATTTTACCAGCTTCTTTTGGCTTAATACATAGCCCTGCTCCTATGAAATCAAAGGGAATTTTACAGAATTCAAACATGGAAAAAAAAATACAGGACATGCTTGCTAAACATTCTGAGGCGACAATTAAACAATTAAAACAGATTTCAACACAGATGGCTCAACTGATTTCAATGATGACGACTCTTGACCAATCATCACAGATAGGCAATCAGAAGTTGGATCTGGTTATAGAAGACATAAAAGTCTTGAAAATTCAAACGATGACCACAAATACAGACATACAAGCAATGGACTCTTCTGCCCAAAAAGTCATGGAAGAATACAAGGATACAAAGAAGAAGACAGAAGTTCAAGAAATCAACCAGCCGGCGATAAAGAGATCAGACATACAAGAAATAGACTTTTCATTTAAAAAAGTCATGGAACGACGTGTGGATATAAGGAAGAAGAGAGCAGGTCAAGGAATACAGATTGAAGCCACGATGGAGATGAAGCCCAGAAAGAGTTATTTTTGGATACGTATCCTGTCTGAGGAAATGAGAGAGAATAAAGAAATCCTGTTCCCATACCTGACTGGCCTATTTCAGTTACAGAAGGAAGTATTAGACCATGGTTAAAGGATTGATTTAAACATGATTGCTGGATCCAAAGGCTTTGATAGTGTGGACGGGTGGCATGGCTATTAATGATGTAGTGGAATTAAGATTAAGACATCATTTTGGGAATAAAGGGCTAGAAATTCTTGAGAAAAAAGACTGGATTGTTAAAATGTTTGAAGTGGCAGAAATGGCAAAACACAACTATTCTAAATGAAGAAAATGACGTTCGGTTTCTGGGGGAATGGGAGGCGTGGATGCATTATTGTGAATATGAGTTAAAATTGGGAAGAATGGAAGAATATTTTCTAATCTGATCCAGAGGATTATTTTTGGGTTTTTTTATAATGAATAAGCATAATTATATTTACTAACAGATTATGGTTTTTTTTATACAGGATATTGATAGTTTATTAAGATTAGATTAACTACGACGAGATGAACTTTTTATTAAGAGGAAGATAGAGGTGAAGGGGAAGTCAAAATTTTCCATTTCTTTTCTTTTTTTTCCTTTTCTTTATTATATGTTATGGAAATATAACAACTTTAGGTTAGAATTGAAATTTTATATTGTCATAGATGTTGTATAATGCAATGGAAAATTTTTAGTATAAAATCCAATAAAATTTATATATATATAAAAAAAAAGATTTTGAGCAATACTTTGTTGTAAGATTTTGACCAATTAATGCAATGGTCTGATAGTTGCTGCAGCCTTTGACGTCTCCTTTTTTTGGAATTCGAATGTAAATTGAGTGTTTCCAGTTTGTGGGCCATTGTTTTGTTTTCCATATTTGTTGGCATATTCTTGTTAAGATTTTGATGGACTCTGTTTCTGTGGAATAGCTCTATCGATATCCTGTCTACTCCCAATAATTTATTTCTTCCAACTGCTCAGTGCAGTTTTCACTTAACTTTCTAAAACTGTAGGTTCTTTTTCAAAAGTTTCTTCTTTGAAGCAATCTGACATCCTTTCATCTTTTCTGTATAGTTCTTCAGTGTATTGTTTCCATCTTTTCCCTCTCACAGTTAATGGTTCCTTATTCCAGGTTTTCCAAAACCTGTTTTCATCTACTGTTTTGTTGTTGTTGTTGTTGTTGTTGTGCTTTATTCTTTAGATGTGGGAAACCTTTAAAAATGTGTTTGTCTTCTTAAGTCAAGGCAGGTTTAAAAAGCCAATATGAAATGTACCTAACTCTCAACACTACAGCAGTTCTTCTCAGCTCAGAACTCCAAAAGAAATGGTGGGTCTCTGTTGGCTTCCACTTCTGCTGAACACATAAACTCAAATGCTAATGTACAACATGGAAGGACGACAAGCAGACATTAGAGTTTTGGTACAATCTTTTAAAGGATACAAATACCATATTTACCTGAAAAGAAGATGACCCTGAATGTAAGATAAAGGTTATACACAAAATATTTGTTTTTTAAAAATACGTTATATAAATGTAATTTGTATGTGAATTTGACATTACCTTCATTCCTTGATGGCACATGTAGGAAAAAAACGAATCTTCCTTTAAGGTTAAAAAAGATATATAGGAACTGTGTGGGATGAATCCATTTGTGAGTCCTGGTTTTGTATGATCCATAAGTAGCCTTTGTCACTTTAAGTCACTGATACTTACATGTCCAAATTAAGTTGTTCTGAACCTGAGCTGAGTGAGTCCAATATGATTTTACTTGAATACTGAATGTGGTTTGAGTTGTTAGTTGGTATATTGTATATTCATTGGTATATTGTTCATCCATTGTCTGTGACCTTTGTGTAGCAGAGGAGTGGTTATATCATTACACCTCCTTCGTGCAGGTAGTGTGTTCCACATGCACACACTGTTGAATGGAGGATATGTGTGAGTGATTTTTCTTCCTCAAAAAGAAAGCCACCATAATCTGGCACATACATCAAGTACCCAACATCACATCATTTGTGTTGTAGGTCATGTTGCTTTCCTACCACATGAAGACTCCAGTTGGCATGTGAACATGAACTCGGTGTAGAAATGCAACTGTTGTCCATGAATTGTGCCCTGTACATTGCTTGACTCGAATTACTACCCTCTCCCAATAATCTGATGGTGGATTCAAGAAAATTTCTACAATGTTACTTTCTAAAAAGGGTTTATAACAATATACCGGTAGTAGTATAGCATGACTGAAATTGGCTTCTTCTTTTAAAAAAATGCAGATGAGCAGAAAACGACCATGTGTGTGATTTATACCAGCTGCAAACTTGGGATCCAGATGCTGCTTTCATGCTAAACTTTACCACTATTCCTTCTTCTGACTGAGGGTTCACAATCCAATTCTTAGTTATAGGCTGTTGATATTCAAATTTCTCACAGTGAATACTAGGGTGCGGAAAGAAAGGTTGGTGCCTTTCTCAGCTCCTAGGCTGATGAAATCCTCAGGCAACATACATAATGTGCTAATAGGAGATATTGTGAATCACTATATTCCTCTGGAAAAAAAATGAAAATGCATGAAAGCACCTGAACAGAATGAGCGCACTGTTACATTTGAAATTGTTAGATTGTACTTCTCTATAATACATCTCAGGTCTAGTCTGCTGGCAATATAGTTTCAATAGATAGTCTAAGAGAAGTGCCAAGACCAGCTTTTACAGATTTCTTTCCTGTCCCCCCTTCCCCCAATCCTTTTTTCCCTTTTAATCCCTGTGAAGCTCTGTGATTTTTCATAGCTGGACTAAAGTTGTGTCAACGGGAGGCTTGCGCCATAAAGTCTAAAATGTTAAAGAAAGCTACAAGGAACAGCTTTGAGGCAAGGTTTCAAGCTTTGTCATCACGCTTGAAGAATTTTCTGTTTAATGTACTGTAATGCAGAATTCAATGGGGACAAGTTTAATTGAGTTTTACACAACCCAGTTGGGAGTAGCGCTGCAAGGTAGGTGATGTCTAGGTTTTTAATCTTCCACTCCGGAGAGGCTTGTTGACGAAGTGGTTCTTTCTCTTTGTAAGAAAAAAAAGGAAGCATGAGAAATGATACATCCGTGGATAAAACCAATTGGCAACCCCCAAAGGAATGAGGGCGATAAGGCGAATCCAGCACTTGTAAGAAATAAAAGAATCCAACTGTTCATTTAAATGAGAAACAACACGTGTGATTGAGAAGGCAGGAAGGCTGGTCGCCGGAATAGAGAGGAAGGGAGACTAGCAAACACAGCAGCTGATGCTAGAGTAAGGCTTTCCAGACAAACAAACCAGAGGTTGTGAGAGGGATTAGGAAGGCGATAACTAATGATGTGTACATATTTTTGAAGAAAACAGGGAGTAAAACACTTTTTATGTATCCAGGAGAGTGAATAAAGTAGCAGGAGGGAGGAAGATGCTGCTGTTAGGCAAACCCTCTTAATATATATATATATCTTTCTTCCCTGAGGCCTAGCATAGCCTCTCTATCAAGCAGTGTAAAAATAGCACTGGACCCTGTCAGTAAGAAAATAATACCTTCTATATAAGCCTCTGTGTATTAAACTTTTAACTCTAGAGTTTACATTGCTTCTATTGGGGCGAAGGCAGCCAGAGGAATACACAAGTGGTTCAAATAATGTATCACTAGATCAACTTCCCATCTCTGTTTCTTTTGTCACCCGCTAAAACAATTTCATGGTTGTTCAGAGAGGGACTCTAAGCTTTTCATTTTAAATGTTGCTTTTGCGTAGAATGAAATGTGCATCATCCTGCCACAAGATTAATTTCATTCTTTCACACTCACATCACCTCTCTACTCAAGAGCTTCTATAATCCAAACCCCAGCAGATCTGAATCCACTATGACCTTCTTCCAAAATTGTCTTTGTGCAAAGAAATTTCCTTATACTCTTAATGGCTGAAATTGCCAATATATTTGTTTTAAAAAATAATTGTACATTTTTTATTGTGCGGGATATTGAATATGATTGGTACCATGAGTGATGTTTACAGGTGTAAATTTTTTGGAAATTTTAAAGTCATGGGAAAAAATATTTTTTCTGGGTTTTTCCCCAAAAGAGAAACAGAAAGTTTTGAGAAAATTTCAATATGTGAAATACTTACTGTCCTATCGAACCTAAACTAATATTACTGCTTTAACAACATAAAACACATAATTTATAACTTACTTAGCATATAAAATTGCAATCTGACATATTTATGGAATTTAAAAGTTACAAATGACTTAGTTTCATACAAACAAAACTGCAAATATACCCAGTACTTGAGAGAAAACTAGAAACTGATATACTGCATTCTATTTTAGCACACATATCTTAATTTTTGCTAGGAATTACCCCAATCCCTATGGTCTTCATCATAGAGATTTGGTGGAATTCCTAGAGTGTTGCTAACACAATGACATCACTTTTGGGAAGTGATGCTCATGGGTCAGCAGTGATCCTCCTCCCCATGCCACCTAGGAAGCTTATTGAGCATCTCTAACTAGAATATAGATGCCTTCTGTGTCAACAGCGACTAAAGCAAAATTACTCTTGTGATTCCTAAAAAGTTCTCACATGTTTTTCTTTGCCTAGATGAAATTACTTCAGTGCTCTTTATAAGGGACTCAGAAGAAAACTGGCTGCTGTTCTAACCTACTTACAGGTTGTAGGGTAGGGGGTGGATGCACAAACCCTGAGTATAATTCATCATTGTGTGGGAAGTTTTGACTTTGCCCAAAGTGCACATATGGTAGAATGTCTTGAGAACAGCAGTAAAAATAACTGGAATTTGCATAGTGATTATCTGAAAAACAAAACTCCTGCCAAAATCCCTTAACAGTGAATATATCTAATATTCTGAAAAAATCATTCACAACTAGGAAATATAAATTAAATGATCACTTTATTGTATACATATGTGTCTCTGTGTGTTTTATTTCTAACCACAGCTATTGCAATGTACAAGTAGTTAACAGAAATGCTCTTTCCTTGCACATTATTGATGTAAGGAAAAAACAAACAAAACTGCCCTTGCTTTAAATGCTAGATTTTTCTCCTATATATGTGTGTGTATTTTTACTTCTCTCCTGTTTTCACCAATCCCCTATGCTGCTCCAGTAGACTTCTGTAATGTTCCAGAGCCTATGGAGAAGACCACTTTCAAAAATTGTCATCTGAGCGTGGGAAAAGCCACTATGAAACAGAATGCTGAACTAGATGAACCACTGGTCTGATCCAGCAGGGGTCTTCTTATGTCAGTCATGACCAGTGTCTGCTGTGTCTGGATGAGAAATATGTAGTTGAGACTTCTATCTACTTCTTGAAGCTTTATGAAGAAACCAAGGCACAACTTATCCACAAAGCTCCATGCCACCCTTTTTGAAAGCATCCTTGTAGCAGAGGACTATCTATAGAGACTGGGTGCAATATTCTACCACATCCTATCAGCATCACTCCATGTATCCCCCTGGGCACCAGGAATACCATGGTGTCTCACCCACCAGTTATTTCTGTGGTACGTCCTTCTACAGTTCTTGCCTCCAATGCATGCTTTGATCCTGACGGTACTCATGTTGTTGGTACCGATGACCTCTCTCAAAAAACTTTATACAGAGCTGTCATTAACTCAGCTGTCTCTTCCCATCTCAATTTGTCCCTGTTCTGACATGGTATGTCAGCATCGTCTTGACATTCCAAAATAGGGTATCCTCCAAGTGCTTGGATTCTGACAAAGCCTCTGAATCCTTCCCAGGATTCTCAGTGGCTGATGCTCAAACTGTGTTCCCTTTTGAGGACCTGATGTATATGGATCACCTGATTTGATTCATACCTTTTAGGGATTGTAAGTAAAGCAACAATTCTGACAGGTCAAAGACTCAGTTTTGGGCCTGGTATATTCAGCCTCTCAAAAAACCTGTAGTAATGCCAATTCTCCTGTATTAGGGCTGCCAGGTCCCTCTTTGCCACCGGTGGAAGGTTTTTGGGGCAAAGCCTGAGGAGGGTGGGGTTTGGGGAGGGGAGGGGCTTCAATGCCATAGAGTCCAATTGCCAAAGCGGCCATTTTCTCCAGGTGAACTGATCTTTATCAGCTGGAGATTAGTTGTAATAGCAGGAGATCTCCAGCTAGTACCTGGAGGTTGTAGAAAAGAATAGTACTAAAGCCTAGTACTATTCTTTTCTACAGCTTGTCTATTTAGTACCAGTGCCTAGTTTTTTCTAGCCAATACCTGGAGGTTGGCAACCGTATCTTGCATGTACTAAGGCTAAGGAGTCATGGGACTTCTTTTCCACTGAAATCCAAAAGACCTGAAAGTTTCTACAAGATTCAGAAGTATGTTTAGTTTTGCCCATCCCTTAATGGAGGGGAGGTCTCTAACGCAAAGGAAGACAAGCTTCCCATTCTGCTTCTACTGACACAAAAGATAGGATATTGGGTAGTACACACATAAAAGTTTATTCTTCGGCTGCCATGTTCCTGAAAGTGGCCCACTCTCTGGCCTGCATGGTCAGGTGCCAGTGTTTTCTCTGGAAGTAGATGTACCTGGCATTGGATCTAAAGCAAATGACTGTGGTTCTCAAAATAAGCCCTCAGGCTCAGTGGATAATTACCTGCTAGCACTCCTGATTGTGGTTCAAAACCTTGAGGTGTCATACATAGCTTTGCTTAACATCTGTAACCCCTGAGTCTAAGACAAGATCTTTTGAAGGAAAAGGCTTGCTGGTAAAGAATGTAAGACAACCACCCCCTGAAAATGTTAAACACAAAAAAGCTTTTTTATACTGTACTTACACCCCATCTTTTTTTCTTGATGGCACACTTTAAAAATACCTGGCTTTCCTTTGGCTAAATACAGTAACATCTGATACCTGGGTCATCATCATAATCAGGCAGGGGTATGCCAGAATTCACTTTGCCTCCTGCCTACCCCACCATCCTTCTCAAGAAAGAGACAATAAAGTGGTACCACCTTCTGAAAGGGGTCTAGGGTACTACTCAAGATACTTCACTATTTCTCAAAACACTGGGAGTTTGATTCACTTCTTTCATCCTGAAATTTCTTTGTTTTTCTGCTGGACATGTCCACTAACAGTACATAGTGGCCTTGTGGCTTTTCCACTGCACCAAGGGTTTTCATTAAGTGCAGGATAGTAATAGGAGTGCATATTCAGCCTCGGGACGATTCCTTTTCCCTGCATAAACAGTTGGGTTTCTCATCTCTCCTTCTCCATCCTATAAGAGCAACTACATACTGTATGTACCCTGGGCTGATGTGTCAACCCTCACCCTGTAAGAGCTATTCAGTTTATAGGGATAACCTTAAATTATATGTCTGGGAGGGCTTTCCCCCTCTAAGGTATGACCGCCATCATCATCTGCCTGGTCACTTTTTCCTGCAACATTGTCTGCAGACAGCCAGGCAGATCTGGCAGTTATTAAGACTCATGGCAGATTTTTAGCCATAATCTGGTTTACCAGGCCCATGTGGTACTGTCTAATGTAGTTGTTGTTTATTCCATCTATGGTAGTCTCTTCTCTAATGGACTCACCATTGTTACCATTAAGCACATCACTTCACCATGGTCCAGTGGTTAAGAGCAGTGGGCTCTAATCTGGAGAATCGGGTTTGATTCCCCACTCCTCCGCTTGAGCAGCAGACTCTGATCTGGTGAACCAGATTTGTTTCCCTGCTCCTATGCATGAGCCAGCTGGGTGACCTTGAGCTAGTCACAGTTCTCTCCAAACTCTGTCAGTCTCACCTACCTCAAAAGGAGTCTGTTGTGGGGCGGGGAAGTGAAGGTGATTGTAAGCCAGTTTGAGACTCAACTCTTCTTCTTCCTTCTTCCTTCTTTCCATTTGGCAGGCAATGAAAACACTCTGGCAGTTTCCCTCAGCCAAAACAAGATGAATGCACACAAGTGGTTTTTCAGTGACACCCAGTTGGATACCCATTCCATTGCTTTCCCTTCCTTTTCCTCCTGATAATTTCTGTAGTATTAGCACCAGTTCCCAAAATAATAGATTTCCCACATTATTTCTGCATTACACTCATTATACCTGTGTTCTGATTGGTATTATTAAGAACAGTATCCAAGAGATAATGTAGAAGACTTCTATAGGGCCCCTAAAAATAGGCCAATTCACTTGCTTTTTGCCCACTTTCCCCCCTTTTTAAATCACCTTGCTTATAAAATTAAGTTCCACCATACACTCAGGTCCCTAGCTATATATAATTTGCATTCTGGCGCTGCCAAAATATGTAGCAAATAATAATAATATTTCAAGTTGAGTGGAAGAGGAAGAAAATTTTGGTCCAAACACAATTCTTACTGGGATTAATCAAGTCCCGCTTTATGCCAGGCCATGTTAAGTCCACTGAATGGCTTCTAGATGCATGCCGATGATACTTTTTCAGTTGAGTACGGGTACTTAGCTATTCATGCAGCCCAGGTAGCCCTCTGCAACACTTTCCAGTATGCCAACTCAGAATGGTGATATAAGGGTTCTGTCAGAAACAGTCTCTGCTCTCACCTTTAGGAGCAACTGGCCTTTTAATGCAAAAGAAAGATGGAGCTGCATTACATATGTAGCCTGTATGGCACCATGCAGCTCTTCCAGCTTGGAAATTGCAGTGAAGGTACTTTATATGATGCCGGTTGTTGTTTTAAAGCAAATGATTTGGATCGTGGGGTGGTAGATAGCTAAGCCACCTAGTCAGGCTTCATTAGCTGTTTGCACCTCATATACTCCTCAGGAAGCACTTGAAACTGACCAGCCGGGAAGTGGCACAGCTTTAAATTTTCCCTCTAAAAATTTCAGTAGCCTGTCTGTTCAGATTTAACACATCTAAACTAGAGACATGGGTCACAGCTTTATCTGTACTCCAAGTGTTTGGAAGTTTAAGTTCATGTATTTTGTCATTTCAGTGATGCTGCAGATTCTTTAGAGAAATTCTGACCCCTCTGACACATCTGAACTACTTTTCAAAGGGTCTTTTTGTTTTGAGTAGGATGACAGCCCATTAAAATGGAGCACTGTATATTCCCAGGGCACAGTGCAATGTTGGTAATGAAATCTGCTGCAACTACTGGCACTAAGGAATGACTTATATTCAGGAAATGAACAATGGGAAAATGGTGTGTGTGAATCAACTCACTTTCTCTTGCTTTTAAATAGGAAAATTGTTGGGAAAGGAACACAAATTGGAAATATATATATATATTTTAATCACTGAGAATACGATGAGATAAAAGGAATGTTAAATGAAATGTTCTTCTAAACATGCATGTCAAGAAAGGCAATTTTAGTCGTACTGCGGTGTAGCATTTTGTTTTTCTGCAATAAAGCCATCAGATCAATAAAAAATTATGTAGCAGATTATTATTACACTGAGCTCACCATAGCTCTAATCGTAAATAATACAGCAGTTATCCTGGTTATATTAATTATAATTAGAATGCAGATAATGCAGACGGTCTTTTATTACTAGAGCCAAATCAATTTTCCAGTGTTATTCAATGCAAGGTCACACAAAGTTGTTCAAGCTCTTATACTTCTTATGAAATGACCTGCATATGTAAGAGAGGGTTTGGTTCAGCTGCCTAAGACACATTGACTGAGAAGTGCATTGAAATAATTACAGACATGAACTCTTGCCTATAATGGCAGAATTTCATTTTATAAAGTAAGCAGTACGGTAATCCAGGCTCCTTTATGGTGTGAAGCCTCATAAATCTTTCAGAGAAGACTAAAGTCTTTCTGTTTGGTTGTCAGTCAGATATCAAAATGAATTTTCCTGGTTTTTCCTTCTCTTCTGAAATGTTGTGTGAAATATGCTGAATGTTTTGCATTTGTTGCTGTCCTCTGCAGTCCTTTGCACCCTTTGCTGCAGTCCTCTGCACCCTTACCTGCAAGTAGACTCAGTTGGAGGGAGTGGGATTTGCCTCTAACTAAACGTATTTAGGATTGAGCTGCACATTTAATATATTGGAGAAATTTTGCATCTATAGATTGAGTAGTAATTCACAGGTTTAGTCTTTTGGGGGAGTATGTGATGGTTACTGAAAAACCTTTTAATTGTTTTAGGGCTGTGTGTGTGTATAATCTCCAATTTTTTTACATCACAAAGGAGTGTGTGTGTGTATAAATGAATATATATATATATAATTGGCCTATTAGTGATGCAACTGATAACTAAAAGGAGATTGTCAGATGATTGCCTGCACATACAAATTGTGAATATTGTTGCTGGGTTTTTACTATGATACTCCACCTTTATTTAAACAGATAAAGCAAACAGCATCCTCTATTCTGACTTTTTAAATACTTAGATTTTGGAAACATTAAATGAAATCTAAGCTGAGAATTCATATATGTAGAGTTATAGTACTTGGCATGGTTTGAAAGCAGAGAAGTCATTGAGAGTTTTGATGCATGCTTGTTAATTATTCTTTGCTTGGGTATGACTCATCCCATGGATTATTACATCCTATTGTTCTGTTGTCATTTTTGAGTTTGTAGTGAAAGTTAATTTTTTAAAAACTGTATATATACTACATTGTTTATTTGGACATTATTGCACCAGTTTTTAGTTTTGCTAGACCCTTTATCAACACGAGAGTAATATCTAGACATCTATGGCTAAAATGGATTTGTCTGTATATGAAATCCCCCTTAGTTAGTATAAATTGTATTTGCTTTCTTTCCTACCATCAGGTATACTTTGCAGCTTTGGTAGGTGTGTAGATTATGTTTAAGTAATTTTTCAGGCTAATAACAAACTGGATTAATTATATTTTACGTACGATTCATATTTTGAAGTGACCATAATAGAGATCTTCTAACATATATTTCTTCCTTAAACAGTCAACAACTACAGGGTGTTAGAATACCTCTCTGGGAAATACAGCCTATTTGGTTTTCTCATTACATGCTCCTCCATACTGCAGCTATAAGAAAGGAATCAACTCAGTGCTTGGCAAACAAATGTATACTAATTACACATGCTGGAAAAGCTTAGATCTTGCACAAGATACATGTATCATGAGCCTTTATCATTAAATGTATCATGGTGTTGAACTTATGTAGAGTAAACTGGAGAGTTTATGAGAGAACAGGAGAATACAAAGGTTTTGTGCTAAGGAAAAGGTTGAGAGTTGGATGGGGAGGGGAGAGAGAATCTAAAAATTAAGCCTATTTGTTTGGGTCTTAGAGTATTGATTACAATAGCTAATTGCAAATTTTCTAGTAAGAAGGGGGGAAAATATGAGTCGAAAACCTGCATAAGTATGGTGAAGCAGCTAGCATGTGGCAACAGTTCGGTAGATTAAAATGTGTAGTAGCTAACCATTGGTAAGAGCCCCAGGGCAAAGAGTGGTCAGCCACAGTACTGCAATCAAAGCTCTGCTCACAACCTGAGCTCTGTCCCAATGGAAGTTGGTTTCAGGTAACTGGCTCAAGGTTGACTCAGCCTTCCATCCTTCTGAGGTCAGTAAAATGAGTACCCACCTTGCTGGGGGTAAAGTGTAGATGACTGGGAAGGCGATGGCAAACAGTCTGCCTAGTAAACGTCGTGATGACTTGGGGCTTGCAGACGGGACTGCCTTAACCTTTAGCTAGCCATTCAATTTTAATATGTACACTTATTAAAGCAACGTGAAGGGCAAAAATACAAATGTGTTTGTGGATATGCCAAAGCTATCAGAACAGGCAACAGAGTTTTCCTGGTTTCCTTTTTAGATGGTAGGTCCTTACATTAGAAGAAGAAGAAGAGTTGGTTTTTATATGCCAACTTTCTCTACCACTTAAGGGAGAATCAAACCGGCTTACAATAATCTTCCCCTTCCCACAACAGACACCCTGTGAGGTAGGTGGGGTTGACAGAGCTGTGACTAGCCCAAGGTCACCCAGCTGGCTTCATGTGTAGGAGTGGGGAAACAAATCTAGTTCACCAGATTAGCCTCCACCGCTCATGTGGAGGAGTGGGGGAATCAAACTCTGTTCTCGAGATCAGACTCCACTGCTCCAAACCACTGCTCTTAACCACTACACCATGCTGGCTCTCCTCAATGGAGTCTGCTCCTGAACATGCTGTAAGTCTTGGAAGTGGACTGTAGGACAGGATAGGGGAGAAGCTACAAAGACCACTTATTGAAGTGGAAGCTTCTCATATGGTGGCTTGGATTGCAGCCATTTTCTGGTGCAGGGAGCAGATTTTTTAAAAGTTGCTTTGGAAGCTTCTGCCACCACAGCACCAAGGATCTCCACCTGCATGACTGAAGGTAAGTTCTGTATAAGCAAGAAAATATTTTTAAGTGATATGCTCATTTCAAAAGACATCTGTTAAAAAAGAGCTTCTAACTGAAATGTTGAAGAGTTACTGTTAGAGTTATGCATAACCTCATTCCCTGATATTTCCTGCCCTGCCTCCTGCTCAGCCATTTTGTGGTTGCACTCAACATCCATTGCCAGAATTCCAAAGGTTCCCGCAGGCTTACAAAGCTTAGGGGGCCCTGGTCTAGTGAGAGAAGGCATATAGTACTAACCTTTTGTCATTCACTTTTCCAGCAAGGTGGTTAGGCCGAAGCATCTGACTGAACGGGAAAATGGTCGTTAGAATGACAACCTTGGGTCAACTGCAGAAAAGTGGGTGTAGAGAGAAAAAGAAGTACCAAAACATGCATGTCTGAGGAAGTAGGGAAGGACTTGCATATCGGGAGCCTACCAACTACATGAATTGGGAGTGCACACCACCTGTGATCCTCCTGATATGTGCAGTCACCATGTTGTATGAACAAGGGAAATTTACTGATTTACCATGCATGCAAATCCTGAAAAATCCAACGGTCAGTTCATATGTACCAGACCTGTACATATATGGTAAATACATGTGTTGCCCCTGTTCTTACAACATGGCAGCCATGTTTATCGGAAGGATTTACATATGGTTGCTAAATTCCTGGTCCATGTGATTGTAGTATCTGGAAAGGAATAAAGCAAGAGCGTAATGAGGCAGAGCATGGAACCAAGTCTGAGAAAAGCCCAAAGAAAGTTCAGGGGGAATAAACTGCAAACAATAAGGGGAATTATTTAGAACAAGGAAGAGCAGTGACCAATCCTGGTGACAAATGGTAAAGAGAAGCAGAAAGGTAGGACTTTGGTCCCACTGTGTATTGACTTTGAGAAGAGGCCATAGTTCAGTGGTAAAGCATCTGCTTGCTATGCATCTCCAGTTAAAATGATCAGGTGATAGGTGATGCGAAAAGACCTCTGCCTGAGACCCTGGAGAGCCACTGCCAGTCTGAGACGACAATACTGACCCTGATGGACCAAGTTAGCAGATTAGGGTTGCCAATTTCCAGGTGCTAGCTGGAGATCTCCTGCTATTACAACTGATCTCCAGCTGATAGAGATCAGTTCACCTGGAGAAAATGGCCGCTTTGGTTATTGGGCGCTATGGCATTGAGGTCCCTCCCCTCCCCAAACCCCATCCTCCTCAGGCTCTGCCCCAAAAACCTCCCTCTGGTTGTAAAGAAGGACCTGGCAACCCTATAGCAGATGGATAAGGCATCTTCATGTGCTTATATGGGGATATAGTTACTCAAGGGCCAGAGCTCCAGTCCAACTTCTATGTTAATGTCTGTTCACATGAACACATGACGCTGCCTTATACTGAATCAGACCCTTGGTCCATCGAAATCAGTATTGTCTGCTCAGACCAGCAGTGGCTCTCCAGGGTCTCAGGCTGAGGTTGACTAGTGGATGTCAACAGTGTCTGATAGCCACAGAGATCCAGTTTTACTCTATTAAGAATTTGTTCATAGTTGTCATTGTGAAAGTTGTACCAGCAAGTTCTATAGCTTAAATAATGGATTCAGAGGTACTGCTCAGTGACAGAATTCAGATACTTACTATAAACATTTTTCCCTTCCTTAAGAAATTCTGTTACCCAAACTGTGTGTCTGTGTGTGTATCAGAGAATGATTTTTGGTTGTTAAAAAAAGAACTCTATCTCAGAGGTAGCATGTGCACCAGGGGAGACATGGATTGACATGGTAAGCACCCCTGCTTCAAAATAATAGGATTTGGGAATTATTTTCAGTCCAAAACATAAGGAGGGGAAATGTCTAAAAGTGACCTTGTCGTCTGAATTAACTTCCTTGAGATTCCTCTTTAAAACGATATGCCCAGTATTATCATTTTACTGCCAAAAACTGGGAACACTTCCAAATTTTGACTTACAAAATTATTATACTTCCAGCTTTAAAATAGAAGCTTTTTGAAGTATTCCTTTTTGTTGAATAGTGTAATAGATGGCTCTGTAAAATCCTGCATAAATGGCCAAGTCCGCAAGTTCATGCTGCCCCCCCCAAAGGCAGCCTTATCTTTTGCACAGGCCCTAAGAATATCCCCCCCCCATTTTCCTCTCTAGTGTGCATTTTTTCCATGTTCCATCAGAGGATGCCTTGTTTCTGTTTGACTTTGTATCACGATTTCAGTTTCTTTCAGGTTTGTCATGGGAGCCGCTACAATTATTTGTAATGCTGAAAAAATAAATAAAGAGATGATCTGTTAGTAATAGCATTAGCCCTTTGTATGGTTTTTTTTCTTATTTAAATATAAGAAAAGAAACCACAGAACTGTAATGTAGGAAAAGCAGCATTAAGTTAATGCAGCATGTTGGACAGTAGTGGGGTATGGAGTTGTTATTGTGACTATTTTTTTTTACTATGTCTTTACTTACCTTTTAAAGCAGTTTTTTCATACTCTATTAGGACATAGACCCTAAACAGTTGTGCAAATAATCCCTAACTGCACTTGAGTGTGTTGATTTTGAAATCATTATTCTTTTCACCCTATGTACCTTTTGGAGAGGATTACCGGCGACAATGATATAATTCATTCTAGGACGGTCATAGAAGATCCTCGTACTCTTTGATCTATTCTTGCTTTTCACTGCCACTGTTTTTAGAAATGCCCTTTCTGCCCCTTGATCACAACATGAAGCAAGAAAGTACCATCTGGACTCGGCATGCTAAAAAGTCAGAGATCTCTAGGTTGCATTTGAGCCCCAAAGGTCATTTTTCTTTTCTGTTAAGCTGCAGTACGCTGGAGTCTGTCATTGATAACTAGCAAAAATTTCAGCATTGTAATTTTAATTGGCAGCTATCCATTTGTATCCTTCGGGTTTCCCCCCTCTTTTGTTTCCCACTGGCAACCTTCTTTTGTGGTTGGCTCCTCTGCTCTGGTGCCCATAGCAACACCCATGTGCAAAGCCATATCCACTGGGGTACTGCAGGTTCCAAGTACCAGAGGTTTATGCTGTTGTTTTGGAATAGCAGACGTTTGCTGGAGTCACTGATCCAAACAGCATGCCAGCTTAGCTCTGCATGGCATTTTTGTAATTCCTTAATATTGTTCCACCTTATTCACTCAAGGTCCTTAAAACCTATTTGACAATTAAGGTTATAAACACAAAGACACAGCATCGATAACACTGCAAGATACTGGAAGAAGGATGAACTAAAGACAAGAGAAGATAGGAAAGATAAACTTCGCAACATGTTCAAAGATAGTTGGGGATAACATAGAGGCCCAAATACAATGCTGCTGGTGTAGTTGGACTTGGAGAGGCTATGCAATGGAAGAAAAATCAAGAGAGAGAAATATCTGTTATAAATTGCTTGAATTAGCTCTTGCTTAATTATTTGTAATTAAAGAGAGATGGCATATACTTGTACCGTTCTCTACCTTGTATTGTGTTTATTGAAAGTATTTATACCTCTCCTTTTTCTGAGACCAAATTGGCTCCTAGAAACCACCAAGCTGGATGAGAGGGAGCGAAAACCTTGTATCCCTCTCTCTCTCTCTCTCTCTCTCTGCCTTATTTTGCTGTTTCCAACTAGGGTTAGGAAATACATGGAGATTTGAGGGTGGAGCCTGGGAGAGTGGGTTTTAGAGAGGGGAAAGACCTTGGTAGGGCATAATGCCTTGCAGTCCACCTTCCAAAGCAGCCAGTTTCTCCAAGAGAAGTGGAATAAATTCCTTTGAATAAATGAATAATAAATAAAGAAGCAATTTATGTATTCTGAATATAAGTTGTAATTCTGGGAGGTCTCCAGCCCCTGCCTGGAAGTTGTTATCCCTATCTGAGATGGCTTCCTTCTATGAAGTGACATTCCAGAGTACGTAGTGGCTTATTTCCAATGAAGAGAAGAAGAAGAGTTGGCTTTTATATGCCGACTTTCTCTACCACTTAAGGGAGAATCAAACCGGCTTACGATCACCTTCCCTTCCCCACAACAGACAACCTGTGAGGTACATGACGCTGAGAGAGTGTGACTAGCCCAAGGTCACCCAGCTGGCTTTGTGTGAAGGACTGGGGAAACAAATCCAGTTCACCAGATTAGCCTCCGCCGCTCATGTGGAGGAGTGGGGAATCAAACGCGGTTCTCCAGATCAGACTCCACTGCTCCAAACCACCGCTCTTAACCACTACACTATGCTGGCTCTCAGCCAGTGGCCAGTACCTGTTAATTTTGTTAGGGAAGTTCTTCAGCAAGATGAGGCCCAACTTTCATTCATTCTAGCTTTGGGAAATACCTGGAGATTTTTTGGACGGAGCCTGAGGAGGGTGGTGTTTGGGGAGGGGAGGTACTTCAATTCCATGGAGTCCAATTGCTAAAGCGGCCATTTTCTCCAAGTGAACTGATCTCTATCGGCTGGAGATCAGTTGTAATAGCAGGAGATCTCCAGCCACCACCTGGAGGTTGGCAACCCTATTCATCCATCATTCCATTCCTACCCCGCTTTTTTTGCTCACTGAAGACACAGTGTGGTTTACAATACAAAAATACAACAAACAAAACAGAAGGGGAGAGAAAATGTTAGTAAATGCAAAGCAGGTCTCCGGCCATCTCTAGTATACAGCTGTTGCCCTTTGGCTCACATGCAAGGGCTTATGTCTCTGGCCACACATATTGTACCCCCCCCATTTGAATTTCCACTTGTGCAAAATGTTGTGCAACTAGTTTCTGGGCATAATATATAGGGGGAAAACCACTAGGTCTTGCACAAGGTCTTGCACAAGCTTGCACATTGCTGGATCCAAGCCATTAACTTTCACACATGCTTGAGGAGAACTACAGTGTATCCAAGCAGTGTATCTAAGCAGTTGGTGTTATCAATCTTTTTTTTTTTTTTTTTTTGGTACACTAGTTCTAAATTATCATTCTGAAATCAGAAAATGTTATTTACTTTGCCTTGTCAAATTATGCAAGAGTATATTTTTTCCTTTTATTTTTTCTTGTGGGAGGATATGTTTTCTGTGCTTCAACTGTGCCCACTGAAAGCAACTGCTGGTATTATTCAAAAGGGGGTGCCGTTTATGCGTTCCCATTCCTCCCCCCCTCTACAAGTAGTAAAATGTTAGGTTTTGATCAACCAAAATATTGTAGGCAGCCACTCTTCAATATGAACTGTATCTTGACAGCAATTCCATGCTGACATTACCAACAACTGCCCCTATGAAACTATCCTGTTTCTCAGACATATTCCATATACCCCACTGTTTGAGTTTTTAGCAGACTGAATTACCAAAAACTTGGGTTGCAGTCTAGAGTTACTTCTTAGTGCCTGCCCAAATGGATGAGGTTTTTTTTAAATCACAAATGATCTGCATCTGATGCACACAACAGGGATATTTGTGTGGTTTTTTTAAAACACAATGCTCTGCTATCATCATTAATGTTCTCTTAGCCAAACCTATGCTGTGACTTTTTACCAGGACTTAAAAACTGAGCATAAAAATAGATCCTTGATTTTGTATTCCACTTTTGGAAAGCTGGAGTCCAACCTAGTACAAAGAATGTAAAATATCCTTCTGTCATCATAAACTTGCTGCCCAAGTTAGTAGCAGCATATATTCAACATACAGTTTGCTGGGGAAGCAAGCTCATGTTGCAACTATTAAAATATTGTATAATTTGGAGGGCAAAAAGCCCTGAGTCATATCAAGAACAAAGGGCATTATTCTTATACAATCTGTAATTTCTCCTAAACACAAAACAGTATACTCTGTTCGTATTGGAATTTACTTCTACTAGTAGTCTACAAAATTAAACATATAACACTGTTACAAGCTTATTGATTTTTTTTAATCTTTAGAAATAGTAACGTCCATGTATTTTTAGAGATATGGGACAAACTTTAACTTCACTGTAGGAATAATAATCCTACCATGCATTGCCTCATCCACTTAAAATTATCTTCACAGATTTATTTCTAGTAATGTGGGGCACAGTGCATGCACATTGGCACATACAGGTACACAGTAGAAGGGGATTAGCATAGAGCTCAGTGGAGTCAGTGTGGTGTAGTGGTTAGTTAAGAGCAGTGGTTTGGAGCGGTGGACCCTGATCTGGAGAACTGGGTTTGATTCCCCACTCCTCCACATATGCAGCGGACGCTAATCTGGTGAACTGGATTTGTTTCCCCACTCCTGCACATGAAGACAGCTGGGTGACCTTGGGCTAGTCACTGCTCTCTTAGAGCTCTCTTAGTCCCACCTACCTCACAGGGTGCCTGTTGTGGGGAGGGGAAGGTGTTTGTAAGCCAGTTTGATTCTTCCTTATGAGGTAGAGAAAGTCTGTGTGTGTGTTAAGTGCCGTCAAGTTGCTTCCGACTCATGGCGACCCTATGAATGAAAGTCCTCCAAAATGTCCTATCTTTGACAGCCTTGCTCAGATCTTGCAAATTGAAGGCTGTGGCTTCCTTTATTGAGTCAATAGAAAGTCTACCAAACCAAAAAACCAAATAAAAATATAAAAACCAAATCTTCTTCTTCCCTCATTCCCTTAAGCAAGCCTGTCTGTGTCTGTGTGAATACATGCCTATTGTTATTTGCAACAGAGGTCAATACATACTTCCTATATCCAGACATCACCCTTGACATATTTTCACCTATGCACTGCATTTGTGAAATTATATACGTCTCTTGTCCCCTATGTATCTCTTACATTCCCTGTAAGATATTATGGCATCCAGCAGATATAGTCTGATGATTCTAGATAAAAGAATGAGACGATAGGCGATCAGCTGAAGGGAAATATACTGTAGAGATGTCAAAGATGATTCCAAAGGAAAGCAGATGCAATGGCAGAGCTTTTGTAGTAGTCCAGACTCTCAAGCATTTCAGTATCGTATTTTCTACCCTTTGCTTTGTCTTTGCCAGACAACTCTTTCTGGTCTTCAGTAGTCTTGCAGAATCCTATGAGCTGACACGGGAGATCAAAAGATGGCTGTATCTCATAGTAGTATTCTTTGGTGAAAGGAAGAAGATAAAAACAATTTGCGCAATGGAAATGCTTGCCATATTCCTGTAGATCCAATCCACACTGTCATTACTATCTCCTGTCAAAGACAAGTTTATGTGAGGTGGCAAGGTCAGGGAATGAAGGCAAAATGAAGGCCTTCCTATAGATTGTCTTGTGAACTGACACTGGAGATGAAAAAATGGAGATTATTTTACTCTTCAATTTAAAAGAAAAAAAGTGGGAGCCGAAAATGGGTATTGCATCATTTGTTTGAGAGAGCCATATCTGGATGAGTGAAGGGGCTACTTTACCTTTATATATTTATTAACCTCATTACCTAGATCAGCTGATAATGTGTTTTGGTGCAAATTATTGACGAAAATGTTGCCAGGGTTCAGTGGCTTAAGCTCTCCAAAGTTTTTGGGTGGAAATTGCCTAGTTTAATTTCTGTTTCCTCCATTTCTGGCTTTTTATTCATGGGAACTTCTAGGAAGTATTTGTTTTCTATGACAACTATTCTTAAGTCGCCAAAAGGTAGCCATAGCTTGTGTACAAATAAAACACTGCCGCAACTTGTTCCTGTTTGGTTGGGTTTTTACAATCAGCTTTTTGCTTACCATTTCTTTATGATATATCAGTGGTGTAACTAAATGCATGTTGTTACTACCCAATATCTGTTTTCACAGAGCAAGGGAACTCATATCATGCTTCATTTCTTATGGTGAACATAGTTTCTTATGCAATATTTCCATGTAAAAAGCCATTCTAAAGTGCTACAGAGGCCCGGCACTATGTCTAACACATAGGGTTGCCAGGTCCCTCTTCGCCACCAGTGGGAGGTTTTTGGAGCGGAGCCTGGGGAGGTGAGGGACTTCAGTGCCATAGAGTCCAATTGCCAAAGTGGCTATTTTCTCCAGGTGAACTGATCTCTGTCGGCTGGAGATCAGCTGTAATAGCAGGAGATCTCCAGCTAGTACCTGGAAGATGGCAACCCAATTAACACACCAAGCCAAGCACAGTTCTCCAGCCATGCATTATGGTCTTCTTGGTACTTGTTTAACAATCCTTTTGCTGTTTTTTGCTGTCTCCTGCAGGCAGTAAATGCAGGAGGTTCATTGAGACCCTGGTGGGTCACCATACATGATTGTTGGGCAGCATTCAAGTTGAATTCAAGTTCAAGTGCTGCAGCATTCATACCTCTCTCTCTCGTCCTCTCTGTGTCTCTCTGGCCGTTAAAAACTAATATAGCTCCTGGCCTGGAACAGGTAGTGGAGATATGACAACATGTATTTTTTTGTTGTATTAGGGTCCCCCCCCCCTTTTTAAAGATTTATTTGAAAGGGTTTGGCTATATCTCTGTGAAATAGGATACAGTTGGTGATATTGCACTGGGCTGAATCACAGCAATTGTAAAGTAAAGGAGAAGGCAGAGCGTAATGCCATGGTCCTTGAAGCTCAGTGCAACTACTACTGTAAACCCAATATCAGCCTGTTCATTAATTTCTATGTATTCCTGACACATATTACCAATAAAAAAGCCATTGGTTCTGTAAAACTGAAGGCAAAGTGATTGAGCCTTATTAATGGCATGGGGCTGTAAATCTGATTTTATTTACTTATTTTAAAATGTATACGGCATAGTTCTTGTTAGACCTCACTCGGCAGACTCTTAAGAGGCTCATAGTAAAGTTAATAATCAAATATTATTTATTTAGTGTTATATCTGTAATTTTAAAATGATTTATGAATCTCAAGATTTTAAAGTCATATTGCCTACAATATTTTAACATTCTATAAATTTTATCTCATATGTTTTTATCTTATATGTTTTTATATGTTTTAATGTTGTAAATTTTATCTTATATGTTTTTAGCTTATGTATGTTGCGCTCAAGCTCTTTGGTCAAATGAGGTTGAAATAAAGGAACAATCAAATATAAAACCATTATTGAAGTCTAGAACATGAACAACAGCATAATGTAGTAGGAATCCTTCCCCCCCCTCCCCCAACAATTAATGCCTCCTGAAACAATCTTTTTAAAGGTTGGGAGGAATTCAGCTGGATAAATTTGACACACCAGCTGTTTAGCAGACAAAGAGCTGATGGGTAAATGCAGGAAGGGAATGGGTCTTCTGGAACGCATGAGATCCAAAGGGAGTGCACAACCCATTCTGTACTGAGGCTAATTGTCCTAATACCAGATATATGCCATCTGATAATGGAATTCTCATTGCCATCTCAACTGATGGATAGATCGTAGCAGTCATTAACATCACAAATGATGTTATGTAGGACGGTGTGAGAAAATCTGCTTACCTTTGTATGGGCAATAGCTTTTCCCTAACATAATCTCTAACATAATCTCTGTTTCTCTGCTCAAAAGTCACACATACCTTCTAGATATTGGTAATGACAAATCACTATGTTTCATTTAGAGATATGTGGATCCCCTGAGAAATTTCATTTCATTTATTTTATTTTATTTTGCTTCAAACAACATTCTGTGAATATTTCTCCTGAGCGGGTGCCTCCAAGATCACCTTGAAATTGTATTTTAGCAAATTTTTGGTAGAAATGGTGTTCACAGCAATTTTTCCCACTACACTGAATTTTTATCTTGTACTACCAACAGAATTTGCCACTTCCCACAAGAGGTAAATGCCACAACTTGACAAACAGCCTGTATTATTTTTTTATGGGTCCCTTAAAGACAAATAGTATTGAGGAATGTTTGTTACACTTATCAAAACTCTTTTTCTTCCCTTGGAATTAGGGTTGCCAACCTCCAGGTGGTGGCTGGCGATCTCCTGCTATTACAACTAATCTCCAGCCAATAGAGATCACTTTCCCTGGAGAAAATGGCCACTTTTGCAAT
Organism: Euleptes europaea; assembly: GCF_029931775.1. NCBI lineage: Eukaryota > Metazoa > Chordata > Lepidosauria > Squamata > Sphaerodactylidae > Euleptes > Euleptes europaea. The sequence goes on along the minus strand of NC_079319.1, from coordinate 22,520,272 downwards.
TGGACTCTGGCATTGAAGTCCCTCCCCTTCCCAAATCCTGCCCTCTTCAGGCTCCACCCCAAAAACCTCCCCCTGGTGGCAAAGAGGGACCTAGCAACCCTACTTGGAATTCCTCAGGTGTTTTCCCCAAATACCTTCAAATTTGACTCTACATTTTGCTTCAGCTGACATTCTGTGATATCTATAGCAAACACACTGTGCATGTTTTACTCTTGATCCGGTGTTTTGCTCTGGGCAGGAAAAAGTTGAACTCAAGGTGGGGGAACTGAAGATGGTCCCCTTGTCATAAACAGATTATTACTTGTTGGGTTTAGTCTTACAGGTGTACCAAGACTCCATAGAGGTGGAGACTCAATTAAGATGATCCATCCTCATAGCCTGATGGACGCAATAGGTTTTCAGAGAGCATTAGCGAGTTCTACATTAGCATTAACAGGATTGGATGGTCCCAGGGTGCTGATTTGTCAAGTTGCTTGAGTTATCTTTCAGCTTGTGCAGTCTGAGGATGTGGGCAGGATTCTTGGAAGTTTGAGACTTACGACCTGCTTGTACAACCCTTGCCCCTCCTGGCTGCATAAATCTGGCAGGGGTGCTGGCAGACTGGGACCAGGAAACAGTAAATGCCTTCCTGAGAGAGGGGCTGGTCACTCCTGATTTGAAGTGGGCAGTGGTGCATCCACTCCTAAAGAAATTTGCTGGAGATTTAAATAATTACCATCCAGTCTCAAATGTACCATTCATGAGCAAGGACAAATGGTGGCTGGCCAACTTCAGGGATTCCTGAATGAAGTGTTTGGATCCATTCCAATCTGGTTTCAGGCCTGGGACTGGGTATGGAACTGAAACAGCCTTGGTCACCTGGTGGATGACATGCACTGGGAGATGGATGGGGGAGTGCAACCCTGTTGATTCTCCTGGACCTCTCAGCAGCTTTCACTACCAACATTCATGGTATTCTTTTGGATTGTCTTTCAGGATTGGTACTGGGAGGTAGAGGTGTGCAGCAAAGCTGAACTGAACTCTTCCCCCCCCCCCCCGAAAAATACCTTATCAGTATTTTTCACAGTGTTTTTTTTTTTCCTCCTGAAAACAAATGGTGGCAGTTTAAAGGGAGCTGAAATGCGGATCCTGGATCATGCTAACTTTTTTTGGCGTGATTCAGGCTGCTTTGGCCCCACTGCCATTAAAAAAAAAACACTGGGGGAATCCCCCTCCCCCTCCCCCCTCACTTACCTGATAGCCAGCTAGGCTGGCACAGAGCTCAAACACCACTGCCTCCTCCAGGCTCCATGTAGGTCTCGGAGGCAGCGATTGGCACAGAGCTGCAAACCAGGCTCGGCATACAGCCCTGTGCCAGCCACTGCTGCCGGCTCCACATGGGGCTCGGATATGGCCGCCACCACCACTGGACTCCTGGATTCGAGGTAAGTGAGGGGAGGGGGGTAAAGTTCGGATTTGGGTCAAATTGACCCAATTTTGCAGGGGAATTCTAGATATTTCCAATATGGAGGTTGGGAATATCCAGGATTCCTGAAAATTTTCAGGTCCATGAAACTTGAACTCGAATTTTACCAATATTTTACCACACCTCTACTGGGAGGCACTGTTCTTTGGTAGTTCTGGTCATACTCCGAGGATAGGTTTCAGAATATGGTGCTGGGGTGGCGGGCTGCTGTTCTGACCTCTGGCTTATGGGGTTCCCCAAGTTTCCATTTTGTCCCCCAAGCTTTTCAACATCTATACAAAGCTGCTGAGAGAGGTCATCCAGAGATATGGGCTGAGTTGCCACCAGTATTCAAAATTCTAGTATATAATGTTTTATGTTTCTGGGGGGGGGGGGAGAGAGATCTTGCCACTGTGGTGTATGCCATGATAACTTCTAGATTAGATTCCTGCTATGCTCTCTACATGGGCCTGCCCTTGAAGACTGCCTGAAAGCTACAATTGGTACAGAATATTTCAGCCCAAATGTTGATGAGAGTGAGTCATAGGGACCACATCACTCAGTCCTGTTCTACACTGTCCTGTCTACACAGTCCTATTTACACTGGCTTCCAATTTGCTTCTGGGCTCAATTCAAGGTGCTGGTATTTAAAGCCGTGTACAACCTGCTTCCAAGATACCTTAAAGGCCACCATCTCCCATGTGTACCTACCCGTTCACTGGTCATCTTTGGATGCCTTGCTTAGGTTGCCCCTGCTATCTGAGGCTAGAGGGGTGGCAAACCGAGAAAGGAAGGTCATGGCACCAAAACTTTAAAGCTCCTTCCCCAGGGAGATTCATCTGTTTCTCTTGATCGGTGCCTTCTGCCAGGGGGAGAAGACTTTTTTGTTTTGTTTGGCATACACCCAGTAACGGTTATTGGCATTCCTCCCTGGTTCTGGTATTGTTTGTTTATGTGTTTTTATTGAATTATTGTATAATTTAAAATGTTTTTAATTGTTCAAATGTTTTAATTTTTTTCTGTTCACCACCTTGGGGACCTTGATCAAGTGGAAAGGTGGCATAAGAGTGTAATAAATTAATTAATGAAATATAACGTGCAGCCTAGAAATGTCTTGTGCAAGATGGACAAAAGTATAACAGATTGGGGTCCATCAAGGAACATGGTTTCGCTGAGATACTGTATACAGCAGGAGTTAAAAACAGATGAATTAAAGTAGAATTCAGGAGTTGGAAATTCAAGTCTGATATAGTAATATTGCAGTATTTAACCTTGTCTGAGTTTCCCCTCCCCACAAAAAATATTTATGAATAGTACAAATTCTTGATTATGCTAGAGAAGAATGAACTGTGGATGGCTCTTATGGTTCCAAGTTTTTACATAATGCCATCAAGGATGAATTCAGTGTAAAACCACAAATTTCAACACTAAAGTTTATGGAGTAGTAGAAGATCTTCATGATACTGCCTTTTGTTTTGGCCTTTATATATAAAATGAGGAAATGTTTCTTATCTTACTTGAAATTCCTTAGTGGTTATTAAACCAAGCAGTTCCCAAGAGAAGAGATAAGGCTATTTCTCAAACTTGCTCTGTATATCCTAGCAGCTGTTAAAGCTAGCTACGATCATCGAAAAACAGTTGCCATTGCTCTAGGATATACTACAGTAAGATATAATTTGCTCTCTGTCTCTCTCTGTATATATTACTTATATATATATACATATATTTGTTGTCAAGTCACAACTGACTTATGGTGACCCCATAGGGTTGTCAAGGCAAGAGACATTTGGAGGTAGTGTGCCATACAAGGATGTGCCTTCGGTGTCTACCAAATTCCCAATGCTCAATACCAAGAAGGGGCCTGCGGCAGAATCTGCAACGGTTCAGGATGGCACCATTCAGCCATCACCTCCTGCAGGCACCCAGCAGGACTCTCGACGGTTGGTCGATAAGAGTCATGTGGTGTCGCCGCAAGGTTCGTCTCGCCTTGAGCCTGGCCAACAATCTCGGCGTCGGTCGGCTTCACAGCGTCACTCTCGAAGCCCAGCATCATCTCGTTCCGGTCGGCGTCGATCTACCTCTCGACAACACCTTCCTACCCGTCGGAGCCGATCTTCCTCCCATCGGCGCCACCCGATCTCCCGTCGGAGTCAATCCGTCCGTCGGAGTCGATCTGCTTCCCGTAGGCGCTGATTGTCTTCTCGTCGGAGTCGGTCTTCCCATCGGAGTCGGTCTGCTTCCCATAGGAGCCGATCCACCCATCGGAGTCGTTCCACACGTTTCCAAACGCAGTCGGCCTGCCGGCCGTACACGATCTCCATCCAAACAGTCATCCACCGGACATAGCCGTTCATTTGGCTCACATAGTACAGTTTCACGTCGGCACCATTACTCCTCTAGGAGCCGGTCTCCCTCTTGTCGAGAGGTATCTCGGCTCCGATATCCTACACCGTTGGTGTGTTCGGGATCCCCTGTCGAATGTCGTCGACACCGTCGCTCCCGTACACGCTCGCCTTCCAAATATTCCCGTCGGCATCGACACACACCGTCTCACCATCCTGATAACACTTCCAAGGTTTCAGTCCGTCCAAGGCAAGCATCGCATCGTGAACCTTATATATCCAGGTCTCCTTCTATTTCAAGGGACACTGCTCACTTGGAGTGTGATGCCTCCTTCTCTCCTGGCTCGGATGACGAATCCCGCCCTTCAGTTCCGTCATCTGAGGACACTGTCGGGGACTCTAAGCCCATTTCTCCTACGGGAGATGTTCGCTTGTACGCAGAACAATTGATCCGCATGGCGAAGGCTCTCAAAATTGATTTCAAACCGGAGGATTCCGATCCGATTGATGATATTATGGATATCCTCCATTGCCCTGATGCAAGGACCGTAGCCCTCCCTATGATAAATAGCATTCTCGAAGTGGTGCATACCAACTGGGCTAAGGCTGCCTCAGTTCCCTCCTCCTCCAAAAGGGTGGAGAACCTGTATAAGATTCGTAAGGAAAGTGGAGAGTTCTTATACCAACATCCCCCTCCCAACTCAGTAATTGTAGAGGCACTGCCTAGTAAATATAGATCGGGAGCACATTCTTCTCCACAAGATAGAGAAGGCTGTAAACTCGATGCTCTCGCTAGAAAAATATATACTTCCAGTGCGGTAGGCCTCCGCATCTCCAACTTCCTTGCCGTTATGGCAAGATATCAGTATTCCCTATGGGATCGTGTCTCTCCACAAATCTCTGCCCTTCCCAACGACCGACACCCTTCGGCGGTGGCCATACAGTGTGAGGGCATGTCCCTAGCATGACAGCAGCTCACGGCGGCACGCCACGTAGCGGATTCATCTAGTAAGGCCATTGCTTCTGCTATAGTCATCCGTAGGCATGCTTGGCTCCGCCAGTCTGCCCTTCCTTATGACACTAGGTCACGTATCGAGGACCTTCCTTTTGAAGGAACATCCTTATTCAGCGACCAAACAGAAATGTTCCTAGACCTCTTAAAGAAAAATAAGACAAACACGAGGTCTCTAGGGATTACTCCCCAACCATCCGACTTTAAGCATCGCTGTTTTGGTCGACAGGCCAACCAGCCCTCCCACCCATACCGCTTCCAGGGGTCTTTTCAGCAACCCTCATTCCGCTCCTCCTTTCCACGCGTCCAGCACAAAAGGAAGTTTCAGAACAAACCTAGAGTCCATAAAGGTCCTAGGGGGTCCCCAGGCCATTTCAATAAGCCTAAGCAGGCATGCCTAGAAGTTTCTGTTTGTTTTCTTGATCGCCTGTCTGCTTTTTACCATGCTTGGTTTGCAATTACCAGTGATGTTTGGGTTCTGAAGATAATAAATGTTGCTTATTTCATAGAGTTTGATATGTTACCTCCTTATAGGCCCATGGGCTGCTCTCCTACAACGGGCTCACTGGGAGATGCCTTTCAAGCAGTTTGGAACGGGGCTCTCTTCTACCTCTTTCCCCCCTTCCCTCTACTTCACAAGGTCTTAGCCAAGTTGAACCACGACAAGACAGATGCCGTTATTGTCACTCCCTTTTGGCCCAGGAGGTCATGGTTTGCAGTGCTCATGTCACTTGCGCAAGGGGAATACATCCTCCTTCCGAAGAACCCCCTCCACTTCCCCCCAGATCTCCAACTCGCTGCCTGGAGGATACGGCCCCAGGGCAGTGGTCTGATAGAGTAGCTAAGGTCCTCCTGCATTCTCTGAAGTCTTCCACATGTCGGTCCTATGATGCTAAGTGGAGGCGTTTCTCTGATTGGGCAAAGGCTAAAGATGTTTCACCAGTTACATGCCCACTATCCACTGTGTTTGATTATTTGCTTTCCCTCAAAGATGATGGTTTATCTAATTCCTCCATTAAAGTTTATTTAGCTGCAATTTCGGCTTTTCACCCGGAGATTGACTCTTTCTCAGTTTTTTCTCACCCTCTCTCCAAAAAGTTTTTGAGGGGTCTCACTAATTTATACCCTCCTGTCACCCCACCCGTTCCCCAGTGGAGTCTCTCTCTAGTCTTATCACAGCTCATGAGACTTCCATTTGAGCCGTTAGCCACCTGTGAGCTGGCTCTGCTTTCCTTCAAGACGGCCTTTTTGGTTGCGATTACATCGGCAAGAAGAGTTAGCGACCTCTCAGCGCTCTCACACTCCCCACCATATACTAAGTTCCACTCAGACAGGGTGGTGTTAAAGCCAAAACTCTCCTTTTTACCCAAGGTTGTGTCATCTTTTCACCTCACACAGGACATTGTCCTTGCCATGTTTTTCCCTCACCCATCATCCGAGGCTGACAGGGCACTACACTCCCTAGACGATAGGAGAGCCCTCCTTTTTTACATTCAGAGGTCTCATACTTTCTGTAAGGGTGATAACCTTTTTGTTTGCTTTGGGGGACACCGTAAGGGATGTCGTGCGTCTCCTCAGACCCTCTCTAGGTGGATCACGTCAACCATTAAATTAGCCTATGAACTTGCTCATCAAGAGTGCTTTCCTATGATTAAGGCTCATTTTACCAGCGCGTATGCGGCGTCCATCACTTTTTCGTCCAGGATAGATCTTCGTGACATCTGTAAGGCTGCTGCATGGTCCACGCCCTCCACGTTTATGAAGCACTATGCTGTGGATGTGGACTCTGCCAGAGATGCAGCCGTGGGACGTGCTGTACTGTAATCTTTATTTCGGTGACTGTCCCACACCCACCATCCTGGTAAGCGAGCTCGCTACTCTCCCAATGTGGGACTGCATAGAAGCCACACAGATGAAAAACAGAGTTTCACTTACCTGTAACTGTTGTTCATCTGGTGGATCTTCTATGCAGGTACACATCCCTCCTTCCCCACTGTGGGACCTCTCCACTAGACAAGCAGGTTGGAGAACTGGAGGGAAGAGTGCTCCCTCCCCCTTGGATCATGTGACCAATGGGCGGGAAGGCAGCATGCCCCAAGGGGAGGGGGAGCACTCTTTTAGATTTTGCTAGAAGCTGACAAATCTTATCCGTGGCTGGCCTGCGCTGTCCCAATGTGTGCCTGCATAGAAGATCCACCAGATGAACAACAGTTGTAAGTGAAACTCTGTTTTTTCCCAGGTCCTAGTCTGACACCTTAACCCCACTACACCACGCTGGCTCTCAATATGCATTATTGTCCTGAACGGCAACAGATCTGAGGGCCCAAGGTGTGTGGTGCAGTCAGTGAGCAGTACAAGTCAATACCGGGTAGTCTCTAGGTCAAGGTTCAATACTAGAAACATAGTCCAACCGAAGGGTCAGAGTCCGTTCCAGGGTCAGAGTCACGTGAATCTCAGGAGTAGCCAAAGTTCTCAGTCAACATGAAGTGGTTACAACAAGTTGTTCCCACACTGAGCCAGACACAGTGACCTGCTTAAATAGGCCTGAAGTGGACCAGCTGTTGCTTGTTACCCTGTCTCAGCGTTCCCTGCCTGGTGAAGCTCATCAGCCTCATTACTGTCATCTAGCATGCCTTCTCTGATCACAAAGTTGTGCCCCTGCTCCAGGGGCTCTGGTTGGCTTTCTGGCTACACTGTCTGAGACTGAGCTTCTGGCACAGGTAAGTCCTCTGCACTGGGCGACTGTAGACACGGGGAGGATCCTTCTGCCTGTGGTTGCTCAGCCTGCTGCTGCTTCTCCCTTTCACTGCCTTCTGCTTCAAGGTCCTCTTCATCCGAGGAAGCCTCAGCAGGCTGACCCATGACAATAATTTAGGTATATGTAATGTTTCTGTTTTGTTTATTGTGGCTGAGAGCTAATATAGTAAATGTTTTTGATCTGATTTTACACAAACATTCAGAATTACTTTTCAGGACTGGAGTCTGGCAGTAGCTCTACATCCACCTCTCCAACCACACACTGAATGGCTGGGCTGGCTGTGAGTGCTGACTTCTTTCTGGAGTGGATGTCTTGTGGAGAGTAATGAGCAGTTGCTTCTGCTCCAGATTCTCACCATTGCTGCTCACTTGTTTGTTTCTTTTCCCTCTGGATCCAATGTGAAATTGAAAAGGGAGAGTGAGGGAACTTGTTTTGATAAAGACCTTGTGCCACAATTGTACTGGCATAGAAAAAAAAGCTGGTTCTAGGCAGGATCAGCCACAGCTGTTGCTGCCAGATGTGTTGGGAGAGGAATTTGTAGAGAGTGCAGACCATCGGTAGGAGAGCAGTAAGATACCACACAGCAGTCCATATTGGATGTCTTGCTGGATATATAGGACTGCAGTGTGTTATTAATTACTCCATGTAAATCTTCTGGCAATGTATGTTGTCCCTATAGCATACAATGATTTCTATCTCCTTTTTCATTCTTTTTTGGGAAATAAAATCTTGTTGAAGGATTTTTCACAAAATTAGTGGAACCATAGTTTTTAAACCAAGTGCAACCATATGTTTCTTTATTAAAATAGTGACATTTACGTTTTTAACAAGACCTTGATCGTTCTCAACCTCATCAGTTATTTTTGCCTTAACGTGTGATCAGTTATACTCCCCAATTAAAGATGGACAAAAGATGCATGCCCACTGGGATCTCATAAGGGGTGTGAGAGTACTGTATTCTGGTGTGAAAAAGCTACCACCACAGTTAAAATAGATCAACAATAGAACCTCTACTGAGCTTGAATATCCAGCACATTTTAGACAGTGTAATAACTTTAAATGTAAAAATAACATATAAAAAACAGGCTTCAGTAATATTTAAAATGACAGCATATTCATGACTTTGAATAAAACAATCCAGTACTGAGCTAGAAAAAAAGATACTGAAGTAATGCCCCAGCCCTCAAGGCAAATTCCTTTTCACCCCATCTGTTGTCTCAAATGCCAAGCCCTAGAAATGCCACATGTTCCAAAGTAACAGACATTATCCATGTGTGCGTTTTTTACTCATCAATACAGATTTCTCACAAAGAAAAGTAATTTTTTGGCTTGCATAAAATGCTGAAGTGGAAAATGCCAAACATTGAATAGGAAATGTGGCGTTCCATCCTGAATTAGTATACATTCTAACTTTGAGGCTGTGTACATTCCTAATTCTGACTTCTGCCTCTGGCTATTTTTGTAGCCCAATTCAACTTCATTTTCTCTGTTAAAGTGCAACATTATTTCACAGTATCCATCTACTGCAGTTATTAATAAGACAAAGGAATCTATGTCCATCTGAAGATGACTTTGCATTAATTCACAAAGGTGATTGCACTCTGCACATGTGCAAAGGGTGCTCACTCATTTGTTATAACAAGTCGCTTGAGCTTTATGCTAATCGAAACAAGGAGGTTCTGAAATCTTGACACAACTTCTTGTAGTCCAAAGATCATTTCACTATGTCCATACTGCTGTTCATCTTGCCTAGGTCTGCTTTCTTGGACAGCAGATGATGTAGCTGTTGCTTGCTCACATGATTGTAAAATAGCCAGTTTTGGAGCTCATCTGAGATACCAACTTTCAAGTACCTGCTATAAACTTAGGGAAGTCATTGTCATGGAGCATCAGTTTTCCTACCTGTGAAATGGAAAGAACGCTGTTGGTGGATAAATATAATAAAGATTTAAAGCATTTTAATGTGAAGATTTCTATGTAAATAATTAACAGTAAGCATAATAACACTGTAGCCACAGAACTAGAATTAACCAGCATCTTTTGTAATTGAGGGGGGAAATTACCTTTTACATTTATCTCCATTAAATACACTCAAAGTGGCTAACATTAAAAACTAAAAAACAAAGCTAAAACCATTACCAACAATGATAAAAAAAATATCAGAATATTTCAGAGTGGCTTAAAAGGAGGAATATAATAAAAGTTGTGTTTTTTTAAGTTAAAAGGGACACAGTGTTACAAAAGCAATAAAGGGTATAAGTCTGTTCAAGCCATAGTAAAGGGCTCAGGTTATAAAAGCAGTAAAAAGAGTAAAAAAAAACCCCACATAATTTAACCAAATGCCTGGGCTAAGAAAAAAGTGTTTAGCGGGTGTGTCTGAAAGCTAGATACAGCGTGAATCACTGTGGCGGAGGGTATTCTACAATTGGAGTATGACCACAAAGAGCTCTGTCTCAAGTTGCTACCTACCTTTCTTCCAAACGGAGCAGGCCTTCTTTTATAGGCATAAGGGAAGAAGCTAGACTGATCTGTGGAAAGGGAAAGGGTTGAGACTTCACAGAAATCACAAAATCACACAAGGTTGGAAGTAGGGCTGTTGAATTTTAAAAAATTCGGTATAGTTCGGATTTGGCTGAATTCGGCCCGTTTAGATTCGGGATATGCCGAAGTCCGAACTCCCCCACTTCGGATCCGTTCAATTCGGCGGGAATTCAAAGTTCAGAAAAAAAATTCGGCCGAATAAAGCCATTAAAAACACAATCGCGCCTTTCTGCGGCTCTGGGGGGGGCATTTTTGGGGTTAGAGGTCCCACACTTTCAGCAGAGCTTCAAAGGACGTTTATTGAAAGACTCCCCAAGTTTTGTAAAGATTGGGTCAGGGGGGGCTGAGATATGGGCCCTGAAAGGGGTCCCCCCCACCCTTAATGTGCATCTCTCAGCAGAGCTTGCCGCCCACGCACAAAGCTCCCAGCCCCGACAACAGTTTGCAAAGCAACACAACCTTGTAAAACAACCCCTTTGCATCAGGGAAAACCAGAAGACACACAACTGAAACCTCCCCCCTCAAACCAGGGAGCGAGAGACTCGAGGGGGAACACACACCCCAGGCAGAACCGACGAAAGCCCCCTTTGGCTTCCCCCCACCCACAGAAACTGCTCCCTCCCCACACACACACAGACTCTGCTTTCCCCCCCCCACACACACACACATACACAGGAGAAAAATTATAGATTGAAGCCCCCAAAGGGGTCTTACTGTGGCTGTCTTCTGTTCCATCAGGAGGGGCTGGGGAGGACTTGTAATCCAAGATGATTCCAATTAGGCACGGGACGTTTTGCTCTGGAGAAGATGCACACAGGATCGGCTGATCCATTCATCCCAATAGGGGAAAGGGGAAAGGGGAAAGCCCATATCTCGGGACCCCCTGACCCAATGTTCACAAAACCTGGGGGGTATCTTAAGGACACTGGTCTGAAACTCCGCTCAAAGTTTGGGATTTGCACCCCCAAAAATGCGCCCCCTGCAGCCACGGAAAGAGAAAAGGGGGGAGGCGATATTTCTGCCCCCACTGAACCCATCTTTACAAAACTTGGGTGGTATCTTAAGAATAATTGTCTGAAGCTATGCTAAAAGTTTGGGGCTATATCTCCAAAAAAGCGCCCCCTGCAGCCACATAAATGGAAAAAGGGGGGAGGGAAAAGGGGGAGAGCCCATATCTCGAGACCCCCTGACCCAATGTTTACAAAACTTGGGGGGTATCTTAAGAAGCTTCATCTGAAGCTCCACTGAAAGTTTGGGGTCTGTACCCCCCAAAATGCGCCCCCTGCAGCCATGGAAAGAAAAAGGGGGGAGCCCATATCTCGGGACCCCCTGACCCAATGTTTACAAAACATGGGGGGTATCTTAAGAAGCTTCATCTGAAGCTCCACTGAAAGTTTTGTGTCTGTACCCCAAAAAATATGCCCCCTGCAGCCACAGAAAGGAGCAAATGAGCACAAGCACACACACCCCACACACAAGGATTTCTCTCTCTCTCTCTCTCTCTCTCTCTCCCTGGCCGGGCCGCACATCAGCTGATTCCTCCAGTACTCAATCCTGACTGATTGGCCAGAAGAAGACCCAGCTTGGCCACCGATTGGCCGGGGGAGGAGAATGCTGCTTACTGACGGTTATGCTGCTTACTGACAGCCCCGAATTTGCCGGATTTATTCGCGAACTCCCGAACTCGCTGAATTCGGCCCCCCCGTTGCCCGCCAGTTTTGAGTTCGGTTCCTCCCGAAGTAAAAACACCGAATCAGGGGAAATTCGGCTGATTTTCAGTTCGGGCCGAACCGAATCAACAGCCCTAGTTGGAAGAGACCACAAGGGCCATCCAGTCCAACCCCCTGCCATGCAGGATCCCACAATCAAAGCGCTCCCAACAGATGACCATCCAACCTCTGCTTAAAGACTTCCAAAGACGGGGACTCCACACCCCCCCCCGAGGAAACGCTTTCCACCGTCTAACCGCCCTCACCGTCAGAAAGCTCTTCCTAATGTGGAATCGTTATTCTCTTAGTTTAAATCCATTACTCTGTGTCCTAGCCTCTGAAGCAACAGAGAACAAGTTAGTTACCTCATTAACATGGCATCCCTTCAGATATTTAAACATGGCTATCATGTCACCCCTTAACCTTCTCTTCTCCAGACTAAACAAACCCAGCTCCTTAAGTCTCTCATAGGGCAAAGATTCCAGACCTTTGACCATTTCCAGACCTTCTAGTCTTTTGAACCCAGGAAACCGGTTCACCAGCTATTCTGACCACACAATGACACAGCTACTGGAAGAGCCATTTTCGTTGCTTTAGAGAATGACTGCCTTTTCCGGTTTGACCCCCACCCCATTGGCTAGGGTTGCCAGCTCCCTCTTTGCTACCGGTGGGAGGTTTTTGGGGCGGAGCCTGAGGAGGGCGGGGTTTGGGAGGGGAGGGACTTCAATGCCATAGAGTCCAATTGCCAAAGCGGCCATTTTCTAGAGGTGAACTGATCTCTATCAGCTGGAGATCTCCAGCTACTACCTGGAGTTTGGCAATCCTACCATTGTCCTTGATGGTGATCCAGGCTTTGGCTTGAGTTAATGACATCTAAGGTTAATGCTAACCAGGGTTCCATCATAATCAATGTTCAAAACCAGATTTTGAACCTAGTTTCTAAACGCTGCTTAACCAACAATCATATTTATTCCTTAACTAACCATGGCTAAGGCCAGAGATGACTGGGTGTGTGTGTATGAATTACAAACGAGAGGGGTTGGACTAAGGAAAAGCAGTCAACTCCCACAAGGAGATATCATTGTTTCATATGGTAGCATTGGTTTCCGTAGAGGTTCTAAATAGGGTTACCAACCTCCAGGTACTAGCTGGAGATCTCCTGCTATTACAACTGATCTCCATCCAATAGAGATCAGTTCACCTGGAGAAAATGGTCTCTTTGGCAATTGGACTCTGTGGCATTGAAGTCCCTCCCCTCCCCAAACCCCGCCCTCCTCAGGCTCCACCCCAAAAACCTCCTGCCGGTGGTGAAGAGGGAGCTGGCAACCCTAGTTCTGTACCTTAGTTTGGTGTCCCTTTGCCAAACGACCATTGTTTCAATCTGTACCCTATTTAGGTGAGGAACATCCCAACTTTGCTTATTTTTACAAGACAGCCTTGTAGAGCTTTTTTTCATTTAATTTACTTAAAAAGAGAGAGCTGTAGGACGGAAGTAAGGGCAGAATAGAGCCCTTAATCTTAATTATGCATTCTGCAGTATTATAAATGACTAAAGATTACTTCCAATGTTGGTATAATCTTATAGTGTGCAGATGTGGCTCTCTTTGGTACATGCCATCTTTACTGAACTCACAATTTCCATAATGCTGTCACATTCTGCATGGGAAGCAGATTTACAGATAGGTAATCCATGTAAGGTATTTTAAAGACAGCTTATTAAAGGATTGAGGCCTGCTGTTAAATTACATATGCTTTCAATTGCAATGAGAAGCAAACAGTATCAAGAAGTACAATAATTTAGCTACAGCTGGAGAAAGGCCTATTTAAAGTTTCGATGACAGATCCTTTAAACTTTTTTCTTTAAACTTCTTTTCTGCTTTATATCTATTCCCGTGTCATGTGGGGTTCTCTTTTATATTGTATAATTTCACCAGAAGGTCTAAAGTGTGTGTGTGTGTGTGTTAAGAAATTGAAATTTGGTCTTCATACTGACACACAGAGTTTACAAAATGATTTGAGGGTTCGAGTCTCCACACTTGATGGCATTATCTAAACACCTGACAGTAACGACTAAGCCTTTGCATTTTTAGCATTGCTAATTATAAACGGCTCAAATCCACGTTCAGTGCTTATACCCCCATCTTCTATACATGAAGTGAGCTGTGATTATCCTGTTTTTGTACATGAAGTTGTTTGAGCATATTTGATAGTGCCTCCATCTGTCTCTGAGAATACAAGACAATGTGTCACATAACATGCCGTCTGCTCTACTTACCCTTCTTTAAAATAGCTCAAGATTCTCCCTCTGAATGTTATTTCTTTTGTCTCTTACAAAAGTAAATGGGAGTGTATGCTTGCAGGTTTCCCTCTTTATTAAAATAAACATTTTTTGCGGGGAGGGGTAAAAGCTCTGATGTGAAAACCCGACGTCAAGAGCTATTTGGAGCATCGGAACTGAAAACACAGCACTGCAGAGGTGCCACATTAAACAGACACAAAGAGTATAGAGCTGAAAAGAGCCTGTGAAGCAGTCACTTCATAAAGGGAAGCTAGCCCCATGTGTGCATGTGAACATTATGACATTGTGTGTGGGTGGGTGCTATTACACCCCATATCCTTGAGGTATTCTTGTATCTGGATCTCAGAGCTTTTGCCTAGTTGTCTTTTTGAGCCCACGTCAGATTGTAAATTTGATGCTTTCTGTAAAACAGTGCTGTCCCGAATAGACTATTTGTATTTGTTACCAAGTGATGTGTTTATATAGCATAGATTTGTGTGTGCATGTACATGCATGTGTGCATAACACATGCAGACATACTCTGCAAGTATATTCAAATCTATGGTGAGACAGAAATAGTGATAAAACATCCATAAAATGTCCATAATATTATAATTTGCTGTTCTAATTTCTGTAACATAGCTTTACTGCAAAATATAGCCATTTCAGGCTGTTAAATCTCTTTGAATCTAAATACACAATTTTGCTTTCCCTTAAGGTACTAACTGACTGAATTTTCCTATCAATAATGTGAAAGCAAATATGTCATATTGCCCCCTTTTTAATAAATGTAAGGTAGTATATTTTTATTTTGAAATATTTATAGTGTAAATTAACCAAATGGTATTTCTATCCTTTCCTAATAAATCTCCGTTTTCATGAGTGTTAGAGGTTAATGGAGAGATTTTAAATTGCATTACATTTTGTTTGTAATAAATGGATGTATAAGACCTTTATTAAGTCATTTTTGCCTGTATTAATTTTGTCCCTGCATAATAATTTAAGAAACCCACCCTGAATAGAAACTTTAAGCGATGGATCTTGTAAATATGTGGCAATGCTCAATACCTATAGGTTATTGTTGCTGAAAAAAAATTGGTTATAAAAAGCAGATTGAAGATGTACTTATAAATCTCAGGTTGAGACTGTGGTTTATTTTTTTATGTATAAAATGTCTTAAAGAAATTCAGTAAAGGTGTTAAATATAAAATTATTATTTTCAGTGTATTAACAGACTGTAAATATGATCAGTTACTGATCAGTTAGTTTTATTTTGTGCATGATGGCACACATGGATATATAGTATCAACAAACATAAGTAAACTAATCAAATATAACTTGAAATAAACTTGCTTAAGTAAAGGAAAGAATATATCAAATTAAGAAAAAACAAGTAGGAACAATAGATATTTAAATATTCTCATATGTGAATGCCCTTTTTGTGTGTAGGGTAGCTGTTTATGGAAAAATATTTTGAAACAGCAAGAATATTGGGGTGGGGGTGGAGTTGCCTGAAGGTCAAACTAAATTCAGAATTGTAAGTGAAAAAAATTGAAATGTAAATACCTAGATCTTCGATAGCGAAGTAATTAAAATGTATGGTTTTGCCTACTGTGTATAATAAGGGCTTATATTTGATCAACCATAAAAGTTATTTAATCATTTTAACCTTGGAATTCTACCCCACAGAAAAAAAACCCTACTTAATGGAAGTTAGCTGAGAAGCATTAGAGTATCACAACATCAAGACGGCTGAGCGAGAGGGCATGGAAAATTCAAGCACAGCTTATTTCTACCATAATACTATAGCAGGTTGCATGGCAACCAGTGGCTGTGGATTTTGAAGTTACCTTATCCGTATTCATTGAGCAAATACTTAGCCTGTATTTATTTTGGTAATTTCTGGAATTAATCAGGTACTGAGGACCTCATTTTTAGGATCCTTTCACCATGATTCCGACCAACACATATTAAACATTTAACATGCTCGAATAATAGGTGGCTTCAAAAAAGAAAGAAAAAAACCACAGCAAAACCCAAGTATTTCTCAGGATATTATGGTGGATTACTTGAAAGCAACACTAAGGTCATATGGAAGCATAGTAGAGCTGACACAGCATGAGTAGATGAGCTACTCGACTGCGGCAGAATCCAGTTGATTGGAGAGCTCCAACAAGAGAGAGGCAAGAGAGTGCATATTGCCATACACTAGGAAAATCATTGTATGCTATGAGTTATTACTGCTGGGAGGTTTATCTTGTGGCACTGGAGATCTAAGAGTATTGCAGCCTAGCTTTAGCAAGCCCTGTTAGGAAACAAGGTACGGCGCAATGAAATTAGCGTTGACCTGAATAGCACATACTTGAGCAAAGATATGCACTGACACTGTAGGCCTGGGAAAGTCCAATACTAGACTAGGTTTCCGGGTTGCGTAGTAGTACTTTGCTTTCCAACCGATCACAGTATCAACTGCCCACTTCAAACCATAGGGTTGGATCCAGTGTAAAATGTCCATTAGCATTAGAATCCTTGAAGTAGTCACAATGCAAGAAAAAAGACTGCATTAGCTCTTGCACTAAGTCAAATGTCCTGTATCCCCACTTTTGTGTGTGCACAAGATCTTGTGCAACCAGTTTCTGACCCCTGTAATATATAGGGAGGAAAGCACTAGGTGTTGCACAAGAGCTTGCACAAGTGGAACTGTACTATGCCCATTTATGTAACTGCTTGCACATTATTTAATTCAATTTCACATTATTGGACTCAATTATGTATCTGCTTGCACATTATTGGATTCAGTGACTCATGCACAAACATTGGCTTGGAGCCATAGAGATTGCACCAGTTCTGCACTGCACTGCTACAAATATAAGAGCATTAGGTTTAGGAACTACAGTAAATGGTTGTGAGTCAAACACGAATAAATGCAGTAGCTTGGGATCTTTAGGAACCCAGTGGGATCAATCCACTTGATGGGAATCAGTTGCAATTTATGGTTAGTTCTGTCTGGAGTTTGTAAAAGGAATGAAAAGTTTGGCCCTAAAATTTACCTGCAGGAGTTGCAACGCTGGTGTAACACTCCTACATTATCCTGTTTGGTGACTGGCAAAGTTGTATTCATTGGCTACTTCAGTGGCAGGTATTTTAAGACAGAGGTAGATGATGGACCTTGGGTGGCCTACTTCACAGAGACTCACAAATTCCCTCTTCCTTTATCCCTGCAGGATACTTGCCCTTTCCCAGAAAGTGTTTTTCACAGAACCATTAGATCTGAAGAAGAATCCCAGTTGTTTCATGACATCAATTTAAATTGTTAGTACTGCTCAGTGTCAACGTAGAGTCAGTTTCTTAAATTATGAGGATTTCCCCCCCTTGGTTTGGGTCCTGCTGTGACATGTCACAGTCCCTACTTACCAGCTGTGAGCCATTAAAGACCACAAGAGAAAGATACGTAGGGTGCACCAGTTCCTTTAGATTAAACACACTCCTAGGTTTTGACTGATTTTAATGACCGTGTTTTGACTGTTGCGATGAATATTGAATGCCCACAGGAAAGCAGAATTAATTAAACTTTGTGATGACTACTGGACAACTACTACCGTTTGCCTAAGGATCAACAGGTGGGTTCCTACTTTCTGGAGGGAAAAAACATTATTGAAGAAGGTTGCATTCCTGAAGCTGATTACGTTGTGCTTTCCAAAAATAAAAGAAATCAGCTGGTGGTCTTGCTTTTAATTATGAAAGACTGTGAGAGTTGCAGTGACACATTTGTTTCATTTACGTGAAAGATGTTCTTGTGTTTTATTAAGTCTTTTGAAGAACATCTGTAACTCGCAGATAAGATTTTCCTTTATATCATGGATAGTAGAGTGCAGTTCAACTCCAGCTACCACTGAGCCCCTGTATGTTTACAGAAGACTTTTGCCTCTGAAGACAAAAATTCACCAAGTGCTCTGGTATAGGTATAATTCAGTCAGATCTACCACTTTATTTCTGGAGAATATTTTCCTAGGCACAAATCACTGCTCTGAATTTTGGAGCTGTAGCCAAAAAAACTCCCCAAAAGAAATTCTTCATTGGAAATAAACTTATTTTCTGAGGTGAACTTTTTTGGAAGTTTTAAAGTTTTCCCCCACTGTTGTTCTGCAGAAGTAAGGCATTTCCTGCACATCTGGAGAAAGTCCCCTCCTTGCAATACATGGCATTCACAGCCCTAACTGGCTGAAGCTTAACTCATTTATAGCCTGTCTTTCCCTGTAGCTAAAACATCACACAACAATATGAAGCCCACGACATACACTCCACTAAAAGCTCTGGTGAATAAAGCAGAACTACTAAGAGCACAGTCCTGAAAGGGGGGGGAGATCTGCGGCGGCCGGGAGCAGCAGAGCCGCACCGCCGCCTCAGAGGCTTCCTGGCCACTGTGGAGGGCGGGGGGAAGCATGAGTATGTATGGGAGAGAAAAGCCTATGCGGGACACTTCAGCCTGGAATGCGCTGCTAATTACGAAGCATAAACAGCCAATATGTTCTATTTTCTCTTACATAACTGGCATAGGAGTGCAATTGTGTTGTATTTCATAATAACAACTTTTAAAACAAAAATAATATCCCTTCTAGATTGCAGAAAGGTCCCTTTCAAACAGCCTTTGTAATCCATTTTAGCTGTGAGTTTCTAGCTGATTTTTTGTGTCATTTTACACGTTTGGTGTCATTTCAGACACATTTTCGTTCCCATTTTGAATAACAGATTTTATTTTCCTTTTCAAACAAAGCTGCCGGTGTCCCATTTGCAAAACACCAATCAGTGCATGCAATGACCCCCCCCTCCGTCCAATGAACTACTTTCCCCCTCTTGTTTCTGTGAAGCTTAACAGCTGCAAGCATCTGAATGCTGGCAATATAGCGCTGAATTGCGATATTGGTCTAGCGCTATAGCGCAGAAGTTGAAATGTATTTTTTAAAGCTGAAATAGAATGTGCTGCAAAAAGGGGCGATGGAAAAAATAGGCAGAGATCTTCAGATATGGCTCAGATGGATTTTAAAGTATTGTCTGAAACCTCCATCCCCAGGTCGCTTTATATGGAATTGGATGAGCAATAGATGGTCCTTGATGGACCAGAGGTCTGATTCACTATAAGGCAGCTTCATTGGTTCACCTGGGTAAATGAGCATCTAGGACAGGGGTCTCAAAACTGCGGCTCCAGAGCCGCATGCGGCTCTTTGGCCCATTGAGTGCGGCTCTCCGAACTTGGTTCGGAGCCCCTGGTCTTGCGCCCGCTTGCGCCGGCAGCCGGGCTGCAGAGCCGGCGCGCCTGAGAGAGCGAGAGAGCGGGCGCGCTGTCTCTCCCCACCCCCTGCCGAGAATGGCCGGGTCCTCCTTTTCCTTGCCCTTAATGGTTGGGACGCTAAAGCCTCCCCTCCAGCCGTGCGATTGCTGGGCGGGCGGCTCGGCGGTTCCTGGCTTCCCCCCGCCTATCAGCTGTTGGGCGGGGCGGGCTTCCTTTGGTAGACCTCCGGCTGAGTCCCATTGGGAGGCCATGTCTACCCACTGGCTTTCTTGGCGGTAGACCTGGACTCCGAGGAGGGGAAGAAGTCCCCCTTCAGAGGCCAGGTCTACCAATTGGCTTCTGTGGGCCTCCGGAGGCCTGGTCTACTGCCAAGAAAGCCAATGGGTAGACCTGGCCTCCCAATGGGACTCAGCCGGAGGCCAGGTCTACCAGTAGGCTTTTATGGCGGTAGACCAGGCCTCCAGACGAGGACTCCGGACGGGGAAATGGCAGGGACTTACAATTTAATTTTTATCAATAAATAAGATCACTATTAAGTATGATATCAAGTTTTATTCTGTGTACCTATAGTTTAATTAAGACTTAAAACTTTAATTAAAGTTTATTAAGTTAATAAACAGTGTACCTACCTATATAGTTTAAGTTTAAGAAATTTGGCTCTCAAAAGAAATCTCAATCGTTGTCCTGTTGATATTTGGCTCTTTTGACTAATGAGTTTGCCGACCCCTGATCTAGGAGAAGGACAGAGTCTAATGTTAGCCAAATTCCCTTTATTAAGGTATTGTAACAAATATGTTTAAGAAGAAATTTAAAGTTAATTCCAGAATTGGACCATGTGAAGCACAAAATCTCACAAAAAGACTGTATGTACAATAACATCAAGACTTTTTCATTGCAGTGTTGGATGAATTCACACATACACGTGGGTGATGTAGAAGCAGGACAAAGTAGAAATGAAGCAATGGGTCAGAAGGCTGAAACAAACTGCTCGTACAACAGGCTAAACAACTTTAGGCAATAAAAAACAAGAACAATTAAATATCCCCAATGCTTTGATTCCACTTCAGAAACCTTGTAATTTGTGACTCCAGGATCCATGGGAAAAGTAACTACAAATAACTAGAACCCATAGGTGGGTCTTGGCAACAATTTCCATAGACTACAGTGGGAGCCGATGCCTGGTCCTGACTTGACCCCACCCCAGCTGCAGACAGCTGGGTCCCAGACTCACCCATGAGAGGAAGGCCAGGAGAGGGATGTGGCTGAGGGCAGATCTCTCTGATGAAGCTGAGAACAAGGCGGGGAGTCAAGCAGCGGGGCATGGTCAGAAGGCAAGGCTGAGCTCAGACTTGGAGAAGCTAAGAGGCAGCCCTCAGCAGCAAGGGAAAGGAGCAGGGCAGGGAGACAGGCAACAAGGGGAAGAGGCAAGAAAGGCTTCCCTTTCCTTTTATAGTCTCCCAGGTGGAGCAGGTGTGGAAGGAGATTGGAGACAGGCCAAGAAGAGTTGGTTTTTATATGCCAACTTTCTCTACCACTTAAGGGCGACTCAAACCGACTTACAATCACCTTCCCTTCCCCTCCCCACAACAGACACCCTGTGAGGTAGGTGGGGCCGAAGAATCCTATAAAAGGATTCCCACAACTGGCCAACGAAGAAGCAACAGACTGAATTCACAGAAGTAGAGCTAGAGCCAGTCTGGGGAAGGAAGAGAATCCAGGTGCTGGAACTTCCTCTCCTTCCCAATTCTGAGGCCGGTGTGTCAGTTGCCCTCTTTGGTGGTGGGATGGTGGAAGGCAAGGAGACTCCTAACTGCTTATATGTCTTGTCTGTTTCTCCTCCTAGATGCTAAGATTAAATTGCCATTTTATCACTTGCTTTTCTCTTGCATTGAACCATAATATTTACTTTTTGGGGGCTAAACTCCCCCCCCCAAAAAATAAAAACATGTTCTCTGTGCAAGCGCAGTGAATGTACTTCTAAAATGGCATCAGCGGCTGCCACAGGAATCCACTCTGCTCCACTGCCTTGGTGGTGAATGCCTGAAAAGGCTCCAGGCCCAGTTGCTGCCATGATGGGGGGGTGGGAATGGAATTCCCTTTCCACAAGTCTTGCAGGCTTCCCACTTATATTAAACTAATTCAAGTAGAGAGTTATTTCTGAGAAACAAGTTACATTAAGTAACCAACAGTGCCTTACTAAACTCTAAGCCCATATGGCTTCAACTGATTTAGAAGAGTGTAACTGTTTAGGTTTGCACTGTAAACTGACTCTTGGTAGGACTGAAAATAACAGTATACAAAAATAAATCTCCTGAAACGACTTGATGACCCTTCTTTCATTGATTACCAGAATCTAGACCTAAGGTACATTGTGACTTTGAAATTCCCTAACAAATACATGATACTGCTTGACAGACAATTGAATTCATACTTTCATGTTGCAAATCCCTGAACTTAATCAAATTAATTTGAAATATTTGCCATAGCTATGCTAACAGTTACATATATTAAGTGCAAGTTTAATTTATGAAAAAAATATGCATGTTTGAAATAATAAGTTGTAAAAATCATCTGATCTTGCTGGTTTCTCCTGTATATTATATACTCCAGGCGATCACCCAGCTAGACAAATCTTAGACTGCAAAGATTCCTTTTCTGAGATTAAGCCCTATTGAATGAAATGGATATAGTCCTGTGGATGGATATATATAAAATGATATACACTGGCATAGTCCTGTGCTGGCGTTCCGGGGGGCATTTCAGCATTCCCGGGGCATGCTGAGGTGAGGAGCTGCCTTTAGGCAGCTCCCTGACCCCTTTCAGCCCAGCATGCCAGTGGCAAGAACAGCAGTACTGTGTCTGCTTTTTAGCCTTTTTAGCAGGTGCAGCCTCACTGTTCTCTATGGGGCGAAAAGCCCCATTTAAAATTTAAAATTTTGAGCTTTCGGCACCTGGGAAATGGTTTAGGAGGTGCTGCTGTGGCGCCTCCTCCCACACCGCTGACGGCTCAGGAATGGGCTGTTAATTATATAGACAACTAACTTAGGGCTTGCTGTGACCTGGATGGCCCAGGCTAGCCTGATCTTGTCAGATCTTGGAAGCTAAGCAAGGTGATGGAAGACCACCATGGAAGGCAAGGGTTGTTACCCAGGGGTAGGTAATGATAAACTACGTCTGTTCATCTCTTTCCTTGAAAACCCAACACAGCTACCATAAGTTAGCTGCAATTTTACCACCAAGTTAGGTCTTGTGTATGAAGTGCATGAAGCCAGTACAAATATCAATTCAATTGTAAACTCACTATGTGTGTGTCATTGACAGGGCCTTAGACAACACAAAACCTTTCAGTCTCGGTTTCCCATCTATAATATAATACAATTATAATTATGGTGATTATGATAGTTAGTCATAGTACTCTACAATTGCTGGATTACTGATATAACATATATGAAGCTGAGCATTCAATAAATTTGTTGTGCATAAGGATCAAGAGGGGTGAAAGTTGAAGAATGTGCTATAGATTGGATACATAGCTCTTTGGTTGTATCTTGGTTTTCCTTACACAATAAATTTGCATATGGAAAATAGCTGCTCTGAATGTGACAACCTATTATCTGTTCTCATTTTAACACTAAACTATCATTTATATCATGTAGTAAAAAAATTTAAATGAGCAAGTTTTAACCACAGAATTACATCGCTGTAATTTGTAAATTGAATGTGTGCTTTTTCATAGATAATTGTTTTTCAACTTTGGATGGTGTGCCTGGAATTTTTAAAGTTCATCGAAAAACAGTTAAGTTTTACTTTAGGTGCTTACTCTGGACAATAGTGAGCATTCTCCACAACTCTCAGTCTTTGGCCAAGGTCACTTTTTCCTTGTAAGAACATAAGCCATGCTGTATCAGACTAAGGCCCATCAAGTCCAGCAGTCTGTTCACACAGTGGCCAACCAGGTGCCTCTACGAAGCCCACAAACAAGATGACTGCAGCAGCATCCTGCCTGTGTTCCAAAGCACTTAATATAATAGGCATGCTCCTCTGATACTAGAGAGAATAGGTATGCATTATGGCTAGTATCCATTTTGTCTAGTAGCCATGAATAGCCCTATTCTCCATGAATATGGCCATTCCCCTCTTAAAGCCTTCCAAGTTGGCAGCCGTCACCACATCCTGGGGCAATTGAACGCATTGTGTGAAGAAATACTTCCTTTTATCGGTTTTGAATCTCTCACCCTCCAGCTTCAGCAGATGACCCCGTATTCTACATTTTATTTCCTTAAGCACTACTTGGCTTAGCCAACTGTGTGGTGGTGACCATCCATCTGCCTGTCTAGCATCTCCCTGTCTAGCCAGCCCAAGCCATTTGCTGTGCTTGGCTTTCAGGCCAGTCCTCCTTCCATCAGAGGCACATCATAGAGGGAGCAATGCCAGGGCGGGGGGTCCTTTTGCATGTTTGCTTTGGCCTTCCAATCTGCCCCTGGATCCAGAGGAAAAAAATGCATATATACAGGAGAGAGCTATGGGTACAGGTGGCACGTAGATTGCTTATTTCACTGCAGTTTGACCTGCTGAATGCTCTTCAGCAATAGGAAAACCATCATGCAAAGCTCCAGATACATGAATACTTTGCTAATTTATGCTTTTTAAAAATGATGATGAAGAAGAAGAGTTGGTTTTTATATGCCGACTTTCTCTACCTTTTAAGGAGAATCAAACCAGCTTACAGTTGCCTTTCCTTCCTCTTGCCACAACAGACACCTTGTGAGGTAGGTGAGGCTGAGAGAGCTCGAAGAAAATTGTGACTGGCCCAAGGTCACCCAGCAGGCTTCATGTGTAGGAGTGGGGGAAACCAACCCGGTTCGCCAGATTAGAGTCCACCGCTCACGTGGAAGAGAAGGGAATCAAACCTGGTACTCCAGATTAAGAGTCCACCGCTCTTAACCACTACACCTCGCTGGCTCTCATGATCTTTATGTTCCTTTACTTAGGATCCGGGCTGTGCCAAATAACATGTAGTTTAGTGGTTAGTGTTGGCTTGGGAAAATCTGGGCTCAAATCCATGAGCGGCGAAGAGGCTCACTGGTTGACCCTGGGCTACCCATTCTCTCCAAGCCATCTACCTGCAGGGTCAGCATGAAGATTATATGTACTATATACTACTCTGAACTCCTTGGAGTTCAGATGGGACAAAAATATAATAGAAAGGTGACTGCAATTTAGCTTCAGAATAAACTGGTTTCAACTATGGTCACTATAATCAGGCATGAGTCAGATGTGAAAATATGCAGAAAATTCTGGACCAGTTTAGAGTTCTGCTTCTGCAGAGACTGCATCTGAACTTCACAACTGCAGACAGAGATCACATAGTACTTAAAAGGGGCCATTTTTAGCAGTAAAAAGCTAGGGCACTATTTCTTACAATTTGTATAAACAACATTATTTTTGGCCAAATATAATTGGTGTTTACTCTGCAATACTATCTATTCTGTTATCTTCACTGTTGTGTTTAGTGTTTGCATACGCTTAGGTTATATCATCTGTAGTTTGGGGTGCATTGTTTCCGCTACATTTTGCAACATATTTCCTCATGCACCATCTTTCCATTCACTGTTCATTTCCTTTTCTGCTTATAAGATTGCCTTTTTTCACAGGGATGTTACCAAATTTTTGAGCGCGACCATTTCAGCTTCACAATATTTTTTTAGATTTATTTCTTCCATGTGTGAACTGAGCATAATTGTATGTCTCTTCATGCTGAAGTTTTCCTATTCCATTTATGCAAATTACTTTAGCTTCAGCTGCATATAAATGGCATACAACCTGTACACTGAGTACAGCTGGTGTAAAAATGGCATTAAAACGATGTAAAAACAAACAAACAAAGAATCAGGAACATATATTGCCCCAGTACCCCCAAATAAAGCAACAAGACCATAGCATGAGTTTAACTGCTTTATTAAAAATAGCTGATCTAGGTCTTCAAATATTAACTGTGCTGATATTTAAATGAGGAGGACTGGGCTAGGCAGCCTAACCATGGCTGCCTTTGTTTTGACAAATCCTCCCTGGCTTTAAACTCAGCCAGCAGCTTCTACCAGCCTTATTTATCCTCGCCTGCACATATTGTGCTGAGAGGTGCCAAACCCCAAACCCCTTTCTTGATGGACCATAAATCCACTACCAGGTTCAGAAAGAACCACACAATTATATATGCTGAGTAGCAGTAATATAGCTGTTTTTTGCATCATTGTAATATTGCACTCATACGCACAAAATGTCCGTCCGTGGATCTGCTGCTCTTATAAGTTGTCTATGTACTATGTTGCGTATATATATGTGTGATATGAAAATATAATATCACTAATATTTCATTTTACAACATTGTTATACCGTATATACTCGCGTATAAGCCGAGTTTTTCAGCCCCAAAAAAGGGCTGAAAAAGCCGAACTCAGCTTATACGCGGGTCAATACGGTAGGCGAGGGGAGGGGGGAGGAGGGAGAAGGGAGGGGGGAACTTACTGCCGCCGCCGGGCCCACGCCGCTTCCTGCTGCCAAGAGCGGCCTGGGGCGGCCTCCTTCAACTGCAGGGAGGCTACCCCGGCCCTCGCCCGGCCTCGCCGCCGCTTCTGGCGGCTGGGGGCGGCCTTGGGCGGCTGCCCCGGCCCTCGCCTGGCCGTGCCTCCGCTTCTGGCTGCCTGGGGCGGCCTGGGGCGGCTGCCCCGGCCCTCGCCCGGCCACGCCGCCGCTTCTGGCGGCCGAGAGCGGCCTGGGGTGGCCTTCTGCAGCTGCAGGGAGGCTGCCCCGGCCCTCGCCCGGCCGCGCCGCCGCTTCTGGCGGCCGAGAGCGGCCTGGGGCGGCCTTCTGCAGCTGCAGGGAGGCTGCCCCGGCCCTCGCCCGGCCGCGCCGCCGCTTCTGGCGGCCGAGAGCGGCCTGGGGCGGCCTTCTGCAGCTGCAGGGAGGCTGCCCCGGCCCTCGCCCGGCCGCGCCGCCGCTTCTGGCGGCCGAGAGCGGCCTGGGGCGGCTGCAGGGAGGCTGCCCCGGCCCTTGCCCGGTCGTGTCGCCGCTGCCGCCAGGCCCGCGCCGCTTGCTGCCAGGAGCCCAGGTAAGCCTGCGGGGGGGGGGAGGGGTTATAAGCCGACCCTCGGCTTATATTCAGGTGCCTAATTTTTCCCCATTTTGGGGGAGAAATTAGGCACCTCGGCTTATACGCGGGTCGGCTTATACACGGGTATATACGGTAGTAGAATTTTTTGGCAATTACTGCTGATTTTATTGCATAACTATCATACAGCAGGCTAACCTTTGTTTGCTAAGCTCCAGGTAGTGGCTTAAAATCTCCTGCTATTACATCTGATCTCCAGGCTAGAGAGGTCAGTTCACCTGGAGAAAATAGCCGCTTTGGAAGATGGACTCTATGGCATGATAACCCATTGAAGTCCCTCCCCTCCCTAAACCCCACCCTCCTCAGGCTCCACCCGCAAAACCTCCAGGTATTTCCCAACCCGGAACTGGCAACCTTAGGACATGCCCTCCATCACACCTGATGGCTCAAGGTGCTCACCGTTCATCCCTACCTACCATGACTAGATGGTAACAGACTTCAGTGGACATAGAAGGGGGTATCTTGGTTTAGGACTGTATTGTTTGACACTTATTTTTGGAACCATTTCAGTAAAATTTAGGCCTAGTTTTCTAATGAAGCTTGCCTTCATTGAACCAGTAGACAACCTTAGCTGGGAGACAGATATGGGGATCTGTCCTTACTAATCCTCCTGGACTTTTTGGTGGCTTTGATACCGTAAGGAAAGAAGGCAAGTGCAAATGGCAATGGTGCAGTGGGAAAGTTTCTGATTTCTTTTCTCTGTGAGTTCAGCTGTGGGAAGAGTGCTGGAGATAAACATATTAATGGGTCCCCTGATGAAGCTACGTGTGAAACACAGGGGCTTTTAAAGTATCCATTTAATAAATTCTCACTTTCCCACTGCACCATCACCCTGTGGCCTTGCTTTCTTTCACCTTGGTGACTGATGCAGCCCTCTTGTTTTCCGGTGTAATACCATAAGCTATACAATGTCTCTTTTTATATATAAAGAGTTAGAATTAAGTGACACTAGTTTTAATGGTTCTTCTGGTGCTCTTTAACTTCTACATGAAACAATTAGGCGATTGTGTCAGAGCATGTAAAAATCAGTGTTCTCTGCACTGATGGCATTTAATTATATATTTTCCTTCAAATAACAGTTATACAATGGGATTTTCAATTGTTGCTTGAAACTTGTAATGGACTGGATCGGACTCAAGTTCTGTCCAGATAAATCTGAAAGGACAGCAGTGGTTGGATTATTCATTTAAGGAGCTTTGAACGGACTGTTCAGTGGGATTATACTCTCCTGAAGGAACAGGTTTGCAACTTGAGGTTACTTTGTAGTTCAGTTTTGTTTTTAAATTTTCAGTATCTGTGCCTAGGAATACCTTTTCCCAGCTTCACTTGGTATACCAGCTCTGCCCTTTTAACAGTCATCAGGATTTTACCTCTGTAATGTGTGCAACTGGAGTGCATTTGATAAGGGGATGCTTTGAAGACAATAGAGAAACTACTGCTTTTTCAAATGCAACTGCCTGCTCACAGGGATCACCAGGATTAAAGGATACTTATTGGCTACGTTTTTTGGTGGGGGGGAGCTCAGTTCAAAGAGCAGGTTTGACCTTGAAATACGTTTCATTTATTTATATATTTGTACCTCACCTTTCTCTTCAGTGGGGATTCAAAGCAACTAAACATCATTCCTTCCTCCTCTATTTTATCCTCACAACAATCCTGTGATGTAGGTTAGGCTGAGAGAGAATGACTAGCCCAAGGTCACCCGGTGAGTTTCCACGGCAAGTGGGATTTGAACCTGTATCTCCTTACATCTAGGTCTAACCCTCTAACCACTACACTATGTTGGCTCTGCATACATATAAATGCCAAAATCAACATGTGTGTTCAAAAGATCTAGGACCTTTTCTGTGGTGGTATTAGCACACAAGTATAGAGCCCCATGGCACAGAGTGGTAAGATGCAGTACTGCAGTCAAAGCTCTGCTTACAACCCAAGTTAAACCCTGATGGAAGTCAGATTCAGGTAGCCAGCGCAAGATTGACCTAGCACTAGAACATAGGAAAGTAAAAAAGGCCATGCTGGATCAGACCAAGGTCCATCAAATCCAGCAGTCTGTTCACACAGTGGCCCACCAGGTGCCTCTAGGAAGTCCACAAGCAAGACCACTGCAGCAGCATTATCCATCCATCTGAGGTCAGTAAAATGAGTACTCAGCTTGCTGAGGGTAACCTGTAGATGATTGGGGAAGGCAATGGCAAACCACCCCATAAATATAGTCTGCCTAGTAAAAGTTGTGATATGACATCACCCCATGGGTGAGTAATGACCTGGTGCTTTCACAGGGGACTACCTTTACCTTATAAAACATTAAGTTAGGTATATTCCTCACCCTCACTTTAGTGTTTACATCAGAGGTATTGACTGGTAGCCCATGGAATGCACATGGCTCCCACTGCCATTTTATCTGGCCTCCTGGACCCTCTTCCTACCCCATGGCCGGGCACTATGTCTCATCCAGCAAGCAGCCATCCAGGCAGTTAACAAGATGTGCCTCTGATTTCGTATACACAGTGGTGTTTTCTGGATGTGAAGCAGTGCCCGGTGGGGGTGGGGGTGGGAGCTGATGAGTACCACTTCTTAAATGAGTTTTCTCAGACCGGGTCAAAAGAAGCATGAGCAAATCATGTTTCACTCATTTCCCTGTCATGCACTCAACAGCCATTAGGAAAAGGGAATTGTCCTTGGGGTTCCCACATGACTACATTGACTTGACTCCAAATTTACTCAGTTCAGTTTTTGGAGCTACACTCAGTCCAAAAACAAAGAGCTACCTGGAACACAGAATTAGTTTCTTTAGGCTGAATTTAGGCATTCCCTGTTCTTTCTACTGCATGGAAATGTTACAACTACCCCATATGCCAGCACAATCATTTTGAGCAAAAATTCTAGCTTTGTGTTTTTCTCCATTGAAAAGAGTAGAAATAAATGGGAACTAATTCATCATTCAGCAAATAGTTCTTGAAGTTCTGTTTTTGAGTGAAGGTTTTAGTACTTACTGTACCATCATTATGGTTTGCATTGCAATGCTAGCCACGTATTGCTTTGTTCCTCTTCTGCATAAGACTGTTTATTCCAGAAAGTACAACACTGCCGAAAATAAAGACTGGCCTATCCTCAACTCCCTGTTCATGTTGTCCAAATTGAATTGCTGCTGTGTGTATGATGTCTTAACTTACTTACTGCTGTGCCCTGAATGCTGTTTTAATACCTCTAAATGTTCCAGTATTTTCACATGAACATTATATAAAAGCCACAAACGGAGTTGGGAAGAAAACACCTTCTTCTTCAGAACTCAAAGCAATACCTAAACTTTTCTTGCTGGCTACAGAATAAATGCTGCCTGAATGAGTAATGATTAGAAAGCTTTTGGAACTGTATTACCATAGGTGACAGCTCTGAAGAGATAGGCAGGTAATGTTAAGAGGCAAGGATAAGAGGCTATGACATTATGTCTGGAGGGTTAAGGACTCACAGTCAAAGCTTGAACTGCTATTACTGGATCAATACTTCTCAGTTCAACACTTATCTTGACTACTGGTTAGAGGCTTTTGTAGATATGAACACTGAAAGAGAAAAATAAAAGTGAAAAAAATGATTGTTGCTGTTCACTTACATGTGGATGGCGAAAGTTATTTTTGGTTTCAAACCTACAATTCCTTTTTTTATTTTTATTTTTTAAATTTTTTGTGGGGCAGACAGCCAATGACCTGAAAACAGGATAAATCCAACAAGTTATGAATTAGAGTAGGTTGTTTTCCCCCCCACCTTGTCCTTTTTCTTCACTTGTCAAAAGAAAACAAAATCTTTCTTCTTTGCAAAGTTCTGCTTTAAACTCTGTTTGTATTCAACAATCCCCCTTTACACATTACAGAACAACTATATTCTTTGGATTACCCCACAATATAGCTAGTATTGTCCCAAGGGGGCCAAAGGTTTCATAACCCCAAGCGCTAAAATCTACATATTTTCTGTGGTATGGGTTGGTTTGGGTTTTTTTTTGTACATGTATCACTCCTTGGCCTTAGCCAACTCCCACGGTATTATCCTATGTAGAGTTACTCCAGTCTAAACTGGGGTAACTCTGCATAAGTCTGCACTGTAAGTGTCTTCCAGGCATCTCTGTTTCAGCCTCTGTAATCTATGCCATACATTAAAAACTTCATTCAAGGCCCATGCCTAAGCACCTTTGTTTTTGGAGGCAATATTAGTAAGCTACCTGCAACAGGGACTTCTTCACAGCTACACAATGATAATGGAACTTCTTCCCCACATGTATCTCTTAATATTTGCTGAGTATCAGACAATTCACATGGCAAATTGCAAGGCATCTAAAGCTGTGTAAATTATGCTGTTTTCTGCCTGCTGTGGTTTTATTGTTGGCTTTGCTTTGATACAGTTATGTTCTTTTGTTTATTTTTTTGTATTTTTATTGATGGTGTAACGTACAAGAATCTTGGGCTGAAAGTCAAATATTTCAAATAAATAATAAACGTAAGGGAGCTGTTTTCTCTAGATGAAAAGATTATCTATGTTAGGTGAATAAACTGGATGAGGGGACTTGGTATGAAAGACAGATATTTAAGCACTTAATCTCGAGTGACATTGAACCAACTCTTATAACTACTTTGTTATTATTTCTAGCTGCGGGTGACTGATGCAGAGACAGACATGTACAGGAGGGTGATTTATGCAGAAGTCTTCACACATTCATTTTAGTTCACCCAGCCAAACATTCTCAATTACATGCTAAAAGCCAACAGTTGTGCACACCACATAGCCTCATCTGCTGGTTGCAACAATTACCATGTGGAGGTTGCTTGTGAATACTGGCCTCTAATAAATGTGTAATCTGATGGGCAGTTCATTGGACATTGATCTGAGGAAAGTGGATTCAGATTCAACCGTCAGTTCATCCAAAGAGATCAACAATATCACTATGGGAATCATAATAGAATATTTTTTGTAAGGGTGACCATGACAATTCCTGTTAATAATTTTAGGTGAATCATGTCCATTTACATTGTGCTGTTGTGTCCATTGGGGTTACTTGGGGTCAGTAATGCACATTACCTTTCCCATGTGGAATCTGATGATATATCTGCATGACATCTCTGCCAGCCATTGGCTGGAACATGCTAAGGGGCCGTGGCTCAGTGGTAGAGCATCTGCTTGGCATGCAGAAGGTCCCAGGTTTAATCCCCTGCATCTCCAGTTAAGGAGACTAGGCAGATAGGTGATGTGAAATACCCCTGCCTGAGACCCTGGAGAGCCACTGCCAGTCTGAGTAGACAATATTGACTTTGATGGACCAAGGGTCTGATTCTGTATAAGGCAGCTTCATGTGATCACGTGAGCGTGTGTTCCAGTTATGTACCATGGGTCTGCACAACATGTGGCCATGGGCCAATTGTGGGCCTCTCTTGGGTTGGATCCAATATAACCTTTGAATAAAAGAAAGACCCCATGGCTCAGACAAAGGGGAATGGTCTTCAGTTTCCACAGATTTCTCTTTTG